>NW_024412434.1:13393519-13407841 GCF_014898765.1 Herpailurus yagouaroundi
GGTGAAAGACTACGTAGTTGCTTTTCATTTTAATTGTAAATCAAGAGTAAAGTTCTTAGAAGTTCGAATAAACTTAGAAATATATAAATAATGCCAGTATCTTTATGGCCAAATCCCAAATGGAAACAAACTTACTAACAAACTCTTGGCTTGAAGAGTGCCTTACAATACTATGGACACCAAATGGGGACAGTGAAGATAGAGGCTTCTGTTGCACAATTGGATAGAAAAACATTGATTCTCTTTAAAAACAATGTGGTGCTTATGTGTGATTTAAATGTGTGGCAAGAATTTAAGAGTGATATCAAGTAACTAGTATCAGTTATCTTTGTGGGAAAGGATATTCCCAGAGCCCATTGCAGACCATGGTAATATAACAGACTTGTATTGCACTAGAGTCTCTCTTCAAGTTTGGAGAGCCTATATAAATTGTGTATATTAAAGTTCATGAAATGCATTCTCTTACATCTATTTTAAAGGATGCTTATATTATTCTGTTGTAAACTTACTTTGTTGTAATGAATTTCCTTAGAGGTATTCTCCAAAGTGATAAGAATTTTAATAGGTGCATAATTGGAGTAGAATGAACATTTAGTAAAAGTGATTGGGGTCCAGTGCATCTCATAACCTCTTTCTCCATATAACATGATGGGATGGTTTGAAGAGAACCCAAGTGAAAATATTTTAAGAAAATTGTCACGAGGCATATTTAGAAAGAAACAGCTGGTAAACACATTTTCCCAAGCTTACTCTGACCGAGTTCTTCAGTTACATTAGAAAACAAACTGTAATGAATCATGTTCAAAGCAAAAACACTGTCCTGAGTTAATTACTGATAACATTAATTTTCTGATTCATGAACAACTAGATGCTTTCTAAACATCACTTTATCTTCCCAGTACGAGTCACACTTAAGTATTTTGGAAGTGTGTTTATTAAACTTGGGGTTTTCTTTTTCTTTTTCAGAAGGTTGGAAAGGAGTCAAAAATTGCATGGTAAGATTCTATAGAAATGTAACCGATTCCAATAAATAGTCCTCTGTACGGAAGTACATTATGGAAATGACGTGGTTGTCAGACCTAATTGCTTGGCTTTTGAGTCCTCATAGAAGAAATTCTACAGCCTTAGGGGTGTAGACTCAAAAGCAGCAGCATTTCTGGTTTCAGTTTAAATAAAACAATGAAATCCATCATTATTCAAGTCAATAGCGATAATTCACATGAATATGAATGCACTTTGATCTTATCCTTCAATTCATTGAAAGACACAGTCGTAATGAAAAAGGGAGATAATCTCTTTAACTTGGTCCAAAGCAAGTTGTTGGAGCTTTTCTTTCTTGAAAGACCGTAGAAGGGAACTTTTCACTAAAGCCTTGCTTTCCTATTTTTAAGGTGGTGGTGGGGTGTTTGGGCAAGCTACAGGTCATTATGTTGCCTCCAGGAACCAAGTAGTGCTAACTTTCTTCTTTGAAGTAAACTGCCTTATTTAATGAACTTGACATTTTGTGAAGCTTGAAAGTGAACCCCTTTTAAAATATCATACCTAAGAGTCATTTTAGGATGCGTGTTGATTTGAGTTTACCATCAGATATGATTAATTAAGACATATTAGCTGCTTTCACTGTGTTTTAAAGCTGACTTAAATGAAAAAGGATATTTCAAGATGCATTGCCTTGGTAGATTTGCAACATCCAACACTAGCCCCTTTAACGTTCCTGTTGAACTGTGCAGGAAGCTAATGTCTTGCCTGTGCTGTATGAAAGTATGAAAGGCACTTTAAAATTTCATCTTGCATATGGCTATTTAAACCAATTTTCAGGCACCTTTAGTGGGAAAATAGCAAAGTTACAAGTTCTTATATACAATTTATCATTGTTCTTAGAATTCTGGAAACATCTGTCAGATAATTTTAGCACAATCGACCAGACTTGAAATAAAATTAGGTAAAAACATGCATGAATGAGAATATCTGGTTTCCACTAACTTGGAAAATGTTTAGCTTTTCACTGATTTCATTAAAGGTACCCAAGCTGTATAGTAGGTATATATCTATATATCTATATATCTATATATATATATATATATATTTAAAGCAAGGGTTGTTGAACTTCTGGGATCCTCTAGAAACTTACATATTTGTTGAGCTATGTTAAAAGGACTCTGGAGCACACAAAGATTTACAAGACAGGTGTTGTCCTCTAGGTGCTTTAAACTTAGAAATTTCAGCATATCTGTGATTTACGTGACGTTTTCATCCTTGAAGAACTAATTTAATGGCTATTTAAAGCAGGGACAGTTTTCCAGAGTGAAGAAATTTGGCAATGCACGTATTTCCCAAGTTACCCTATTAGCTAAGTGAAAGATTATGCTGGATACTTTGCCGATTTTTCTTCAGTAAAGACCTGTATAAAACACTAACAAGGTTCTGTTGAATTTAAATCAGTGTCCTAGAACCACAGTTGTTAGAAAAGGCAGAAAGATTCCTGAGGGTTAAGGTCAATCATTTTCTTTCTGCATCAGACCACTCAGTCTACACTGCCAAGGGCTGATGTGGTTCATCAAATGAAATGAAATGAAATGAAGGCGGGGGGGGGGGGGGGGCCGGGGAAATGTTCCATCCACTTATGCGTGACAAGAACGAGTATTTGGCTGTAATGTTGGCGCAAACGCAAAATATTCGTGGTAGTCCAAGAAGACGGAAGGTTGTGTGACTTTTTCCTGTGGCTCTCACCCAGAGGAAAGCCACCGTTACCGAGAGCAGATGCAACCAGAAGCTCTTCTTTGTGTCCACGTTGCCAGAAAGGGAGCGGGCGTCTTGCCTGGACTTCTTTCTTTACCACCGTCCTTATTTCTGATGTCAAGAAAAGCTTTCTGTTGGACCGGCCCACTGGCAAAGCGTGTCGGCTCAAGTTGGAGACCAGGGCACCTGGGGCTGGGACTCAGCAGAGCGCCCCTATCTCGGGGGCTCAGGTGCCTGTTCAGCGAGGCGCGCGCCGCAGCGTGCTCTCCAAGCCGCCCCTATTGTCTGTGGTGGGGGCAGGGCCAAGCCGGGGAGCAGGCTTCCGAGAGGAGCTGAGGGTCCCGGAGGCTGAGGACCCGGGGCGGGGGCGAGGGATGTCGACGAGGGCAGCCCCCGGAGTTGCAAATGCTCGACCCCGAAGTGGGAGAGGAGGCAGCCGAACCAGCGGCGGCTGCGGCGGCCCTGGCTGCAAATCGCCGTCGTGTGGTTGCTACTGGCAACCGAGCCTCTGCCTCGCGCGCAGCCCCGCAGCCCCTGGAAGGAAGGTGGCGAGGGGAAGCGGCTGCGGCGCAGCGGCCACGCCGGCTCGGCGGCCCACCGGGCTCTCTCGCTCCCGCCCGCGCCCCCGCGGTCCCTTCGGGCTTTGACCGCAGCTGTGCGGCACGAAGGGCCGAAGGACTCTTCCGTTGGGGGTGTCGCCGCCTCGCAAGCGTCAAATTACTGGCGCCCTCTGTGAACGCAACATGGCAGCTCCGGCTCGAAGACTGGGTTCATTCAGTCCGCCGGGGAGGCGGGGGCCGCGGACGCGGCGGAGCGCCCGCCGGCCCGGGTCCGGGCCGGGAGCCAGTCCTGCTCGCGCCCCCGACTCCGAGCCGGGCCGAGCAAAGGGCTGCCGCGCGCGCGGACTCGCCGCGCGTTCAGCCCCCGGCCCTTTGTTCTCCTCTCGGTAGGCACCTCACGCTTCGGGGGCTTTCGGATGGAAACCCTCGAAGACCCGGCGACCCTGGGCGGGACAGCAGGGCCGCCCGGCGCCCTACAGATTTGTCCAGCTTTCCCGGTCCCCGAAGGTGCTCCGGGCAGGGCTGGAAGCGCCAGTGCGGGGTCCCAGAGGAGCCGCCTCTCGTCGGGCGGGTTCCTTCCCGCTAGGCCGAGGCTCCTCCCGCCCGAGAGGTGTGAGGCGGGAGGCCGGGGCAGGGGTACGGGCCGGCGACCAGACCATGCCCGTCACGCCCGCAAGGCCGCGGGATTCTCCGCGCTGGGGAGGGAGGAGAGAGCTGCGAGCGCCCGCAGTCGCCCCAGTCTCTGAAAAACGGGGAGAACCCCTCCCCCCGCTTTCGGTGTGCGCCGGGCTCCGTCACGCTCCACCCCGGCCTTTGGGCGCGGGTGGAGGCCGCCGTCGCCCGGAGGAGACGTCCGCCGCCCCGGGGGTCGAGGGGGCGAGCCGAGCGGTCCGCCGGGAGTGGGGGAGGGGGTTCACCGCCCCCCAGGGGGGGAGGCTAGGGGGGAATTTTGAACGTTTGAAAACCGCGGCGTAAAAATGACCCTGCCACGTAGACAAGCCAGTTGTGACGTTCGGCACAACGTGCTACTGAAATACCAAAATCCGCCACCAAATGGCGGCTCCTGCAGTCTGCTGCGCTGATAAAGAGGACTCGCCCGGCGTCGCCCATTTTAGGCCGCTTTCACTTCGCCGCCGTCCCCCCCGACTCCCCTTCCCCAGCCGTTCCTTTCTCTCCCGGATTTTGGGTGCCAGTGGGAGTGCCAGGCCAGATGAGCGTCGCCACCCTGGGGACCCGGCAGGCGCAGGCTCTGTCGGAAACCGGCGGCGTCCCCGCGACTTTCGGAGGCGACCTCCCCTGCCTCGGACCGCCTGCCGCCCCGCCCGGTGGCGTGAGGCTGCCAAACCTCTCGGGTGCGCCTGGCCCCGAGACCTATTTGGGCGTCGCCTGTGGGTCTCCAGGTGTGGGCCTTTGCCCGGATCTTGAGATTCCTGTCGCGAAGCCACCCCCTCTTTGACACTGCCACCCGGCTAAATGTCCTTCCCAGGGGATTGGAGCCGTTCTTCCCAATAAACGAGCTCAGCTGGCGGACCCTCTCCCATCGGCCTTTCCGGTCAACCGCCCTCGAAGCGCGGCCTGGGGGAACCATCGAGAGGGCAACGCCGTGCTTTCTTAGTAATTCAGTTTGCAGTCTATCCGATAAAATCTCAAACTGCAAGGACCCCTCGTTTTTGAAGGAGAAGGCGCATAGGATTTGAAGCCGGAGGAGGAGTCGGGGGCAAAGCGAGGCGGCTATCTGGAACGGCACCGCAAGAATGCGCGTCGGTGGGCTTTGCAGCCTCCCCGGACGTGGGCCCGTTTCCTACCCGCGCTGAGCTCGAGGCCCGGGGGCCGGTCGCCGTGCCTCCGCGGACGGGCAGACCTGCTGATGTCTCGCCCGGTGGGCAAGCCTTCGGCCGGAAGGCGGCCGCCCTGGGAGGCCACGCGCACCCCGCCGTCGCCTCCCCTTGCCGCGGGTGCCGACTTTGGAGGGACGACTTCCTTTCGTCACCTCCCGAGCCCGCAGGGCCTGAGAATCTTGCTTTCAAATTTGGCGGGATCCGAGTCTGCCGAACCCAGGGCGGCGCGAGGCGAGCGGCGCACGCGCAAAATGGCCTCCCGGCGCCCCGCGGCCCTGGCTCACGCGCAGGGCCTGGCGGAGCCCCCGCGGCGCCGTGGTAACCGCGGTCTGCACGGTAGCTCTTAACGCTCCTCCGAGAGCGGCCGGTTAAAAAATAAGGACGGGGAGCATGGCGGTTTCCTCCTTAACGTGTCCTGTTGGTAAAGGCTCCCTGACCGGGAAGACAGCGCGGCCGGGAAGGGGAGGTCGTTTTTCTCCAGGCGGTCGTCCTGTGCCTTTTCCATCGGGCACCAGAATATAAGAAGCCATTTCTTTCTTGTCTTTCTTTTTCTTTCTTTCTTTCTTTTTTTTTTTTTTTAAGCCGTTGCTCTTTCCAGCCTAATCACCCTCGCCCCCGCTTTTTCTTCCGAGCGGCGCACTGCGCTCCTGTCTTCGGCTTTGTTTGAGTGTCTTCCACTGTTGGGGGGCATTGAGACCAGACACTGTAGTTCCTGGACAGATTTCTCTATCTCCAGTAACATCTTTATCCATCTCGGTAACGTCCTCATTCCTAACATCCCAATTTTCGACGCGTTTCCCCAGGACCCTGGTCCGAGTCTTCCAAGTCTCTGCTCTCGATCTGAGTTCTGGCTAAGTTAGAGGGACAGAACTGAGAGCACCAAATAGGCACCGACCTTGAAATCATGTATTCTGTGAAGTTTGGATTTTATGATGACCCAAATATCAGAGCAAGAAGTCATCGTCTTCCTGAAATGTAGGTGACTCCAAGGGAAGTCACCTGCTATTTTTGAAAGTTCCTTCTCACAGTGTCTGGAAGGTATATTTTAAGAGAATAATGGGAATAATTTAACTCATTGGGAGTTCTATTGAATGCTTACTATTTATTTGGAGAGTTAAATGAGATTTCGGGATGAGTCTTCCACATGCACTTGAACTGATTCAGAAAATTCAAAAGGATCTTAGAATAGCCTTTGCAGTGATAAATGACTTTTGATGTCGTCGACTTGATGAAGACGAGGTTGAGAGTGAAGTCTTCATGTGAGACCTCTAGAAATTGCACACTAAGAAAAAGAAACTGGTGCAAATAAAGGAAATCCGTTTCAAGAACCAAAAGAAGAAAAAAACGTTAAAAAAAATTAACTGCGGAAACAGGAAACACTCGACTGTGTAAACATTTTCGGAGACTTTCATAATCAAAACTGGGCGATCTTGAGATTTGCAAGGAGACCCACAGGCTCAAGGTATTCGCGGGGGTATTTCCCAAATCTGACTTACTAGGAGGTTCTAATATGTGATACTTTCTCTTCCTTGTAAAGGACTCATCTATCTGAATCGTGGTCCCAGTTTAATACAAGGTGTTATTTGGGAGGAGTCAGAATGTTTTTACAGCGATCTTAGAAACAATCACCTGTTGTGCTATTCATCTTATACTTGAAGAAACATCCTCAAGTGAAATGACGCTCTCTAACCCAAAAGCTTTATGTTGAAGCTGCCTTCTGCACTCTTTGCACATCAGATGTCTTGGAAGTACATACTGTTGTTAAATAGGATCATCTTAAATGTAATTTCATCAAGACCTTAGCTGTGGATAAAGTGTGAGGAGGACTGTATGAGGGAAACAATCCTAGTATTTCAGAATATGATGTAGCCCCCATTTCTTAGAAGCACTAGACTAAATCAGAATTCCCAACAATCATTCCAGGGGCAATGAGAAAAACATATATATTTACCAAACCTTTAAACTAGAAAAGAAATGAAAAAAAAAAAAAAAAAAAGACCCACTTCCACCATCCCAAGATTCTAAGAGACTGGGTCCCATGTGCAGATTTTTTCTAAAATTAAACTTCCATCCCCTCAAAAGAGTGCCTTAGGTATTAAAAAAAAATTTTTTTTTCCATTTCTTGTTGGCCATTGGAAAGTAGTATTTCACATGGGTTCTATGTTGGTTTCACGAAACTTTATCTTGATAGGCCTATACCACGTGTCTTCTGAAACTCCAATGCCAAACTATTAGGAAAAGAGTAAGAGGAGAAGGACGTAGGGAAGCCCCTGCGAGCTTACTCTGTATGTCGCATTGTACCTCCAGAAATCCTAACATTTGCCCGTATGAATATTGAAACGAAGCAATATGGTTGGTAGGTTAAGTCAACTGAAGGGCAGCTTTCCACCCCCCCCCCTGCCCCCCCACTCAGTGCAATTAACGGCCGGCAATTTTAAAAGCAAAAAGTACTTGCAAAGTGGTATGCATGTGTAAAGCAAGATAGATCGCTATTTACACAACAGTAGTAAGCCAGCCTCATTCTCTTTTTGCATTTAAGCTAAAATCTGTGAAATCAATTTAGGCATTTTCTGTGGAATATTTTGTTAGCACTAACTTTGTGGTATAGAATCCTAGAATACTTTTACAGAAACAAAAGCCAAACTTAAATCCGACTTTTCACGTACCCTCCTTTTACTGCTTAGAGTCACAAAGTTAGCAGTTTTGATATGGGTTGTAAGATTGAAATGTTTTAAAGTGGTAGCTTAGCAAAAGTTTTCAATCTTAATTGTCAGAACTGTGAAAGCTGGTTATGGGGGAATGCAAAACGTAATCTTCTGTTTTATTAAAAGACAGAGACATTTTAGTTGAAATACCCTTTAACGCTTAAGCAATTTTCAAAGGGAATGGGGGGGAAATCCTTTCAAGCAAAATAAATGCATGTTTTCAAGAATGGTAAAACAGTGTTAAGGAAGCCATAAATGCAATATCTGATATTTTAATAAGGAATTCCAAAAATAAGTCCATCATAAAAAGGTTGAGATGTAAAGTCTTTGGGTTCTGTGTTGAGTTCACAACTTGATTTTGTGTAAGTCAAGCAACAGGTCCACTAGCATTTGAAGTTTTTTTAGTCTTTGAAAAATATTTTTTCATTCTTTATATACATGATCATCCAAAGTAAAAATATCATTTGAAATTTCCATTAACTAACTTTGCTTTCTTAGATAACATCATGAAAAACTTGAGAAGCCTAGAAAAACGAGTTAAATTCACCAAAATTGGCAAACATGGGTAACTTTTACTTCAAAGATTGTAGAGTAAATAAACAGATACATCTTTCAACTGGGCTTTCAAGCTATTATACAACAAAGCATGTACTTCTTAGCAACATCACTATTTAAGACAGCAATTGATTCTCTTTAGTTTTTTTACCTGTTGTAATCCACAATAGGGTTTCCAAAACTTCTGCACATTGTGCTTTTCGTATCAAATTTTATTAAAGTCTTAGCTATTTTCTAAATGAATATCCTTTTTATTGGAATTTCCCCATTACAAATGAAATTTAATTTTACATCTATAATTAGAAACAACACTTACAATGGGACTGTACAAATTTAGGTCAAAATAAAAATATATGTATTTCGTGGTTTCATAAAACTTCATTTACTGTATCTTTAAAGAAAGCAGAAATAACAGCAATATATGTAAAAGTAATGATTTAATGACTATAAGCAAGACAAAGTAATAGAATTGTGCTTCTTTTGCAGACTGGGGACAATGAAATGTTTAGCTACAATTTTCCCATACAAACATGAAACGATATTCATATAAACACCTTCACAAATAACTGATGGCTGATGAACACACACCAAGTTCGACCAAAGCAAAACACAAACTGAAAACTGTTGGGATTATTCATATTTTAAATTCAACATGTTCACTCTGTTTAAAAATTAATACCTGGAGAAGCTAAAAATAAATTGCTTCTATTTCAAGACAATAGAGAGAGGACATATGTCATTGTTCATAGCTGTAAATGCAACTCTTAACTTTGAAATTCCTGCTATCCAACATATTAAAATAATTTCAGATAAAATGCCTTCTTCCAGCAATTTCCTGGTTTACTTAAAAATTTGTTTTAGAATTATAGTGATGGATACGCATTTTAAAAACACATTCATTCCATCAAAAGCAATAGGAAATGAAGACACTATTTCCAAATTCCTTAGTTAAAAGTTTTTCTTTACTGCAACAATTTAAAAAGTAAATATGTATTACTAGAGAAAATCGGTATTATAATTTGCCAATTGCTTCCAATGAAATAGAATTTAGAATGAGAAAGCCACATTAAAAATATTCTATGCTGATAAGGCTCAAACAGAGGGTATCTGCAAAGGTCGAACCAGTTGGGAGAATTTTAACAACCATTTCTGAATGCATGAAACACAATATTTTCTTTATAGTATTTATAAATATATCATACAATACTGTTTCCTGTTATGTCATATACCAATATGGCATTGTACAACAAGCATAATGCCATCTGATTCTTACAAAAGCGAATCATTTAAACAAGTCAGTAAAATAAACGGTAGTACCCGCTTTTAGGCATACAGATTGTAAAACTGAAGTTTACTTTCCTTTGATCGGTTTTGTGTAGCAACAGAGAAGTAAAAATCAAACAGGAATCAAAATGGCTAAATATGCAAGAAGTCGTTATTCACAGTGACATGGCTACATAGAATGCATTATTCTATGCATATTCTTTCCATTTGTTGAATTTCAAGATAAAAAGCACTTGTTTTCTACAGGTTCACAAAACAGCATAATAACAAGAACAATCAAGGAGAATGTAATGTAGGCGTTAGTTGAGATTAACAAACTATGGCCCAATGTTTATATCCACTGCAGAGTATTTTCAAATCCGAACCATGGTTACAGAAACCATTTCCCATCTTTCCTAACACACAGGAAAACATCTTGCCTGCCTTCTCAGAAACCAATTTGTAGGAACAATCTTTCTTTTCGATTAACGTCCATATGAATACCACATCTAGTCCATCTTTTATAGCCAAATTTAATGTCACTACAAAAGAAAGCAAATTGGACGATAGTCACGTGTATTAGCATCTCTAAAGCTGTAATGGCATGAAGATATCTATATAAATCAGGGACTTAAAATTTTTTTTTCCTTAACAGTCTCAGGTATCAACCAGAAGAAGTTGCTGACGACCCATTTACTGACGATTTTCGAGGTCTATTGGCAAAGGAAGATTGGTGGTTACCGCTGGGGCTGCTGCTGGTTCCGTTCATAGTACTGGAAATGTGAGGAAACTGAGGGTGAGGAGACTGAACTGGAGTGCTGGGGCTAGGCAAACAAGAAGAGGTGGAGGGGATACCTCCTGCTGGGCTGTTGGCCTTGTCACTCCCAGAGTCACTTTCCAGTTCTCCAGCATTTGTCAGTCCATCTCTCTGGTGACTGATCTTCATTCTTTTACAAGTAGGTCGAACTCTGTATTTCAAAGGAAGCGGACCATTCTACAAAGTTAAAAGGGAAAAAAAAAAAAAAATCAGTCCTCTTTAAATACGGTTTACCACAATAATCTTCAAGTATTAGATATGCTACTTACCCTTCTCCAGGTGTAAATGTAGGCAATATCCATTAGTGTATAGTAATCCTTTAAAGGTTCCTCTTCATACATGACATCGATCTATTGAAAAATGATACTTCGATTATTAAGTACCATAAAGAACAAAGGTAAATCCAGATTTTCTTGGTCATCTAAATACAATCCAAAAATGCTTCAAAAGACATTCTCTCCAAACACTTGGACAAAGAAAGACTCCCCCTGGAAACTTGAAAAGAGGAGAAATATTTCCTGAAATTATGAAGGAATTTATATTCATAGCATAAAACAAAATTCAGACTAACCACTTTAAGAGATAGTTCCAATTAAGTCCTGTATTTAAAAAAATCCACATTAAATGCACCAAGACTATAAGGCAGATACCTGGAAAGTATTAGGTATGTCCATTTTACTTCTGAGAAACTTTCTTAGGTGCATCACAGTCATTGCTGCTGGGCAACGTAAGTATCTCTTATCATTCACCTAAGAATACAGTTAGAAAAGTTGTTTCTTAAAATTCTTTTCAGCTAAGAAAAAAGTTTTAATTAGATTGTCCCAATATGATAAAAGGTATGAATACCAAAGCTGAGACTGACTATATTTTCAACTACACTTTGAGTTTACTATTATTGATACTAAATAAACAGATTCCTGACATAGTAAGAAAACTTTAAATAAAACAAAGCATTAAGCATTAATTCTTTAAAGCATTTTGTAAGAATAGTAACTACATACAGAATAAATTCTATCTAGTTACTATCAGATATAAATCACTCTTAAACATCAAATATGATCATTTTCTCCCATTTGACAGCATCATCTGGCCCTAGAATATTCTAAAGCACAGCATACACCCTCATAAAATCTAGAAGCCAAATGCTGTTTCTTCTATAGGTTTTTGTGACATGAAACATACCTCCTCCTTAGGTTTCTCCTTGTCTTTGTTTACTTTCCGATCCAATCTAAGAAACATAACTTTATTAGTGGAACAATGTACCCATGAAAGGATTAGCATAAAACCCATTTCCTACGAAATTTACCTGTTCTGGTCAAAGAATTCAATGGATAAGCTTATTATCTCATCATCAGTTATAATTCTTTTATCTTCATCTGCAACTTCTCCTCTATCTTCGTTAGAGCCATTGGCAGCTATGAAGACATTTTGAAACTCAATTTTAGAAAATTAAATATGTAATTAAAATATTACGTAGGAAGATGGAAATGGTACTTTAAATTAAACTTAATTTTAATAAATTACTGAATAATAAGTTCTCCCTCCAAATAAAATGTCTTTTCCCTTCTAAAGATTTTACCATCAGCTGAAGGATGAGCTGCATAAAAATCCCTTCTTCTTTTCATTTCATCTAGAGGAGGAAAAAGAAAGTCTTAAACATTTGTTATAGTAGATAAAACAGATAAATACTTTGTAAAAACTCATTTGTAACCAAGTTACTCACTTTTGAAAAGCCCTGGAACTAATTTGTATACAATATCTTGGAGAGTTTTATCTGACCTGAAAAAGAATTAGAAAAGTAAATTCTTAATCATAATGGCAAAAACCTTAGATGCTCATATCAGTTACTATACATTCTTCGTTTTCTTTCTCCTACAGTATTTTACTTGATTGTGAGAGTCTCCATCAGTAAGATAACAATTATGAGAATAAAATTTCTTTATGTAGTAGTACTCTTCAATCAATAGAAAAATACTTTTATTTTATATTCATTAATTCTTCACATTTCATGGAGTCAAGAGAAGTGTGCCTTTCAAGTTATTAAATTAGCTAATAGGAAAGAATAAAGATAAAAGAATGGAAGTATTTTAAACACACTCATTCCTGCTTGTCATAAAGTCAATAAAGCAATGCAGAAATGGAGAACGAATTCAGATTTTTAAAGATGTGTAAATAAAAACCTTAAAATCCACTTGAACAGTTCTCAACTTTGTCTAAAGTCAGTCATCATTAAAATGGCAAGAAATGAGCAACCTCCACAAAGCATACACATCAGGTGAAGATTCAAGGGTAAATTTTGTGTGAAGAAATAAAACAGGATAGCCTTCACTAAATTATGCAATTCCAGTAACAATTACAGACTAATTTTAAACATTTTCTTACCTTATATTCAGTAGTGGTCTGGTTTTGTGAACTTGGACATCACAGATAGGACAATACTTGCTGGTCTCCAAGTAACGTACAATACATGTTTTACAGACTAGACGTAGAAAAACGAAGTTTTGTAAGTTTAGAGATTAGATGCTAAGCATTAAAATCAGGGTCAAAAATGGAAAACTAGTAGTAAGAAAATGCTAAACGCCAAAAGGTATTTCCAATTAAATAAACTTCATCAATATCCTGAGAACGCTTGTCCATTGCATACTTGTACTTATAAAATGTTTAAAATACGCATTAACAAAAATTCACCAAATCCAAGAGTAGAAAACAACTCCATCACTTTGTACCAACATTTTCAAGGACTGAGGGAATTGTTATAGTTTTCAAACATCAGAAAGAAATGTGAAATACACATGACACGAAAAAAGGTCTAAAACTTTGTACTTACAGGAATGTAGACATTCTATTATGGTTGTGGCATCAATGAAGTACCCTCCACAAAGCACACACATTAGGTGGGGATTTAGCTCAGTGATCTTGATTCTGGTTGTTCGATGCATTTCTGCTTGATAAAAGATCCTGCAAGACACAGAAATATTGGCTATAATCCACAGAAAGAGAAACGAGATTATCTCCCAACTTCTAGTAACCGTACACTCTGAAGTGCTGTGGAGTTCATAAAACTCGTTTAAGACTGTACAGCTGGGCTGTCCCAACGTTTTCTACAGAAGGAATTTACTAATCAGACCTAAATCAATTACAGTGAAATGATGAAAGAGGATTCAACTAAAATAACTTCTGGTCCCTCAGGTCATTCCAGGAGGGAGAAGAAAAGGTCCGGGGTGGGGGCTGGGAGCTGAGAGTATTCGGGTCTCTTTCTTCCATTTGTCCTCTAGCCTAGCAGCCCCAAGGCTGCTGCAGACGCCACACAGTCCCCGCAGATATTTACCAACCGCCAGGGCTTGTTCCAGGTCTCCAAATTTATTGTAAAACTTCCTTATGGATCTTCAGTTGAAAATCCGTGAGCATGCCCTGGCTTCCCAGGGGTTCTTGTTGTTTTAGGCGGTTCCAGCAACCAGAACCTGGCACGTTTTCACGCGATACAAAGGGAAAACAAATTCTGCCCTATCTGCATCCCTGGCATTTCCGGAGCTGGGTGCTGGGGCCGCAGAAGCACCTCCAGTCGGCCTCGGGCTGGGGCCTGAGCGCGCGGACGCCCGGGGGCCGGGATGCGAGGGGCGGATCCGGCGGCGCCCGCGGCTCCGTCTCGCTCCGGATTCGGAACTCGCCTCTGTCGGGGTTTCCATAGCAACTTACACTTACACTTGGCATCCGGCCACCGCTGCAACTCCGCGCGGAGCCGGGCCGAGCCCGGAGCTTCGGCAGGCGTGCGGGGAGTCCGGGCGGTGGCCCGATGCCCAGGGGAAGGGGTAGTTGCTATGGAAACCCCGACAGAGGCGAGTTCC
>NW_024412434.1:13422841-13448006 GCF_014898765.1 Herpailurus yagouaroundi
GGGGGGGGGGGAGGAGTGGAGGGAGAGGTGGGGATTCCGGCCCCCCGCTCCCCTCACCCCCCACCCCCGAAAACTACGCCTCCCTTGCTCCTCGCTCAGCGCGAAAGCCTGCGGGAAGCTCCCATTTAGAGCAACTGGTTGTGTTTTTTTCTGGTTTGGGGGGTTTTTGTACTCAAACAGCTTAACCTCCCAGCGTTGCCCTTTTGTGAGTGAGGCTGTAGACCTCAAGTTACATAATTCTTGTTTATTTTTCCTTTTTCATTGTCAGTCCTGGAATATGGCAGTGGATTCCTTCCTGCGTGTGTGTGTGTGTGTGTGTGTACACACATGTTCATGCGTACAGTGCGCGTGTGGTCCTACTGTACTTCCATAATTGAGGGATTCATAAATTATCCGCAAACATTTGACAGAATTATTGGAATTGTATATGCCGCTGCAAATAACGACCCTTCCCCCCCCCCCCCAAGCAAACGGACACAAGTTTTGTGCTGCTGTGCTTATGACATCTCTGTGGTTTTAATGAAAGAGTCTTCACATATCAGGCAGTTATCTTAATAAAATACAGGTAGGACTGGCAAGGGTTTTATTAGAAGTGATTCCTGGCTCAGCTATCCATAACTTAAAAAACTCAAATATTGTCCAAAGTTTTTAACTTTGCCTTTGTATTTCGACGGAGTTGGAGAACAAAAATGATTCTTTGGGGGGGAAAATAAGAAGCAAAGTAGATTACGCATTTTTGATCACAAGAATTTAAAAAGAAAAGTTAAAAAGCAAGTTCTTTATGGTGGAGGGAGGGGGGCGGGGATAAGGAGCAAGAAAGGTGTTTTAGCCTCCAGGAGCGATTATTTGAAACAGACTCCAGGTGAGACACTTCTGTGGGGATAATTTAGTGCTTATTTTGGGGGGAGAAAAGTTTCTAATAAATATAATCAACATTTAAACTTGCAGCAATACGTAGAAAGCACCTGGTTTCACAACAGGACACAAATGGAATAATTTAGCATCAGTTGAAAAATTTCCAGGTATCTGATTTACATAGGGGATACTTTACAGGGCAGAGTTGTGTAAGTGTTAATATTAACAACACCCGAGATCATTACATTTATTACATGTGTATTTTATGACCTTGTATAACGTTGATTGTTAATATTCTAATAGAATTTGAGTTGATTATTGTAATCATACTCAATGTAGTGTCAAAAAGAAAGCATTAATGCCTGACTGTAGATTTTTAAATGTTGTTTTAAAAGAGGAAAATACGTACAATAAATGGTTGTGAATTTGAGAGTATAAAAGTTAGGAAATTCACAGGGATTGTTTCCAAAATAGCTGTCATGTTACTCTTATACGTGTGTGATTACTTTCTCTTACAAGGCATTTGTCCTCTTTTGCCTAGATATACTTGTGTTAGGCCCAAGTGATGAGTACATTTACGGCTCACACAAAAATTTTAATTATATGTTTTTTGATACTAGAAAAGCTGAATTTTTCTACCATAGGTATATTTATTTCAACTTCCTTTGAAGGAAGCACAGGATTAAGAATTTGTTTAAATGTACATAGAATATGTATGTTCTTGGCAAGTAAGCCATTGAAATACACCAAAGTGTGAACATTAGAAAGCATGATTGTACAGATACAGACTCTATTGTTTGCAGCAATAAAATCAATGCATTTTATAGTGTTAGAAAAACTATGATGAACACGTTCTGAAAGTGTAAAAAAAAACCAAAAATTTTTGCTTTGATTACTGCAAAGAGCATTGGAGCTTTCACTGGACTTGAAAAAATTCTGCAGGCTCAAAGCCAACAGACTGAACTGTGCCTCAAAGTGCTTTTTAAATAACAATTATGTGCAGCTGAGAATAACAAAATAAATACTCAAAAATCTTAATTTAATAATGGATTTTTTCCTTCTAAATCACAAATATTAAGAAGGACACTGCTGATAAATTTTTCTTTTGAGAATTTAGAGATTATTCAAAGAATTAGAAAGTATCATTTAAAACAGTGTTTTAGAGTATTTTAAAATACATTGTATCCTTTGGACTGTTAATTTTTTTTTTTTTTTAAAGAAACCAATTTAATATTGGCCTCTGCATTCTGACTACAATTAAAATGTGCTGGGGTGTTTACAAGATCTGTGTGGTCAGCTTTTCTCAAAGGCCTCATTGGTACATTTGTTAATTTTATGAAACAAAATATTTTCTAGCATTGGTTTTTTTTTTCTAGATTGTATAAGGACTGTTGCTTTTATGCAAAGAAAGTTGAAAGGAAGTATTCCTTTAGAATGAAAAGTTTAGTGATGGTCCAGGGGGAGTGAAAACAGCCAATATGCCAAAGTACTCAAGAGAAACCAGAAGTGTTAACTGTGTGTTCCAGTGAGATTCTATTTTATCTTTGCCCATGGCATACCTGCTTAATTTCTAGAGAGAAGGAAGTTAAAAACCCTTAAAAATTACCTATAGACAAGAGACCATCTCTCTGCCCCCAACACTCATTCTTTGATGGTTAGTGATTGTAAACCCTTGAAATACCTATTAATGAAAATAGGATTTGTTATTTTAAAGTTATTTTAACCAAAAATGGAGAGTAGACAGAAATATCTAACTGAGTTATACACGGCATTTGAGAGGATAGGTCAAAATTATTTCAATGAGGTTTATAAAATCTATATGCATTCTCTTATTAAATATCTTAACTTGGTAAGACATAGATTGGGACTTGGAATTTGAATGGTCAAGTTTTTGTATATTCATGATCACAGAGTTCAGTGATTTCAAACTGAGTCTTATGGGACATATGTTGTCAAAAGACCACACTGAAAATTCACAGGGGGCGACAAAACTTTTATTTTCAAATTAAACATCTAATCCAATCCCTAACAAATTTATAAATAATTGTTGCTACAACAATTAATGTAGACAAATATAACTTTTTCCCCCCCTCACATCATACAGTCTATCATATATATATATATATATATATATATATATATATGGACTTTTAGATAAAACTCAAATTCATTTCAGTAGAATTAGTGCCTTAATATGTGAAGGAAAGTGAAATGCCACTCACATTAAAGACACTGGGACCAGTCGTACAGTGCCCATGCTTACTTATGGTTTTGCATGAATGTGTTGGATTTTTTTTCTCCAAAACTTCTATTCAAAATATTTAAGTAGTACAATTCCTATTTAAGCAATATTTTCATCATTTAGTATCATTTTGAAATATTTATTTTTCAGATAGTTGTATCAGGAAAATATCAAATATAAATCCTCAAAATGTGATATAATAATAGGCAAACTTAAATATTTTAAGCCTAAGTTTTAACAGGTTAAATTATTACACTAGTAAGAAATTAAGTTTCTTGAAAAGACAAAGCATTTCTTGAAGTTAAGAAACTTATAATTTTGTTAAACTTCGCAAACAGGGAATTCTATAGTCAAGATACTGTGAAAATGGGAGAATATTCTTGAATTTCTGAAGTGAAATTTGGAAACTATCATCAAGATTTCCACGCCACGATTTTGTTAGCTACTTGAGTCAGAACAAGATAACTCTGTAACATTAAAGGAATGTACACAAGAATCAAATGATAGTTTTTAATATCAAATCTTTGTATCTAACCAGTCTATAATTTTGAAAAAAATGTTATGCTCACTAGAAAAACCATGTCTTTCTAGGGCTCCTTTAAGAAGTTTGAGCCTTTATTCTGAAGCAAAGCACTAATGTGTCATGGAAATATCTGAGTCGTACTGACTAAAATTGTGGTATTCAGCTAGGAAGGACTGAGGAATTGATTTTTTTTTTTAAGGAAAATAAATACAGTTGGCCAAGAAATGAAGGCAAATTTTAATTTAAAGGTAAGACAATTAGAAAGAAACAAAGCAATCATACTCAATATTACATTTAAAGAACAGATTGAATTGTGTGTCTTAGAATTCTCTAATAGACAAATAAAAACTAACAACTTACCTTTAAATTCAGTAAGTGATTTAAATGATTACAATTTACTTATCTTTTGTATGGATTAAGACAGGCAAGTTTACTCCTTACATCACATAATTTATATCTACTTCACCACTGAAGTGATATGAAAATTGGGAGCTGGTGAATCATCCAAAAAATTCTGTCAAATAGACGATTTAGATAAGCACAGTTTGCCAATCAACAGCAGGTTGGGCTTTTTTCCCTCTACTTTGATTATAAAGATCACCACTTTAATTTCCTAGTTCATTGATCTGGTTTCAGCCAGAATGACCCATAGCTTAGCTATAAGAGAATGAAAATGAAGGAGGGACATGTTGAAAGAAGTTCACTTTGATGAATATATCTAATTAATTATTTCCTATGTATATAGTCTGTTCTTTAAATTGTTAGTACATTTTTAAAGAGAGAGAGATTGAATGTTTTCAGAAGGAAAGAAGGGGGGAAAAAGGAAGGTAAGAGAAAAAAGAGGAAGGAAGGAAAATTTTTCCCTTCATGAAAAGAAATATCATGGAAAGCTTATTTACTGTTTATTTTCTCTGTCATGGTCCATTACAGCAAGATTGTCTTAGCTACACTGAATTCAACTGAGCCTCACAGTAATGCTCAGAATTACTGTGCCCAGAACTTAATCAGTTTCAAGATATCCTATATTTAGACTACAACAACAGAGAATATCTAATAGATTCCCTTTCTTTTTGGTTCTGGTTTTGGGATCTATTCTAATAGTATTTTCTCATACTTCAAAAATTGATGTTTGGACCAGTTCCATGAATTCTGAGCACACACACACACACACACACACACACACACACACAGAGGAACAAGAGGGACTACTTTATGGAATAGTACTGTTTAAAGCCAATAGTTTTTTTTTTTTTTAATGTTTACTTTTGAGAAGGGGGGAGGAGCAGAGAGAAAGGAGGACAGAGGATCCCAAGCGGGCTCTGTGCAAACAGCAGAGAGCCTGATGTGAGGCTGGAACCCACAAACCGTGAGATCAGGACCTGAGCCGAAATGAGTCTGACGTTTAACCAACTGAGCCACCCAGGTGCCCTTAAAGCCAGTAATTTTTTTTAAAGTTTGTGTTTTAAGGGGCGCCTGGGTGGCTCAGTTGGTTAACCATTTGACTCCCGAATTTTGCTCAGGTCATGATCTTGTGGTTCATGAGTTTGAGCCCCACATCAGGCTCTGAGCTGGCAGCTTGAAGCCTGCTTGGTATTCTGTCTTCCTTTCTTTCTGCCCCTGACGGCTTGTGTATGCTCTCTGGTGCACGCTCTCTCTCTCTCTCTCTCAAAAATAAATAAATAAACATTTAAAAAAAGTTTGTATTTTAAGAGCATGTTTTTTACATATCTAATTTTGAAATTTAAGTAATGTACAAATATCCATATTTGTGTAAAGGAGCATAATTTTAAAAACAAAAATTATCATCACTTACCAAACAAATCACTTCAGAACCAGTTATGTATATAAGAATGCACGATCTGAATTAAATGCACTAAAAACGCGAAAAAAATATACAAAATGTGTTTTTAATTCACTTAAATTAAGCATTTAAAGCAGAACTAATATTTTAAAAGAGCTCACCTGGGTGAAGAAAGGCCTAGTAAAAGTGTTTTAATATTTTTTGAAATACATACGGTATTTTAAACAATACTGGTGAAGAATTTAACATTTTAATTATGGTTGTTATGAATATGTTATTTTCAAGAGAGTACATATTTTATCTCCCTTGCCAAAATAAAACATAGACTTGAAAACATTTTACACAAAATTCAGTCTAGAAATCCTTTAAAGAAAATCTTAGTAGTATCATTGTCTTCAACACTCTCACGTATTTTTTGCATAGGTAGAAGTATTCAGAAAATACTTTAAATAGTTTATGCATTACTGATTTTAACACCATGGTAAATGCTCAGAAAGTAATTTTATAGACGACTATGAAAACAAGTACCTACAAACTAGATGAAACCTTTCCATTCCTCAGTTTTTTCCTCCTTAAGCATTTAATTGTTTTATGAAGTTTAAAACATAAATATAGTTGTTCTTACTCTTTCAAGTGTTATTTTCACAATCACATTTCTTTTATGTAAGCATTTTATCTGTATTTTACGAGAAGGGACTAGGGGCAAGATTTAAAAAAAATCACTTTAATGTCATAAAATACTAAGAAAATAACAACTAACAGCAGAGTGAAAGGGAGACTTGTATTAATATAGTCAATTCAGTCCATGTAATTAGAAACTTGGACTTGGGTTACTATTATCTGGGTAATTACTCAATTATTTTTTTAATTTTTTTTTTAAATTTTTTATTTTGTGCAAAGGAAACAGGCCTGGATCATTTGGAGCAACAGCATTCTAAGTCAAAATTAATCAGATAATCAGCAATGTTTATTTGACTTGTAGTGCTCTGTAAATTCCAGACCAAGAAATGAGGAGAAACTCGTAAAGAATAATAATGTAGATGGAAATACACTGGCAAATGAGGCCTATGAAGACTCGACATTTTCATATGCTTTCCTTAAAATTTGAAGGTGACAGAAAAATTTAAATGAGATCCAACTACAATATGTAGGTGAGTAGTTGACAGAGGTTTAAGGCACCTTTTGTTTTTGTTAAAACAGTTTTTGAATTAAAATATTTGTGAATTGAAATGAATCATTTTATAAGACCAACGGTATCAATAAAGATACATATTTTGTTTTAGAAATTTTTATAGGCAATGTGTATTCTTTACATAAAACTCCTGTCAACAGTGTATACTGGAAAAATTGATTTTATACTTGCCAATTATAATAGAAAGAAAACAATACTCTACATGTTGTAGTTTTGAACTTTGCCTTAAATTTTTTGTAACAAAATGGACATAAATGAAAATCTAAATTTCAGATGTTTGTGAGATACTTAACTGATGATTAATACGTTCTTAGAAACCTAAAAGCACTTTTAAACTAATAACTTCTAAGTTCATTTTAATTTTATTTTGCTTGTATTCTGTTTCCAAAAGTTGCTATGATCAATATTTGTCTATTTGTAGAGACTATGACATTCCATGATGACTAATGTTCAGGTTGAGTCATAATGATAGTCTGTTATATTAAAATCAAGAGCGACTATAGGAAAGTAGTCATTTTGCAAGCAAACATCCTGTCAAGTAATGGCGGGTGGTGGGGGAGTTTAGGTCCTAAAGTAACAGACTTAAATCTTTAGCTAAACCTTAACTATCCTTCCAATGACACAAAAGGCATAAAGACAATCTAATTGTGTTTGTCTTAAGGTTGTTCTTTTAGCTCTCCTTCACTAAAGTTTTAGAAAATAGTACAAAAACATGGTCAGATTTGAACATGATTCCTGAGATGTTTTTCAAAAAACTCTTTACATTGATGGGCGCCTAGGCGGCTCAGTCAGTTAAGCATCTGACTCTTGGTTTCAGCTCAGGTCATGATCTCACAGCTCGTGGGTTCGAGCCCCGCATCAGGCTCTGCGCTGACAGCCCCAAGCCTGCTTGGGATTCTCTCTCCCTCTCCCTCTCTCTGCACCTCCCCCACTCATGCTGACTCTGTCTCTCTCAAAATAAATAAGTAAACTTAAAAAAAAAAAGCATTAAAAAAACACCTTTACATTGAAAAGTCATCAGAATCTCAAGCATAGTTTTATATTATGCAAAATTTTAAGTAATCCTCCCAGCTAAATATAATAATAGAAGAGTAGATAATGCTACATTGTGTATTGCAATAATATTGCACTATTCTCTGAATGAAAATAGTTTTCACTCTCTCTTTTTCCTTAATATACCTGAATAATTATATGAATAGTTATTTAGGAACCACAAGAGTTTAAATGGCAAATTTAAGGATTAGAGTTTATCTCTAGTTTCAAGAGGAATATAAATTTTTAAATGACATACTTGACTAGAATAACAAGATTTTGTGGAAAGGAATATAAAAAAAAATCTTTTGTGGGTATTTATCCAAGAGATGTATTCTATTTTTTAATAGGTAGATTTTCATAACCTTGCTTAAGAAGTTTTTTTTCATCTTAAGATAGGATCACTATTAAAGTTATATAAGCACGTTACAATGTCTTAACGTATGAAGAACATGATATTTAAACCTTTATGGTTGTTACTTCTTTACTTATACTTTGCATGATAGGTAGTCAAGAATATTTGTTGAATGAATGAAGGTGGTATGGAGCATGACATCATAGACAATTTAGCTCAAATCCTTATCCCACCTGCTTCTAGTTCCATGACCTTGGACTTATTTTCTCTAAGTCTCATTTTCCTCAGATGTACAATGGAAGTAATAATGGCATCTCTTTCATATGGCTCTTGAAAAGCATTCAGAGCCTGGCCTTAGCATGTGCTTAATCCTGCAATTATAACCAAATAATGTAATTCTGTAATTGTTTTGTTTTTACTGGCACAGGTTTTTTTTTTTCATTCAGATTTACAGCTGTTGTGCACATGATAGAACCATTTGAGGACCCCAAGTACATAAACCCCTGCTTAGAAAATTAAATAAAAACCTTCTGGGCTGCCTAGCACTTCTTTGCCTTCATGGATTCTAAAGTGAATCTGACAAAGCTCTTTTAATAGCAACAGTCATAAGATACCCTTAAAGACCTTGATGACAATAATCATCTTACCCCTCATCTTTTGACCCCCGCCCTCTCCCCTACCCCCCACTCTCCGACCCCAGGAAATTTCAGAATCCAGACCAGTGTTCATTATGGTCAGGTGACCTGTGAACACCTCCCTCTTAAGAAGGCCTAGGGGGCATTCCCTCTCTTCCCACTGGTTCTTACTCTAGTTTTTATTGAATCATAGCCATTGGTTAGTAGTTCTTTGGAAAGTCTGGGAGAAAAATCAAGATGGCTTCACATTTTCCTCTGGAACACTTCTTATCTAATTTCAAGGAGTGGCTGTCTCATACTCTAGTTAGAGGGAGCCATAACTTGTGATCCTTTGGCTCTGCTTGGAACACCTTCTATAAATGCCACAGGCTTCATAAGGCATTGAGAAAATAAGCACATTTAGAACAATAAGAAAAAAAGAATGCTTAGCTACCGTGGAATGGAGAACACACAATTTGGAATGTGGAGGTTTAACTTCTACAACACCAAAGTACTCAACAATTCATTGAGTTTTGGCAAATTTAGGCAGTCATGCAACCACACCACACTGAAGATACAGAGATTGCCACAACCCAAAGAATTTCCCCTCTTCCCCTTTGTGGTCATTATCCTTGCCCTACCCCCGATCCCAGGCGACCATTGATGTACTTCGTCACACTATAGTTTTGTCTTTTCTGGAATATCACAAATAGAATAATTCAGTTTGAGATTATGTGTTTGGCTTCACTTACCAAGTAAAATATTTTTGAGATTCACCTATGTTGATGCATGTATCGGCAGTTCATTCCTTCTTATTGCTGGATAATGTCTCATTGTATGAATATATCACAGTTTATTTACCCACTCACCACTTGATGGACATTTACATTGTTTCTAGTTTGGGGAGATTATGAATAATCTAGAGATTATGAATAATCTAGAGAATAAAGCCTCTGTAAAGATTAAGATGCTGATTTTGTATAGACAGACGCTTTTATTTCTCTTGAATAGCTATCAAAGTGCGGAACTGCTGGGTTATATGATACGTGGATGTTTAACTTTATAAGAAGCTGTCAAACTGTTTCCCATCAGAGTGATGTCCCATTGCGTCATTCCCACTGGCATTGTATGGGAGACTCAATTGCTTTACGTCCTCTTTCAGAGTGATGTTGTGAGTTATTTTATTTTATTTCTAATTTTTTTCAAGATTTTATTTTTTATTCGGTAATCTCTATACCCAATGTGGACTTGAACTTGCAACCCCGAGATCAAGAGTTACATGCTCTACTGACTGAGCCAGCCAGGCGCCCCAGTGTTATGAGTTATTTTAGACATCTTAACAGGTGTGCAGTGGTATGTGATTGTGGTTTTAATTTGCATTTACTTAATGACTAATGATGTTAAGCGTCTTTTCATGTGCCTATTTGCCATCTGTATATCTTTATTAGTGACGTGTGAATTCAAATCTTTTGCCCATTTTCATAGGGTTGTTTGTTTTCTTTTCATTGGGTTTGAGAGTTCTTTATACATTCTGGATACACGTCCTTTATTAGATATGTTTTTGCAAATATTTCCATGAGCATTTCGTGTGTAGTCTTTTCATTTTCCTAAGAGTGTCTTTCAGGCAGCAGAAGTTTAAAGTTTTTTTAAATGTTCATTGATTTTTGAGAGAGACAGAGAGACAGAGAGCGAGCGGGGAAGGGACAGAGAGAGACAGAGACACAGAATCCAAAGCAAGCTCCAGGCTCTGAGCTGTCAGCATCGAACCTGATGAGGGGCTCAAACCCATGAGCTGTGAGATCATGACCTGAGCCAAAGTTAAGACGCTTAACTGACTGAGCCACCCAGGCACCTCCAGAGAACAGAAGTTTTAAGTTTTAAGTCCAATTTTTCTTTTACTGACCGTGCTTTTGGTGTCACAAAGATTTTCACCAATGTTTTCTCCAGTAGTTTTACAGTTAGATGTTACATTTAGGTTTGTGATCCATGTTGAGTCAATTTTTATATATTGTGTGAGATATGAATTAAATTGGGTCTTCTTGCATATGGCTATTCAATTATTTTGTCCTGTTTGTTGACAGTCTCTGTTGAATTGCCTTTCCACTCTTGTCAAAATTCAATTGATATATATGTGGGTCTATCTGGATCTTTCATGACACATTGACCTATGTGTCTAACCTTTCCCCAATACCAACACAGTCTTGGTTATGGTAGCTTTATAAAAATAAGTCTTAAAATCAGATAGTGTGAGTCTTCCAACTTTGTTCTTATTTTTCAAAATTGTTTTAGCCATTCTGTTTGCTTTTTCCACGTACATTTTAGAATCTGCTTACTTATTTCTACAAGAAAGACTGCTGCATTTTGATTGAGATCATATTGAATCTATAGATGAATTTAGAGGAGAAATGACAATATTAAGTTTTCCAATCCATGAGTATGGCGTGTCTCTACTTTTATTTACGTCTTCTTTGATTTCTCTCATCACTGTTTTACAGTTAAGCATGAAGATTTGGTACATATTTGATTAGATTTAGATCTAAATAATTTATATTTTTTGGTGCTATTTTAAATGATACTCTTAAAAAGTCCACTTTCTAATTGCTCATTGTGAATATGTAAAAATACAACTGATTTTGCATATTAGCCTTATATCCCATTACCTTGCTACACTCCCTAATTAGTTCTGGTAGATCTTTTATAGATTATATTTGTAATTTTTCAAGTAGACAATCATATCTTCTGTAAATAGAGGTAATTTTTATTTCTTCATTCCAAATCTGTATGTCTAATTCATTTTCATGCCTTATTGCCCTGGCTGGGACCTCCAGTATGATATCAGATAGGAGGGGTGAAAGTGGTCTTCATTACCTTGTTCCTCATCTTCAGGGAAAGCATTTCGTCTTTCACCATTAACTATGATGTTAATTGTGAATTTTTCACAGATATCTTTTCTTAGGTCGAGGAATATAGGAACATCCCTTATCTTCCTAGCCTGCTGAGAGTTTGGGTTTTTTAAATCATGAGTAGTTGTTGAATGTTTTCAAAGCCATTTTCTGTAACTATTGAGATGACCATATAGTCTTTCTTCTCTATTCTGTTGATATGTTGAATTACATTATATTACAAAATTACATTACATTACAAAAATCAACCGATTTTTAAATTCTGAGACAAAATTGCATTTGTGAGGTAAAGCCCACTTGGTCTTGACATATTATCTGTTTTATACATTGCTGGGTATGAATTTCCTAATTTTTTTTTTTTAATTTTTTTTTTTAAATTTTTTTTTCAACATTTATTTATTTTTGGGACAGAGAGAGACAGAGCATGAACTGGGGAGGGGCAGAGAGAGAGAGGGAGACACAGAGTCGGAAACAAGCTCCAGGCTCTGAGCCATCAGCCCAGAGCCCGACGCGGGGCTCGAACTCACGGACCGCGAGATCGTGACCTGGCTGAAGTCGGACTCTTAACCGACTGTGCCACCCAGGCGCCCCGAATTTCCTAATATTTTATTGAGGGTTGTGTGTATGTTCATGAGGCATATGGATCTACAGTTTTCTTTTCCTCTAATGTCTGTCTCTTTTTGGTATCAGGATAATGCTGCCCTCTCTCCTTTCATTTTCTGGAAGAGTTTGTAAAGAGTTCGCATTTTTGTCTGTAAATATTTAGTGGAATTCACTGGGGAAGCTATTTGGGACTGCAGTTTTCTTTGCTTTAAGGGCTTGAGCCATGAATTTGTTTTTAAAATGGGTGTAATAGTATTCAGATTGTTTACTTTTTCTTGAAAAAACCATCACTTGTCTTTTCATTTTCTTAACATTGTCCTTCAAAGAACAAAGGATTTTATATTAGTTATATTACTTAATACAATAGACAATAGCAAGTAGTTATAAGTTCTTGAGCAGCGTGGAACAGTGAAACAACAGTGTTTTAGGAAGATGAGTAGGATTCACACAGGATCAAAGGAGACGGGAGTTAAGGAAACTATCTAGCAGCTGGAGGTGAGGGCAGAGGTAGCGGCAATGAAAATGAAGAGGAATGTGAAAATTTGGATGTCACTTTCAAGAAGGAATTGACAGAACTTAGCATATGTTTGGAAATAGGTAAAGATGGAGAAGGGCAGTCAAAAACGAACCCAAGATTCTATCTCAAGAGATGAGAAGAATGTCAATAATGCTGACTGAGTCGACATGATGGAAAGGGTAGTCATTTTAGAGGTCAAGGTCATGTTTCATGTTGGGAAATACTAAGTGTGAAATGAGCCGCTATGGAAATTGTCAGCAAAAATAGTATGAGAAAGTGTGACTACAGAAGAGATTCCTTAATTAGTGAGGCTAACAGGTGCCTTAGAACGATGAAGAGTCAGAGTAAGTTGCCATATAAGATATAGGATGCTCAGTTAAATTAAAATTTCCAATGAATAATGAATGCTTTTTCTTGGTATCAGTTTGTCCCGAATATTGCATTGGACATACTTATATTAAAAAACTTATCCGTTGTTTATCTTAAATTCAAATTTTACTGAGCGTCCTTTATTTTTCTTGCCAAGTCTGACAATCCTGGGGTTTGAGAACTTTGATTTCATTGTGGACATTGGCTCCAAGGACCTCAAAGAAGAAAGATTATAAAAATAGGGGATTACAGGGTGCCTGGCTGGCTCGGTTGGTAGAGAATCTGACTTTTGATCTTGGGGCCATGAGTTTGAACCCCATGTTAGGTGTAGAGATTACTTAAAAAAAATAATGAAAAGTAAAAAAATAAATAAAAATAGAGGACCACAGAACCTTTGGAGGAATCTAAAGATTCTAATCAGTATAGGTTGAGGACCAGGCTGTCGGTTATTACAAAGAATTCATATTCTCCAAGTCATATGCCAATTTTCAAATTTTAGACTTAAATATAAATGTTAACTGCATGTAAGTTTTGCTTTCAGTAATATTAAAAATCATTTATAGCCAAGGGAATGGACACACTAAACAATATTAAAATGCATTTCAAAACAACTAAATGCCATTTCTTTTAAAAATTGTAACTCATACTATAAGCTTATCATAAAAAGATACTTTGAAAAACAGAAATACCATAAAATTGGCAGTAACAGCTTTAAAGGAATTTGTCTCATGGGATAAATAATATTATAGACTACAACTCCAGCCACGGCAACTCTCCCAGGTAAATGCTAGGACTCCCTTTCCCAAGTGAGGAAACTGAGGCGAAGGGGGTTGTAGTCTCCTACTTGAGGTAACACAGTACGGTGGCTTTATACTGTGTCAGTTTAGCCAAGCTGGAATCCCCCAAACTTCCTGACTGGTATGGTTCCCATTTAAAGCTGGCCACGAGCAATCTGTGCAAGATTTGGGTTGTAGAAGTGAAGCGGCAGCATTCACCCTCAAAGCATGCTGTTGTTCATCTCCTGGCTCATCTCGCTGGCTTGAGGCCGCAGCTCCCTCAGCTCCTGCCAATCTCCTCCTTCAGTGGCTCTCAGTCCCGGGCCAGATTAGATGCAGTGAGAGACACCATGAAGCCAACATGCTGTGTTACCATAAGCAGGTGTGCTTGCTTTCCGTCCCTTCGTGTCCAGCTGTCCTTACTAACAGTCTGCCCTGCTGCTCTGTGGTGACTCCGGACCCACCACGGAACCTGTTATAGGCTCCTATTCATGTTCCCAGGACAGCGACTTTCTCCGATCCTCCAACTATCCCTTCCTTTACAGGTTGTTACTGTGACATCTTCTCCCATGATAGTGTAAGTTCTAAAAAAAAATATTTTTTAATGTTTATTTATTTTTGAGGTGGGAGGGGAGAGAGAGAGAGAAGGGGAGGGGAAGAGAGAGGGGACCGAGGATTCCAAGCGGGCTCTGTGCTGACAGCAGAGAGCCCGATGCAGGGCTGCAACTCGTGAAACGTGGGGCTGGAACTCACGGACCATGAGATCATGACCTGGGCTGAAGTCAGACTCTTAGCCAACTGAGCCACCTGCGCACCCCACAATTGTGTAAGTTCTAATCTCAGTGATGAATTCCTTATTCCACATCCCATCTAGTGGTTCTGCTTCCCTGATTGAACTATCAACTGTTACAGATAGTAAACAAATTGCTGAGTATCTTCTCAAGTCCATCTCTCTGGCTCCTGGATGCCTGTCAGTCTCCTTCTCATATTGGAAAATAGCAACTAATATTTTATTTGGATGACACTCATTATCAAGCATGGCTTATTGTTATAGATGGCATGATTATCTTGCTGAAATTGGTAGGTTTCATAGCAATTCGAACCTCTTTCCTGTTTCCTAACACATTCTATTTTGGATTACAGTCATTGTGTAAATATCCTCTCTGGTACTGAATGCTAAATTTCTTTAAGGTCCCCAAACCCTATTTATCCCCTAATAGCTTCTGCCAGAGTAGTTTGCAGACAGTATGTACTTAAATCTGACTTTTAATATGCAAAGCTTAGTTTCTCAACAATATGCAAAATAGTCCCGCGTCGGAATATAAATATACACTTGGGGACACTAGGTGCATGTTATAATATGTAGAAGAAATGTTTCAGTTAAAATGAAGTATATAGAAAGATGAACAATCTTCAGTAGAAATTAGATCGTTGTTCAAAGGGTTAGAATATTCTTATTACGAGCTAAGGTTCAGCTTCAGAATGAAAGGCAGAATCTTACCTTCCCTTGAACATTGTAGGCTCAGGGTAGAGATTTTTGTTACATGCTACTGAAAAGATATTATCTCATGGCAGACAGAATAGTGTATCCACCAGTTTTCTTAGTCGTTGGAAACATATGCTGATTGCCTTATGCAGTAAAAGACTTCTTAAAAGTATAATAGGTTGCTCTCAGACTCTCTGGGAAGATCAGAAAATGAGGCTTTTTAGCAGTGAAACCAGTCCTCTGGGGACAAAAATGTGTTTTCTTAATTTCTGTGCTATTTACAAGTAATGCTTATGGACATAACACATTTTTACACTTTATATTATTAACATTTTTTTCATAACTTAAACTCTAGACAGTCAACAAAATGATAAATCAAACCCGGACTTGTGGCGTTTGACAATTTCCGTGGTGTGAATAGTCCCTCCATGTCTGATTTCAAGCCCCTCATGTGATGTCGCTTTACAAGGAATTGGGAAGAAATGTATCACACAGATATAATATAAATAACCTTCAGTCCATAGAAAACAGTAACATATAGAAGGATTATTAGGAAGTAACGAGTTTTGAATACTTATCTTTGTTTTGTATATAATTTCTTTATTTATAAGTTTACGTAATTTGGGGTGCCTGAGCGGCTTAGTCCCTTAGGCATCTGACTCTTGACTTCAGCTCAAGGGGTGATCTCATAGTCCGTGGGATCAAGCCCCATGTTGGGGCTCTGCGCTGATAGAGCTGGCTCTCTCTCTCAAAATCAATAAGTAAACATTAACAAAATAAGGTGACTGGCTCACAGAATTCCAGTAACCTAGCAATCGCGTTTTACAAGCTGATACAGCTGGCACTGGGACACCATTGCTTTGGGGCCACCCAGCCAGGAAACAGCACCCCGAATCACCCACAGCATTGCTCCATGAAAGATGGCCCTGCACACGGCAGGATAGCTGGGCACAGGCCTGTCAGTAGCTGGGCACAGGACAGTTCTGCAAGAACTCCTCCCAGGACTTTGTATTGGTAGAAGCAGCTGATCGATAGCTCTCACCGTGGTGCAAGGAATCCAGAAAAAAAGAACTACGATATTTCACATTTTTCAGCTTAGTTGGTGGTAGGCTTTGCCTCATATAATGAAGGGTTCTACAAATATAGAAAAAGAGTTCAGATATTGGGTACAAAAGGAAGAGCAAGCCTCTGCTCAATTCTATAGTTCACCCCGTTGACTGCCTAATAACAGCATGTAATTTTCTTCCCACACTTAAAACTTCCAAAAACGGAAGGAAGCAAGGGAAAAAAGGAAGGAGGGAGAGGCAGAAGAAGAATCTTAGAAGAAAAGAAATGATTCTCATTAACATGACAAGTAAGCCCCAGGACAATGGGAAATGCCTTCACCTCCTTCCCCAAAGTGGTCAACCCAGTCCCTTTAGTAATGGCATCCAGTTCCAAGTCAGGATCCCAGGATGATGTACGTTCCTTCTCTGGTTTCATCACCATCCCATCTCCATATCTGCAACCCATGGACCAAGTTGTAAAATTAATCAGTAGATTAATTTAAAGCCTATATAAAATAGTGGGAGAAAAAGACCTGGGGAGATCTAAGAAAACATAGTCAAAATGTACAGATCTATACCTGACTTAGGAAAGAAGAAACGAATCCTTCGCATATCATGAATCACCAGGCAAGGGAAGATGTTATTTTCCACCTCTACTACATGTTCCATATTCCCTTTGCCTTCAGTTGGTTAAGATTCTTTTTTTTTTTTTTAGTTTATTTATTTATTTTGAGAGAGAGAGAGAGAGAGAGAGAGAGAATCCCAAGCAGGCTCTGCACTGACAGTGCCGAGCCCGATACAGGGCTCGAACTTACAAACTGTGAAATCATGACCTGCATTGAAATAAAAAGTCAGACACTTAACTGACTAAGCCACCCAGGTGCCCCAGCTGGTTAAGATTCTTAACCCAAAGCAACTCCAACCAACAGTCTTGAAAGATCTGAGCCCTTAATCGTCCCGCATATTTGGGGTTTTATTTTCACCACTGCTAAGGTCATATTAGAAGGTGATGTGATGTATCCTTAAGAGTCAGTGCATATTCTTCCTTTTATCTCATGACAACCTTATTTTGCCTTAGTAGTCAGGAGTATTCACCCCATAACACAGTGTAATGCTTTTTCTTTTGAACCGTTATCCAGTGGCATAAAGAAGCCCAAGTTGGCCATGTGGCACTCTCAGCTTATAAATCAAGGGCAACTATGGTTTATCTCTAATGGAAACATTCTTTCCTTGGGTACTACGACCGCTATGCCAGAGTCCAGTGTCACTGTGATAGTAAGCAAACATTTTTCAGGTGGATCATTAGGGGTCATATTGAAAGATTCTACTCTAACTTCCTCTTATTGGTTCCCAAATCCATCTATTCTAGCTGTGGGAGAATTAGTTGCTGGTTAAAAAACATTTGTTATATCCCGTAAGAGAGGACAACAATCTGTCAAGTGTATGTTTTATTATTCTCCTATTCAATTGGGCCAGCTACTTTTGAGTGAGGTCTACAAGATAAGTGAATCCCATGGATATCAATTCATGGTCTTACTTCTTTTCCTGTGAAGGAGATTAAATTTTTGATGATATGCTTCCTTTTTCAAGACATCTATCAGCTTCACTGACAATACATGTTAGTCAAACAGTGATTTAAAAAAATCATCATCCCTACAACTGTTAGGGTTGTCATGATGTTCCTTATCTCTGTTATTCCCTCAGGGGTGGGTATTGCTTTTTGGCAACTTGTTGGTATAGAGAAGTACACAGGGCATGCTACAACAGCTCTCAATGTGGCCCTCCCTGCCATCATAGCTCCTGTGACAGGAGTGACAAGGAGTCAGCATGGAGCTTCTTTCAGATTTTAAGTTCATCTATTCCCAAGCAGCTGGAATAATGCTTAATAAGTATTCATTGAATAGGGGCACCTAGGTGGCTCAGTTGGTTAAGCATCTGAGTTTTGGTTTCAGCTCAGGTCATGATCTCATGGCTCGTGAGTTCGAACCCCACGTCAGGCTCTGTGCTGACAGCTCCCCTCCCCTGCTCTCTCTCTCTCTCTCTCTCTCTCTCTCAAAAATAAATAAACACTTAAACAATAAGTATTTATTCAATAAATAAAAATGAGAAATAGTATTTCGATCTGAGTTTGTATCGCAGAGGCCAAGTGGTACTTTGAACTCATATTGTATTTAGTTCCTCTGTGGCTAAGAGCACCTCCATTCTGCTTCCACATACACCTTGCCCAGGTGGTACTACACTGGGACCTTGGTCCTCCCTTTGTGAGTTCACTGGGGAATGAAATCAAAAGCACGCTTTAACCAATCCACCCTCAGGCTACACAGAACAGCCGGTACAATGTTTATTCATTTGTTTTTTAATGTTGACACTACTCTCACCAAGGACCATGTTCTGGACCCTCTAAGGGGACACAGTTAGGAGGTGGGAGAATAGCCTCTGCATGACCCATTCACTCCAACATTTTTATTTCCCTACTATGTAGATGTCTTCTTTGACATTATATCAAGGAATTTCAGGTATATGAACTTCATTTATCCAGGTTTCAGGCAACCAGTTGGGCAATCCATTAGAACCACTTCCAGCTGTTTGAGTCCATGTACCCAATAAATTCAGCCTGACCCAAACTTCCATCCCATTGTCTTCGGTTAGACATCCTCAGAATCCATTTCCACAGTTTAGCACTATCAGTTAGCATAATCTTACAATTCTTTTGATGTACAGTTGGTATCTCTTTTATTGGATTTTGTTATTATAGCCAATCTCCTCCAGGGAATACTAGGATATATAATATAATATAACATAATATAACATAATATAACTTAATATAATATAACTTAATATAATATAACTTAATATAATATAATATAATATAATATAATATAATATAATATATGTGATTATATGCTATATGTATTCTGTATATATTTTATATAATTATAATATATAAGTATATTAACCTATCACTAATATGTATATAACTATATATAGTTACATATGTATGTGTGCGTATATGGTTATATGTGTACATATAACTGTAGTTATATATATACGTATATATCTATGTATATACACACACACACACATATACAAACGTATATATAATTGTATAGATAGACACAATGAAGTGTGGAGGAGACAAAGCGTGAAGAAAATATTTCTCATCAGCCCAGGTCTTTATAGACACTTCAGACAAAGCATGAATTATTTTATCAGCTTTAGTTGTCAAGGGATACTCAATGGGGGTTGGAGGCGCAGTATAGTCTGAGTTATTGTAATCCTCCTCTACATCCATATTCCGATCCTCGGGGTCCTATGCTTTTCCATTCAGTGCCTTAAGTTGAATATGAGAAATCTGTAAGGCTGGTACTTCAGTTGACACTGAGATAACTCACAAGATCTAAGTGATGTTTGATTGTCAATAATCTCACCTTTTATTTTGGGGTCTATCAGCTCTGGTGTATGGTAGATAAGAGATTCTCTAAGAACAATCATAGGAAGTTCCTACTTTTAGTTCTTGATATATATGCTGACTGCTTAGAACTTTGAGTTTGGTCTTTTTTTTTTTTTCCTTTAGGCTCTTCAACACCAGTAGATGCACCTACTCTACCCTGTCTTTGAATTCTTCAGACCTTTCTTGCTGTTTCTTGGGAATAGGTCTTGGGTCTCCCAACACTTTGCCAGGTGACTATAGTTAACGGTGCCATGTAATACCAAAGTCCCATCCTTCAGTAACGCTTGAATTTTTACTCCATTCAGCCCCAACCTGTCCAGACAACTAATTCCAGCTTCCCTATTAGTCTAGGTATTTTGTTTCCACCTTCCCAACCCAATAAGTTCCCATGAGATACTGAAGAAACACCAAAAAATTCATGTATGTCTATCTCTGTGTTTAAGATGACATTCACATCATGGCCCTTCTGTTATTACATTGCACATACAGATGATGCAAGAAATTAAATCATAGGGATAACTCATGTTATATAATTTCTATCCTTGATATTTCTATTTTAATACTTTGGAATTAGGAAGACTTGGCTTTTCCAACCCTAGATCCATAATATACTTGTGGTATAATCTTGGGTAAATTACTGAACCTCTTCACGCCTCAGTTTCCTCATCTGTAAAACTGGGGATAATAGTATTTACCTAAATTTTGGGTGATGTTGTCAGGAGAATTAAATAAAATAATCTGTGAAGAACTCAGTAAACTCTGAGCTCCTATTTCTAAAGTGAAACCTCACGAGGCTTTGAAAAGCACCCAGTTTCATTAGGAAGACATTTACAAATGATCATAAAATGCCTCAGCAGGTGCCTGATATCACCCATTATGAAATTGTCATGATTAAAAAGCAACACACAGACAGCATCAATTCTATGGAGATTCTCAGTGTGGAATTCAGACACTGGTGAGGTTGCTTCTTGAGTTCATTTACTGCTGTATCCCTACCCACTGTCGCACCTGCTGGACATCATAGCCAAAATCGGGCACTGAGCAAATTTATTTACTTATTGAACAATTACAATGTTTCTTCTGATCTTGTCCCCAAATTCTAGATATGTCCTTTGTGTTTTTTTGAAGCTTCCAAAGCCCTATGCAACAACATACTCCCAGTCAAAATCTCGGTAGGCTTTTTCTTTTCCTTTGAAGAAACCGAGAAAGTGGTTTTAAAATTAACATGGAAGTGCAAAGTGTGAAGAATCCTTAAGGCAATCTTGAAAAACAAGGTTGGAAGACTTTCACTGTCAGATACTAGGACGTGATACAATTACAAAGCTATAATAATTAGGACAGTGTGGCATTCACGCATAGAAGATAAACCATTTTAAAGAACATAATAAAGAGTTCAGAAGAAAATTCATACATATCACCTGATTTATGACAAAAGTGATATTGTAGGCCACTACGGAAAGGGTTGATGTGGGTCAATTGGATGTCTATATGGAAAAAAGGATGTTAACCTTTACCTCATTGTCCATAAAAATAAGTTTCAGGTAGACTCCACGTGAAACATAAAATTACAGAGCTTTTAGAAGAAACCACAGGAGAAATATTTATGACATTGGAGTTGGTAAAGATGGTGTAAGCACAACACAAAAAGGGCTTACCACTAGAGAAAAAAAAGATAAACAGAACTATATTAACATAAGAACCCCATTCTTTCGTGAAAGAAGACAAAAAGTTCACCCTTAAGAGAATGAAAAGGCAAACTATAGAATGGGAAAAGATATAACACTACCTATGTGGACAAAAGACTCACTCTGAATATGTAAAAAGCTTCTACAAATTTTAGAAAGAGGGGCGCCTGGGTGGCTCAGTCGGTTAAGCGGCCGACTTCGGCTCAGGTCATGATCTCGCAGTCTGTGAGTTCGAGCCCCGCGTCGGGCTCCGTGCTGACGGCTCAGAGCCTGGAGCCTGCTTCCGATTCTGTGTCTCCCTCTCTCTCTGACCCTCCCCGTTCATGCTCTGTCTCTCTCTGTCTCAAAAATAAACATTAAAAAAAATAAATACATGTTTATTTAAAAAAAAATTTTTTTAGAAAGATGAGCTAAAAATGGTAGGGGCCCCTGGGTGGCTCAGCTGGTTAGGTAACCGACTGTTGGTTTTGATTCAGGTCATGATCTTGTGGTTCGTGGGTTCCAGCCTTGCATCACATCTGTTTGGGATTCTCTCTCTCCCTCTCTCTTTCCCCCGGCGCTCAAAATAAGTAAATAGCCATTTTTAAAAAATGGCCAATAAGCCTATGAAAAGATGTTCACCTTCTGAAGACAGCAGGGAAATGCAAATTAAAACCATATTCATTATACCAAACATTTAAAGAAGAATGAAGAGCAATTATTTCAAACTGTTTTGAAAAATGGAAGAAGGGGCGCCTGGGTGGCGCAGTCGGTTAAGCGTCCGACTTCAGCCAGGTCACCATCTCGCGGTCCGTGAGTTCGAGCACCGCGTCGGGCTCTGGGCTGATGGCTCAGAGCCTGGAGCTTGTTTCCGATTCTGTGTCTCCCTCTCTCTCTGCCCCTCCCCCGTTCATGCTCTGTCTCTCTCTGTCTCAAAAATAAATAAAACGTTGAAAAAAAAAATTAAAAAAAAGAAAAATGGAAGAAGAGGAAACCCTTACCCACTCATACTATTAGACCAGTATTCCTCTGATACTAAAGCCAGACAAAGATACCACAAAAAAGAGAAAACTACAGGCCAGTATTCCTTATAAATAAAAGTTCAAAACCCCTCAACAAAATACTAGCAAATCAAATCCAACAACATATTAAAAGAATTATATGCTCTGACAATGTGGGAAGTATCCCAGAAATGCAAGGGTGATTCAACCTAAGAAAATCAATGTGACATACCATATTAATAGAACGAAAGTAAAAACCACACAATCATCTCAATTGATACAGAAAAGGCATTTGACAGAATCTAAAACACTTTCATGATTAAAAAAAAAAAAACACTCAGAAAACTAGGAATAAAAAGGAAGGTCTTCACCATGATAAAGGGCATCTGTGAAGAACCACTGTTAACATACTCAACAGTGAAAGACTGAAAACTCTCCCCCTGAGAGCTAACACACAGGAAGGCCTGTTTTACCCACTACGATTCAACAATGTGCTGAAAATTCTATCCAGAGCAAGTGGGCAAAGAAAAGAAATTATAGGCATTCAAATTGGGAAGGAAATAGTAAGACTATCTCTCTTCACAATGACATGATCCTACATATGCAAAATCTCCAAGTCTCTACCAAAAAAGGGGGAAAAAAACTGCTAGAGCTAATAAATGAATTTCAGCAGTTTCAAAGTGCAAGATCAGAACATACACACACATATTCTCTCTCCCCCATCTCTCTCTCTCTCTCTCTCTCTCTCTCTCTCTCTCTCTCACACACACACACACACACACACACACAGTTGTGTTTCTATACACCAGCAGTGAACAGTCCAACAAGGAAATTAAGAGAACAATTCCATTTTCAAGACCATCCAAAAGAATACAGTGCTTGGAATAAATTTAACAACATTGGTAAAAGAATTGTACATTGAAAACTACAGAACATTGCTTTAAAAAATTAAAGAAGATCAGGGACGTCTGGGTAGCTCAGTCGATTAAGTGCCCAACTTCAGCTCAGGTCATGATCTCCCGGTCTGTGAGTCTGAGCCCCGCGTCAGGCTCTGGGCTCTGTGCTGACAGCTCAGAGCTAGGAGCCTGCTTCAGATTCTGTGTGTCCCTCTCTTTCTGCCCCTCCTCCACTCACACTCTGTCTGTCAAAAATGAATCAATGTTAAAAAAAAACAAATACAAAATTAAAGAAGATCTAAATAAATGGAAAGACGCCCTGTGCTCATTGAATGGAAGTCTTAATACTTTTAAGATGGCAATACTTCTCAAAGCAATGTGCAAATTCAGTGCAATCTCCAACATCCTAATGACTTCAGTTCTCAAATTCATATGCAATTGCAAGGGGTCCTTCACAGGCAAAAAATATTGGAAAAGAACAAAGTTGAAAGACACACTTCCCAGTGTCAAAACTTAACTACAAACCTACAGTAACTAACAGTGTGGTACTGATGGAAGGACAGATACGTAGACCAATGTAATAGACTTGAGATTCCAGAAATAAGTCCATACATCTATGGTCAGTTGATTTTCAACAAGGATGCTAAGATCTTTCAATGGGGGAAAGGACACACTCTTCAGAATGGTGATGGCAATCTACTGAAAATCAGCCCTTGATAGAGGGTTTGCAAAAAGAAAAAAAGGGAAGAAAGTTAAAAAAAAAAAAGAGAGAGAGAGAGAGAGAGAGAGAGAGAAAAGCTAAAAAGTGCAAATGGTGCTGGCATAGCCAGATGCAAAAGAATGAAGTTGACCCCTACTTCACATTATATATAAAAATTACTTCAAAATGCAGCAATAATCTAAATATAAGAGGTAAAACACCTCTTAGAAGAAAACATAGAAGTAAATCTTCATGGCCTTAGATTTAACAATCGATTCTTAGCTATGACATGAGAAGCATAAGCAACAACAGCAACCAAAATAGATAAATTGGGTTTCATTAGAATCAAAAACTTTTGTGCTAAATATTCAAGGACACTATCAAGGAAGTGGAAAGATAACCTATAACTTGGGAGAGACTTCACAAAAAATATATCTGCTAAGGGTCTAGTGTCCAGAATATATAAAGAACACTTCCCGCTCAACAACAGAAAGACAAACAGTCCAGTTAAAATATAGGCAAATTACTTGAACACACATGTCGCCAAAGAAGATATGTAAATGGCCAAGGAGCATATGAAAAGACACCCAACATCATTTTAGGGAAATGTGAATCAAAACCCCACTGAGGTACCACTTCATAGAATGGCTGTGGCCATAATAACAATCCTTTTAAAACTCTGGAAAATAGTAAGTGTCATATTTTGCTGACGATGTGGTGACATTGGAGCCCTGATACACTGGGGGTAGGAGTCTAAAAGGGTTAGGCTGCTGTGGAAACCCTCTGGCAGTTCCCCGATGAATTCAACAGAATTACCGTGTGACCCAGGAATTCTACTCCTAGGATTTATATACACTTATCCAAAAGAATTGAAAAGAGGGATTCAACCAAATACATGCACACACATATTTATAGCAGTACTACGCACACCAAAAGGTAGAAATAAGCCACATGCCCATCAGTGTATGCACAGATAAACAAATTGTAATATATATAGTATATATATTACATAGTATATATATAGTATATATATTACATATATATAACATATATTACATATATATACTATATATACTATATATATACATATACTATATAGTATATATATAGTATAATATATACTATATATATAGTATAAT
>NW_024412434.1:13453006-13479150 GCF_014898765.1 Herpailurus yagouaroundi
ATAATAAATATAATATATTATATATTTTAATATAATATATAATATAAATATATTATATATTTAAACATATATTTATAAATATTATAAATATATAATATATTTATATATTATATACTTAATATATATTTATTTATAAATATATATTTTAATATATAGAATATAAATATATTTAAAAATATATATATTTTACCTTAAGTGATTAGTAAACATGTATTAAGCCTATTATATACCTTGCACATGCTAAACATACAAAGGATACAAAATCCATTCATTTAATTCAGTGTTTATCAATAGAAGATTGTGGTAAATGAAACCCTGAATTTAGTATCAGAAGAACCAGTTTTCTAGTCCTGGATACACCAATTGCCAGCTATGAAACCTCAAACAAATCACTTCGTCTCTTTGAATTTCACTTTCCTTATCTGTAAAACGAAAATAATGATGCTTGCCCTGGATTCTTTCTAATGCAGTCACTATTATAAACAAGCAGGCTATGTAAAAGCTCTTTGAAAAGCATAACGCATTGTTAGGATGAGAAGCATTATTGATCCCTAGAAAAATCATCCTCAGACATTTCTGGAAACTTCTTTACTTTGTTATTTGAAAAAAAAAAAAAGTCTTGTTAACTTTTCAGTTCAACGTTGGCTTTAAAATTTAAACTCAAATTGTAGAAGGCCTTGAATGCTAGATTCGAAGTTTGGATTTTATCATGGAAGTTGTAGTTATCCATGGGTTTTCAGTTGGGGAGTCACATGCTATAATTTGCTTATTTGACCAAATTCATGTAACCTTTTCACATTTAAAAAGCTTAGGTGGTTTTGGCTTTTGCAGAATATTCTTATTTCATCACAAGTTTCAAAGGACTATCATCATCATCATCATTGTCATGTAACAATTTACTATCAACCCCATATATAATTACTGTTATAATCCTTATTCCTATTTTATGAAGATACTAAGCACAGAGAAGTTAAGTGCTTTTCCCAGGTTACACAGCTGATAAGTAGAGGTGCTGGGATTTGAACACAGGCAATCTAGCTTCAGTCTGTGTTCTCCAACAAATATCCGACAAGTATTTATTGAATGCCTGCAATATGACAGATACTGTTAGATGTCAGAGTCACAAAGAAGGAAATGGCATGGTGGCTATTATCCTTCACGAAACATAATTTTTAATTATGCTTTTGCCTTAGTCACAAATACTCTGTATTTACTTATTTATTTACTCAACTTATATGTATTGGGCACTTCCTGTGTGCCAGGAATTGCTCTGGATGAATAAACAAAAGTCCCTGCCTTCATGGAGCTTGGGTTCCAATGAAGGGAGATAGACAATAAACTATATGTAAAATATACATCAGAAGGTAATAAGTGCTGTGGACAAAGTAGAGGAGAGATAAGAGATAGAGTGTTGGGGGGAAGGTGGATGTTGCACTTTTTAATGGGCTAGTCAGGTAAAGACTCGCTGACAAGATGACCTTGAATCAAGACCTGAAAATATCTATGAGGCCATCCGGAAAAAGACCATTCTTGATAGACGACCAACAATTGCAACGATCTTGAGGGGAGAGCATGCCTGGAAGGGCTGGGGGGATAGCAAGGGAGCCAGGGTGGGCTGGAGCAGAGGTGGGGCATCTGAGGCGATTGTGAAGATCTTGACCTTGACTCTGTCTGAGATAGGAATACATCGGAGGGCTGTGAGCAGCGGAAGAGATTTTAAAAGGATCACCTCTGGTGCTCTAGTCAAGTAGACCTTAGGTATGGGGGTTGGAGAAGAAGGTTGAAGCAGGGAAACCAGTTAGGAGACTATTAAAAGAATTTAGGTGAAAGTTAATGGCAGCCTGCACTGTGACAGAGGTAATGAGTGACAGAGGTAATGAGGGTGGTCAAAGTGTAGAGAGATTATGGAGGTAGAACTGACAGGGTTTCCTCATGGCTTAGATGTGGGTGTTGCAAGAGAAAAAGAGATAAGTCAAGAATGACACCCAGGTTTCTGACCTTAGCAAGTCGAAAGGAGGGGGTTGCTATTTATCGAGATGGGGAAGACTGTGGGACTGAGTTTGTTTTTAGGGGGAAAATCCGAAATTCTGTTTTGGGATTAAGTTTGACGTGTCTTTTGGACATTGGACATCCATATGATGCTCTATACACGGGGATACATGCGACTGGAGCTCAGGGGAGAAGTCTGAGCTGGAGACGGAAAATGGGGCGTTGCCAGCACAGAGGTGATTCTTAAAGCCAAGCGATTGCTACGTATCAGCCCAGGAAGGAGGCAGACGTGAAGACTGAGCCATGGGGTACAGCGACATTCAAGTTTAGAGGGGATCAGGAGGAAGCAAGACTGGGAAGAGCAATAGAGGAAGAATAGTGGACAATCACTGGCATTGTGTGGAAGAGGCACAAGAAGGTCTTATTTTTTTTGAATTAGATCCATCAGTTTCCCAAGAGCATATTGTACTTGTTTATCAAAAACTTGACAGCGGTATCCCAAGTGCCACTGTTTCTTTTTACAAGCAAATAGCCTGTTTATGGCTGTGTTGGAGTGCTACTAAACATTTAGAAAATCAGTTGTAGAACGAATTGTCCTTTAGGGAAGTCTCTGTAGCCCACTCTAGAAGGTCAAGTGTTTTATTTTTTAACAATAAACAATCGTTGCTTGAGGTCATGCAAATTACATTCTTAACCCAATTAATTAAATTTGATGTAAAATAAATATGCCTAAGGTAAGATTGCTCTGTGGTCGGTTGAAGTTTTTGATTTTTATTTTCTTTAATCTTTATTTTTTGGGGGGGGGGACACAGAGTGTGATCAGGGGAGGAACAGAGAGAGAGGGAGACACAGAATCCGAAGCTGGCTCCAAACTCTGAGCTGACAGCACAGAGCCCCGACACGGGGCTCGAACCACAAACCATGAGAGCGTGACCTTAACTGACTGAGCTACCCAGGCACCCCAACTCTATGGTCAGTTTTAGTGAGGAACTAACTGATATCTGGGGACATGGAAGGTCTCTAGTGCAGGGATAATACGAATCAAGAGAAATGTCTGAATTAGATCACAAGAGTTGCCTGTTCTCTTCAGGTTGAAGTTTCCCAGCTAATAGAGTCCATTGCTTGTCACACAAAGGAGGTTAAGTATGCCAACATTGTAGATGAATAATAGAAGGTTTGGAGCAGAAGTATGGTCAGCCCCAGAGTTTGAATTTTACTTTCTAGGGAACAGGGTTGAAAGACAGCCAAGGAATGAGGAAAGGAGGGTTTTAGCATTCAGGATAATCCTGAATTATGACAGGATTGGTGAACAAAAGGGCAGAGCCAAGAATGGAAAAGGTTGGTATTAGCTCACAAAATACGTTCTTCACTTCTTCAGGTTGACTGCTCTGCTAGATAAATTGCTCGTCTCCCACCTCCCCATCTTGGTAACCTCGTAACTCCATCATTCTACCCCACTTGAGCAACTCCTCTCTTTCATTAGCCAGAACATTCCTCCTGCTAAGGAAGTATTCCAAAGCAGTTTGGGCAGCAGGACCCACATGTATTCTGCATACTAGCCAGATATCTTTGCTATAATAACTCATGATTTTTAGCAGACACAAGACCACTCGGGATACACATTACTTTTCCAAGGCTCCCTTCCCTTTCCTTCTGACAACGTACTCATTTTGAGATTTACAAAAAATGTGGCCTCTTTCATGAAGCCCACCCTGATGTGTGTAACCGAAAGATGACTTTGCTCTTCTGTGAACGCTCATGGGATTTTATCTGCACCTCTGTTAGGACATTTATAAAAATGTCAGATGTACATTCCTTGGCATAACATCCACTATCCTGCAAACTCTTTGGACACATGAATGGGGTTTTGTGTTTGCTTCACATCAAGTATGTGGCGAGTAGGAGGCACTCCATCGATATATTTTTTGTATTAAATTGTGGCAGTCGCTCCTTTCTCAGTCTCTACCCATGTGTTTTGGACTTCACGCTCCTGATGTGTTTTTTCTAAATTTTATTCTTTCTGATGGAATAAAGACCATACAACTGAACTTGAGCAAACACAACTTACGACCTTCTGCTTTCTTTGTCATTTGTAACATCGTCTTTGCCAAGCAATGGCCCACAGTCTTCACTGGTGATCCAGATGAATTTCCACCACTTCCAAAAATGGACTCCTTTTTGCCCATAGAACAAACTTTGTGAACTCCCACCTGTGCTATTTCGCTGATTCTCTTCCTCCAGCTGAGAAAACTCATCGCCCTCAGCCTCTTGCTCAAATTCCATTCATCTCCTGATGGCCTTGATTAAAGTTCACTGCCTCCTTTTAATTTTACTTGAATATACCAACACCTACGAATTACTTCCTTATCTCAACTTCTGTTGCATTTATAATGTACCGTTTTTCTTTTTTAATATAATTCTACTTAAAATGATCTCTACTGTTTGTTTTTTTAATTTTTTTTTCAACGTTTATTTATTTTTGGGACAGAGAGAGACAGAGCATGAACGGGGGAGGGGCAGAGAGAGAGGGAGACACAGAATCGGAAACAGGCTCCAGGCTCTGAGCCATCAGCCCAGACCCCGACGCGGGGCTCGAACTCATGGACCGCGAGATCGTGACCTGAGCTGAAGTCGGATGCTTAACCGACTGCGCCACCCAGGCGCCCCTGATCTCTACTGTTTAAATCTTACATCCTCAGTTACATTATAAGCTCTTTAAATTTAAGGATTCACACATTCCTATTGAATTATAGTTATTATGGTATAATCACCAAGCAACAACAGCTCAGTACACAATAGATATTCAATAAGTATTTATTGATTGATGGATTGATTGGAGAAATATAGTCTACAACTTTGAGTTGAATATACACTATCTTTTTATTCTTTTCTCGAAAATGTATTTGCATACTGTTTCTACTATACAAGCAATTTTATTTTTCATATCACTCTGAGATAATCTGAATATCCATCTAATTATATCACTGCATTTTCAAGTCAATATTGGGGAGGTATGTTATCTCTGAAACAAAAACAAAAAATATACATTGAGGGTGCCTGGATGGCTCAGTCAGTTATGTGTCCGACTCTCGGTTTCAGCTTAGGTCATGATCTCACGGTTTTGTGACTTCAAGCTTTGCTCTGGCAGCACAGAGCCCGCTTGGGATTCTCTCTCCCTCTTTCTCTGTTCCTCCGTCACTCATGCTGTCTCTGTCTCTCTCAAAATAAATAAATAAACTTCAAAAAATTTTAAAAAATATATACATAGACAATTCCCTCTTGAAAATTCAGTTAGCATACAAAATTAACTTGGAATTGGAAACTGGAGACAACCTGAGAAATTTTTAGTTTTACACCGTTTAGAAAACCCTAGCAATCCACTTTTGTCTGAAATGGAGCCTCTTTCAAATTCCTGATTTTATTGAATAATAATGTACCCTCAAATTTTTTTAACTGAAATTTTAGTTAATTAACATACAGTGCAATATTGGTTTCGGAAGCGGATTTCGGTGATTCATCATTTACGTACAACACCCAGTGCTCGTCCCAACAAGTGCCCTCCTTAGTACCCATCACCTGTCTAGCCCTGCCCCCACCTACCTCTCCCTGTCAACCCATAGTTTGTTCTCTGTCATTAAGTGTCCCTTGTGGTTTGTTTGCCTCTCTCCTCTTCCCCCCTTCCCATATGTTCATCTGTTTTGTTTCTTAAATTCCACACTTGAGTGAAATCATATGGTATTATCTTTCTCTGACTGATTGGTTTCACTTAGCTTAATACACTCTAGCTCCATCCAGGTCGTTGCAAATGGTAAGATTTCATTTTTTGGCGGCTGAGTAATATTCCATTGTATATATATGTATATATATATTGTATATAATATTCCATTGTGTATATATATGTATATATACATAGGTATGTGTGTGTGTATACACACACACACATATATATATCACATCTTTTTAATTTTATTTTTAATATAATTTATTGTCAAATCGGCTAGCATACAGTGTATAAAGTGTGCTCTTGGTTTTTGGGGTAGACTCCCGTGGTTCATCGCTTACAAACAATGCCCAGTGCTCATCCCAACAAGTGCCCTCCTCAATACCCCTCACCCATTTCCCCCTCTCCCGCCCTCCCCCATCCACCCTCAGTTCGTTCTCTATATTTAAGAGTCTCTTATGGTTTGCCTCCCTCCCTCTCTGTTTGTAACTATTTTTCCCCCTCCCTTTCCCCCATGGTCTTCTGTTAAGTTTCTCAAGATCCACATATGAGTGCAAACATATATCCGTCCTTCTCTGACTGACTTATTTCACTCAGCATAATACGTTTCATTTCCACCCATGTTGCTGCAAATGGCAGGATTTCATTCTTTCTCACTGCCGAGTAGTATTCCGTTGTAAATATAAACCACATCTTCTTTGTCTGTACATCAGCCGATGGACGTTTGGGCTCTCTCCATAGTTTGGCTATTGTTGATAATGTGTACCCTCAGATTTTTGAAAAAGAATAAAACCAAATACGGGAAACTTATGGTGAGAAAGGCTATGTGAATTAGTGAGAAGACTAAGTTATAACGTAGAAATAGTGGTGTATCAGAAGAGACGGAGGATTCTGGGGAGCCCAGCATAATGTATACACTTGTTGAACAGCTACGTTGTACGCCTGGAACTAATGTAATATTGTGTGTAAACTACACTTGCATTAAAAAAAAATTTAAATTTTTTTCAACGTGTTTTATTTATTTTTGGGACAGAGCGAGACAGAGCATGAACGGGGGAGGGGCAGAGAGAGAGGGAGACACAGAATCGGAAACAGGCTCCAGGCTCCGAGCCATCAGCCCAGAGCCCGACGCGGGGCTCGAACTCACGGACCGCGAGATCGTGACCTGGCTGAAGTCGGACGCTTAACCGACTGCGCCACCCAGGCGCCCCCAAAAAATTTAAATTGCAATATAGAGAAATGTGTCTTCACTAAATGTCTCCCAGGGCCATGCTGGCGAATTCTGACAGAAAGCAATCCTTCAGACACTGCTGTAATGACAGAGTGATGATGAGTAGTAAGTACTCCTGAATAAAATACTTCTAAAGGCCTAGAAAGTTTATGATCTTAAGGATGAAAACATTCTCTTGTGGGATCTAATTGACATTTCAGATCCATTTATAAACACTTTTAGTAGTGCATATAGAGGTGAAATATATTTGTTTTTTTTTTTTTTTTAATGTTTTTATTTATTTTTGAGACAGAGAGAGACAGAGTATGAGCAGGGAGGGGCAGAGAGAGAGAGAGAGACACAGAATCCGAAGCAGGCTCCAGGTTCTGAGCTGTCAGCACAGAGCCCGACGCGGGGCTCGAACCCATGGACCTGAGATCATGACCTGAGCCGAAGTCGGATGCTTAACGACCGAGCCACCCAGGCGCCCCTGAAAATATATTTGTAATCACAGTGAGAGTAACAACAAACTCAGAACTTGCAAGATATAAATTAATGAGGATTCGCTCTACTGGCTATTAGAAACAGTTGAAGTGTTCTTTTTGTTTTTCAACATAGAGTTCTTTTTGTTTTTCAAAATATGATCATGAAACTTCCATGGCTTTTATACAGCATACCTGATTAAGTGACAGAAAGAATTGAATATTTTCTTTTCCTGAGAGGGTAGACTAAGCCTCAATTCATATTATCACTGTAAAAGAATATTATTAGACAAGTGGCAAATTTCTACTATCAGCCTAGGAAAGTCTTAGTTCAGGTTTGTCCTCTGGAGGTCAATGATCATGCCTGAAAAGCTGTCAACAAAGCTTACTGTGTTTTAAGTAGCTGTTCTGGAGTTGCAAATTATATGTAACAATACTGTTTACAATTTACAATGCTGTTGAGAATTTCACTATTGGCAAAAAAAAAAAATATATTAACATATGACAAATTTTCAGGAATAGAAAGAAGAAAAGAATTGTTCTTTGGTTGTAGCATTCAGGGGTCATACTTATCTGTCAGTTAGCATTCGTAGAGACTGGACTAATCAGAGACCTGATTAATTGGGAAAAATTCAGAAGCATGTATAATTTTCACCTTATAATAAGTCAAGGGCAAGCATCTTATAGTCTTTTGTAAGCCCATACAGCCACATTTATGAGCAAGATTCATGCCATTTCAGATCGGAATTTTAAGGCTTTTGGACACGGTCATTAACAAATTTGCAGAACAAATGATTACTTATTCTGATAATGGCATTATTCTAAGGTATTGATTTAAAACAGTATAGAGGCAGACTAAGTTTCCAAGCATGAAACTATGCAATACTCCAATTGGAAATATCACCATTTCATTTTAACTGGTAGGACTAAAATGTATATTTCCCTTATCTTTAAGACAACTGATTTGAAAGACTCTAAGGGGCTCCTGGGTGGCTTAGTTGGTTAGTCGTCCAACTTCGGCTCAGGTCATGATCTCACGGTTCATGAGCTCTAGCCCCGGGTCGGGCTCTGTGCTGACCGCTCAGAACCCGGAGCCTGCTTCGGATTCTGTGTCTCCCTCTCTCTCTGTTCCTGCCCCGCTCTAGCTTGTCTTTCTCGCAAAAATAAGCATTAAAATTTTTTTTTGAAAGCCTCTAAAAATGATTAATTGTGTTGTATAAGGCAGTGACACAACTTTTCTCAAGCTGATATTAAATATGTATTGCTCAGCTTATCCTCGAGGAATACACGCCTCGAGGCATGATACTTATTACAGTGATTTCGGAAATTAGCATAAAGGAAAGTACTAGGACACACAATTGTTTTCAGGATCGATACTCTCCAGTATTTTTACTTGTTATTTGCTTATTCGGGGACTTTTGAAATTTGGAACCCATTACAGCTTGGATCTGTATTGGAACTGTCTTTAGGGAAGAATGTGGTATTTGACGAGACATTTTTAGCAATGTAATGCAATAGTTAAAGATATTTTAAATTTCATTTCGAAACTTGCCTTCTAGTGAAAGGGTTTTGTTTTTGTTTCTGTTTTTGTTTTGTGAGCTGGTTATCTGTCATTTGAGTCTAATAATCTAATTTCATTTGAATGAAGAGAAAAAGCCAACACTAACACATGGAAACCTCAACATGCCCTTGGGTAGCCTGTTGAGTTTGGCAGAACTTATGACTCCTTTCTGATGACTAGAGCACAGCAGAAGCGATGGTGTGTCATTTCCGAGACTAGGTGACTGCTGCTTTTGTTGGGGTCACCTGTTTCTGGCTCTCTCTTAGATTTCTTACTCTGAGGAAAGCCAGCATCCGTGTTGTGAGCTGCGCTCTGGGGAGGCCCATGAAGTGAAGAACCGAGGGAGGCCTTTGGTCAACAGCCAGGGGTAGACTGGGGCCCTCAGTCCAACATCTTGCAAGAAGGGGAAGCCTACTAACACCCACACAAACACGCCTGTAAGTGAGGCCTTGAAATGGATACAGTCCTGGCCAACAGCCTGACCGCAATGTCGTGAAAGGCTCTGAACAAGATCCGCCCAGGTAAGCAGCCCTCAGACTTCTGACTCTCAGAAACTGTGAGATAATGAAAATTGGCTGCTTTAGGCTACCCAGTTTGGGGGTAGCCAAGTTTCTAGAAGTCTTCAAGTTTCTAGAAGTCAGGAAATAGCCTGAGCTCTGGGCTTCAATCTCCTCCCTACCACTTAAAAAAAAATTTTTTTTAATGTTTATTTTGGAGAGAGACAGTACAAGTGGGGGAGGGGCAGAGAGAGAGGGAGACACAGAATCCGAAGCAGGGTCCGGGCTCTGAGCTGTCAGCACAGAGCCCAACACGGTCTCGAACCCACGAACCACAAGACCACGACCCAAGCCGAAGTCGGCGCTCAACCGACTGAGCCACCCAGGTGCCTCAATAAAGACATTTTTTTAAAGTATTATAAAAAGTGCAAGGAGTTGGATTACAGTCAGATTATCAGATAGGATGGATTACCACTTTTTGTAAGTACTTGTTAAAAAACATAAATGTTTATACACTATGAATTAGGGTCCACCAAATATGAGAGTTTTTTTTTTTAAGTTTATTTACTTAGTTTGCCAACGGGGCAGAGAAAGAGAGAGAGAGAGAGAGAGAGAGCGCACGCACATGCATCTGTGAGCAGGGGAGGGGTAGAGAGATTAGGAGAGAGAGAATCCCAAGCAGGCTCCATGACATCAGGGCTTAGCCCTAACATGAGGCTTGAACCCACCATCCATGAGATAATTACCTGAGCTGCCGTCAAGAGTAGAGTCAGTTGCTGAGGGGCGCCTGGGTGGCTCAGTCTGTTGAGAGTCTGACTACAGCTCAGGTCATGATCTCCCAGTTCCTGAGTTCGAGCCCCGCATTGGGCTGGCTGCTCTCAGCTCAGAGCCAGCTTCGGATCTTCTGTCTCCCACTCTCTGTGTCCCCCTTGGTGGCACTCTCTTAAAAAAGTCAGAGGCTTCACCGACTGAGCCACCCAGGCAGCCCCGTGAGCGATTTCTTTTTCTCAAACACGGTAAAACTATTCATGCAAATGGACGGTTTCCTTCAGAATGGTAACTCTCATCGACTCAACAGGCGGTGTATCTGTCTAGCCCCCCTAGTTCAAGGCACGATGCCAGGCGCGAGAGATGCGGGGATAAACGTTGACAGAGCCCGTGCCTTCAAAACATGGACAGTTGGAGACCGAAGCGTGCACGGGCCACTTGAGGACAGTGTAACGGGAACAGTGGGGCAAGCACCGCGTGCTACGAAAACACGGGAGTGACATTCCCTGGCTGAGGTGAAGATTGAGGCAAGTCCTGGAAGGTGATCCAGAGGGATTAGGCAGGAAGGACAGACAAGGAAGGTGGGCTGGTGTTCCAGGTGGAGCTGGCAGTTAGCACCAGAAGAGCGTGTGGTACATTTATGAGGCAACCCAGAATTCGGTTTGTCTGGGCCATCTCGGGCCACAGGATGGGGAGTGACCAGAGACCACGCTGAGGAGGGGAGCAAGGCTCCCATCGTGAAGAGTCTTGCATGCCGTTCTAAGGATCGTAGACTTTATTGCGAATGCATGGGTGAGCAGAGGGAGGATTTTAGGGGCAGGGTGCTCCCCCAGGTTACCTACTTATTCAATAATGCTTCTTTTTTTTTTTTCAACACGAAATTTATTGCCAAATTGGTTTCCATACGACACCCAGCGCTCATGCCAACAGGTTGGGCTCACTCTTTTGAATATGTCCGATGTTGATGATGCTTTTGAGAGCAGATTCGATTTGGGGGTGGGATGGAGGGTGGGGGGTGGCACGGAAACCGTTTCAAAGAAATGTGTTCAGGGAACAGAGTGGGCACTGAAGCGGGTTCATATTATTGGGGGTCAAAAATTTGCTGGGAATAACGCCATGAGGCTGAATTCTTGCTTATTACTGCCTTTCATGAAACACACATTTAGGTACATGCATTTTATTTATTTTGTTTATTTTGTTTTGTTTTGTTTTGAGAGCGAGAGAGTGCACACTGGGGGGAGGGGCAAAGGGGAGAGAGAGAGAGAAACTGAAGCAGGCTCCGTGCTCAGGGTGGAGCCCAACACAGGGCTTGCTCCCATGACCCCAGATCATGACCTGAGCCCAAATCAAGAGACGGTCAACCAGCTGAGCCACCCAGGTGCCCCATAAATATACTTCAGAATTTGCTAATAAATGGCTACTTATGTTTCTAACTGACTTGGCAGCAGTAGAATCAGCCAGATTTTCTGTAGGAATATTATTGCCCCGCTTAGAAAATGGCTCCTGTGAAGCTTCCAGTCTGGGGCAAGATTGCCAACTCTCTCCACTGTCCACACTTCCCCCCACTCCCTGGGTTGTGGTCCCATCTTAAATAATCTCAGACAACATCACTGGCATTTGGGTATGAGTTTCTCACTTTGCTCTACTGTCCATCCCTGGTTAAAACATTTTAAGATGCGTTTTTATTCCCTAAAGTATTGGTGACAAACACTTCCGGTTCTATTTTGTGTGATTCTTATCACTACAGTGAGAAGATTTAAGGCCAATACCGAGCATCCGCCTTTTATATTCACCCTAGATGACAAGCATATGGAGGAAAGTCTGTATTTTTTTCCCAGGGAACAAAGCAGAGACTTCTGTTTGGGACCAATTTAAAATATTTTGGGGGGGCGCCTGGTTGCCCCGTCGGTGAAGCAACCAACTCTTATCTCGGCTCAGGTCATGATCTCTCCATTCGTGAGTTTGAGCCCCGCATCAGGCTCTGTGCTGATGGTGCAGAGCCTGCGTGGGGTTCTGTCTCTCCTTCTCTCTGTCCCCTGCCCCGCTTGTGCTCTCCCCCTCTCTGTCTCAAAAATAAACATAAAACAAATTTTTAAAAATAAATATTTTTCTAACGTTATTTTACGGTTACGAAATGTTTAACCACAGTTTTTACTTTTGATACCTAACATACTGACAGTTTTTATAATGTAGGAGGTAAAATGTCTTTCTTCAACAGTTGAATTTCTTGTTTAGCAGATGGATTCTTATAATCCTCTTTATATTCATAAAGGGTTTCTGCCATGTGGAAAAAATAGGCTACAGGGGCGTCTGGGTGGCTCAGTTGGTTGAGAGTCCGACTTGGGCTCAGGTCATGATCTCGCAGTCCGCAAGTTCGAGCCCCGCGTCGGGCTCTGTGCTGACAGCTTGGAGCCTGGAGCCTGCTTCGGATTCTGTGTGTGTCTCTCTCTCTCTCTGCCCCTCCCTGGCTCATGCTCTGTCTCTCTCTCTCTGTCAAAAATAAATAAACATTAAAAAATAAAAAAAAATAGGCTACAGAGTGAAATAACAAATTATAAGGAAAGAAATTAAGTAAGAGAGGGAAAAAGGGAAAAGGTAGGATCAGAAGTGAGGGGAGCACACAAAATATATAGAATGAAAACTATACTTTCAAGAAGGAGGCCATTCATTTGCCTTAAAGCCTTTTTTTATATTCAAGAGGAAAAAGAAAACATCAGTGGTTAGAATTTCCAGTTTTCGGGTGATTTAGAAAAATCACACCATCATCAAAATCACGACCACCAGCAGCAGATGGTGTCATTGCAGAAGCCCAGCACTTTGTGATTCTGAGACTAAAGAAGCTTATCTTGTTCTAAGCTTAGTTCATCAACTGTGAGGAAATCAAATGTGCCTTAAAGTGCTTTATTGCGGGCTACCTAACTTTGCAATAGTCTTTATTGAAACACCAGGAGACAAAAACCAAAAAGAGACAAAACGAAAACCAAGTGGAATTCATAATGATTTCAATCATTTTAATAAAGAAAGGGCAATCAAAGAAGTGCTTATTTAATCGCTCCAGAACCACCCTACCTCTGCTAATGGGCACCTGCAAAATGGACAGCTCGTACCTGCTTCCCTCACTTCCTGCATTCCTTAGCTGCAAGGGAGTCTGGGAAATGTAGTTTTTAGCTTTCCAGTCTCAGCGGTCCAGGAACGCACGGTAGAAGGAGGTTGGGAGAAATACTGTGTTAACAAGTCTACAATAGCTACCTCAGCAAGTTTTAGTCCTTTGGACATTCTTTGGTCTAAGAATAGGTATGGAATCCAGTCCTGGCCGATGAAATGTCAGGAGTCGTCTTCTGGCAAGGGCTTCCCTTCCTAAATAAAAAGACAAAACTTCTGAAGGAAATCATTCTCCACCCACATCCTTCTTCCTGTCTGGAACACAGATGCAATGCCTGGCAATGTAGTAGCCATCTGGAGACCATGAGGTAACAAGCACAAGCATGAAAGCCAATACATTAAGGATGATGGAAAAGAAAGATAGAGTCTGCGTCCCCAGTGGCATTGTTGAGCTATTGTACCAGACCTGGATTGCCCAACTCTTGGGCTGTTTTTATGAGAAACAAAAAAATAAAAGAAAAAACAATAAGAAAAAGAAAAAAAGAAACTCTACTGGTCAAAGCTACCATAGTTGAGGTTTCTGTTGTTTGCTGCTGAACGTATTCCTAATCCAAGGTCTAGTACAGTAGTCCGGGCTGGGGCAGGAATGGTAGCTGTGATGATGGTGAGAAACAGTCAGACTCAAGATATATTTTGGAAGTAGAACCAGCAGGACTTGATGAAGGGTTAGCTGGAAAGAGGGGGTAAAGATGGAAGGAATCGAGGGCGCCTCCTAAGTTCTTGGCCAACTGTGGCTGATGGAAATGTGTGATCTTGTTTCTATCCAGAATGTGGGAAAATTCTTTCTCCCACCACTGCAGAAATAGTTAAGGAAGATAAAAACGTTCTTCATGTTGCTCCCTTAACACCTGTTTCCCATTGAGCCTAAGGAAAAACTGGGTTAAGCTCATGTTAAATAATGCAGGAAGAGATTGGAAATACCTAACATTTATTCTGAATACTGTAACTGGAACATACAACAGCCTCTCCAAAGCCTTCTCATCATCAAAGCCTTCTTTCCCCCTCGAAGTCCAGGTGTACAAAAGCAAACCCTTACTTCAACCATCATGTTCTGTGTTTTATTGCTCGCAGGAATAGACTATTATAATACTAATACTTCTAAAGAATATATTAATTTCTCGAGTCAGGAGAATAATACTCCACAGCTGGGTCAAATAAACATTCCAAATCAGAGCTTTTTTTTTTTTTTTTTTTTAAAGAATGTATTCTTTAAAAATATCTACCATCATTCTATGCATATATTTTAACATTAAGTAGAAAAGAAAGATCACTTTGTATGTTTTGTACCTATTACTTGCATTGCTGAGGCTTTTCTTTTGTTAATGAGGTACACTGGGCATGTCAGAGACATTGCCTCCTACAACCATACGTGCTTCTAAGGAAGATGGATTATTCCCACTTGCTCCCAAGCCCCCGCTCCCCTGACATGGCAGACTTTAAGGACATGTGCTCTATGATCCCCTTCATCCCATGTCCCAGCACCAGCTGAAAGGACAGTAAATTCATAGGCTGGCCAGAGACCCATGGCCTGACTAGGCTTGGAAAGGATGAATGAGCCATTCAGATTCTCTCTCCCTCTCTTTCTCTCTCAGTCTCTCTCTTGTCTGTCTCTCTCTCGGTCTCTCTCTTTCCCTCCCCCCCTTCTTTCTGTCTCTGTCAGGAATTTGAAACAAAAAACTTGAAGCGAACGAAGCAGTGTGCTGTGGACAGTGAAGCTTTCAAGTTAGGAAATAGAGCAATGCCTTGAGAGTAGCCAGGTAGGTCCCCAGAGGAAAATCAAGGGTCACTTTACGGACTTGAGCACAGAGAGGCAGGCCATAGTCCCCGAGGGTAAAACATTCTTCCACTCCCCTCTTCCCCCTGCCCACCATTTGGAGCAGGAGGAGGGAGCCCAGGTGCAGCAACGGTGAGACAGGTCTCAACAGTGGACACCAAAGACACCCGGGAAGTGAGCAAATCCACCCAGATGTCACCAGACTAGGCCTCCTTTCCACATAGCCTCTCTCTCACCTGACCAATGCCTCAATTAGTTGAGGGAACTTGACATAATCTCTGGGTTTTCTTTTTTTTTTTTTAAGATTATTTACATTGGGGGGGGGGGGGGGGGGAGAGAGAGAGAGCGCGAGAGCGAGAGAATGAGAGAATTCCACGCAGATTCCATGCTGTCAGCACAGAGCCCGACCTTAGGCTCAGCCCCACAAACCATGAGATCATGGCCTGAGCCTAAACCAAGAGTCAGAGGCTTAGCCAACTGAGCCACCCAGGTGCCTCTAATCTGTGTTTTGTTTTGTTTTCAACGAAAAGAGCCCAACTAAAACCAAACAGGAACAGAAGTCTAGTATCTTTGGTACAAATTGTTATTAACAATAATTACAATAATATCACTGTTGCTGTGAACAAACAGTTACACACTTCTGTGTTCTTTCCAAACCTAAACTGCTGGACAGTAAGCGTTTTGGGAGCTGGGATACTTGCACGTGAGAAATCCTGGGTGTTTCCTCTCCAAGGCGAGCCCAAAACCCCGCGTGAAGTATTTCATTCAAAAATTGTATTCAGAGTGGAGCGTCCTGTGAAACGGAGGAAGCATTTCCAAAGAAACCATGTATGCAGCCTCACTGCCTAAGCCGGGGCGAGGGGTTGGTGTCGCGGGAGGGTGCCGACTGGGGACTTGCCTAATAGCATTCAAGACAAGCTTGAGATTATGGCACCCCACGGAGGACAACTTTGTAGCTGTTTCCTCAAGGACAGGTGTTGTTCTTCACCGGACAGTGTCCTTGGACCCACTGTCTATCCCCCTTCTCCTGCCCACTTCCTTTTCTCCCAGATCATCTGTTTCAACAGCCCAGAGGCAGCTATTTAGAGCGTGGGGCTATTTGAACACAGCAGGAGGAAGCTTGAAGGAATATGATAAAGTGGAATCCCAAGAAATCCAAGTTCAAGTCACACACTTGTGCTTAATGTAAGGTGGTGAGTGCTTCAACTTCTACAGAGCACGGTTTCTGCCAGGAACCTGCCACCTGCATTCTAGGGAAAGTGGCCAAATATGCAGGAGTCTGCTCGTCTCCCACACACTTTTCTGCCTGCCAGGTTCCCAGTGCTCTCTGCTACAGTGTAACTATAGTTATCCGCAGACTGATGGGCTTAACATTGGCATTTTAATTTTTTTTCAACTTTTTTTTTTTTTAATTTATTTTTGGGACAGAGAGAGACAGAGCATGAACGGGGGAGGGGCAGAGAGAGAGGGAGACACAGAATCGGAAACAGGCTCCAGGCTCTGAGCCATCAGCCCAGGGCCTGACGCGAGGCTCGAACTCACGGACCGCGAGATCGTGACCTGGCTGAAGTCGGATGCTTAACCGACTGCACCACCCAGGCGCCCCGGCATTTTAATTTTTTAAAAATATTTTTGAGAGAGAGAGAGAGAGACAGAGCATGAGCAGGGGAGGGGGAGGGGGAGAGAGAGAGGGAGACACGGAATCTGAAGCAGGCTCCAGGCTCTGAGCTGTCAGCACAGAGCCTCACAGGGCTCGAACTCACGAACCCATGAGATCATGACCTGACTTCTCATGACCTGAGCTGAAGTCTGACGCTCAACCAGCGGAGCCACCCAGGTGCCCCAACACTTGCATTTTAAACGAAGAGGCTGAGCTCTCCCTTCTCCCCACCGGTGAATCTAAAACAGGCGACAGGGAGATCGACACGCTCTACTTGGTATCCTGGAAGACAGAAAGCAGCCCTTTCAGATTCTGCCATTTCTGATACTCGTTTTCTAATTCCCCCAGCTTCCTTCTTACTAAATGTAACCATTCAAACACCTCCATAAATTGTATGTGAGCAGAGCTGCTAAGACCAATAATGAAAAAAACCTATGGCCTCTTTTGCTTGCCAAATGGAAGAGACCTGGGCCATTCTGGATATACACAGCAGCCATCCCAAACCTTATCCTACATATGGAAGGAGAAAGGAAGAAGTGTGTGAGATACAGGGGTCATGGGAAGTGTGTCTGGGGAGGTGTTGCTTACGTGAGAACTTAAGGTGAGAAGAAACCAGCCAGGCTGGATCCAGCATTCTGGCAGAGGAAACAGCATATGCAAAGGCCCTGTGTCAAGAAGGAGGTTGGTGTATGTAAGGAATTAAAACAAGACCAAGTGAGCTGGAGCACGCTGAGTGGATGGGAAATGGCAGGACTCGCACTTGGGGAAGTATGCAGAGGCCAGATTGTGTTGGGGCTTGTAGGCCACAATAATGTGTTTATATTTTAGCCTAAGTATAAAGGAAGTATTTGAGGAGTTTAGGCTGCAGTGTCATAATTTGTTTTATGTTTCAAACCTGTTACTACCAATCATATAGCAGTGTTCAAAAATGGGCAAGAGAAGCCAGATCACCTGGGGAAGGTAATGACTGGAAGGGATTATCGACAGGGGGTGGGGGGGGGGGGTGTCTCTGGAGTACTGATAACATGATAACATTCTCTTTCTTGATCTGAGCATTGGTTATATAGGTGTCCTCAGGCTGCAAAAAGTCATTAACTGTACATTTATGGTTGATGCGGTTTTCTGTAACATTTCTGTGAAAATTTGACCAAAAAATAAAAATAAATAAGTTACAAAGGCTGGATGGAGAACAGATTTAGGCGCAAAGCAGAGGGGAGACCCCATTAGGAAGTTACTACAGTAGTACGGAGAAAAGTCAGTGATGACTAACATGGCCGCTGTCAAGACAGAGAAAAAGGGAAAGACAGTCCACCTTGTGGAGTGAAAATGATAGGACTTGGTGATAGACTGGATGCAAGCATTTGAAGAACAGTGATTTGAGCAACTAGGCAGTGAGGCCATTCATGGAAATTGCGAGGAGCAGATTTGTAGGCAGAAGGTCAAGGATTCAGCTTTGGATATACTATGTGATTGTAGATACCCATGGAGCATTGAAATGATGATAACAGGGAGATAGTCGGATCGATAAATTGGCGCTCGGAGAAGAGGTCTTTGCTACAGGTGTGTCGTCATTGCAGACAAACAGATTGCAATCGAAGTTGATCGAAATTATGAGAATGTTTGGGATCATCTAGGGAAAGGGAGAGTCAAGGAGAGAGATAGGGCCCTATCTTAAGGAACTTCATCACTGGGAATTCAGATAAAGAAGGAAGAGGCAGCAAAGAAGGCTAATAAGGTAGGAAAAAGAGCTGCCAATCGTGGTGTCTATCCAAGAGGGTTGACTGGGGCTTTGGGTTCAGAAGGATAAAAAAGGATCCGCTGGATTCGACAACAGGGAAGGCCATTAGTAACACTGTTAAGAATCTCAGCCACTTTATTAACTATCCTAAGGCTTCTTTCCTCAGTAACGTGTCATAACAATTGTATCCCCGTCGCCGAGTCCTTATGTGCAAAGCACTTTACAACGCTTTGTACCATGCTTGGCTCAACGTGAGTTGTTACAATAACTGAGAACAAATGCTTGCGTTTCTCGGTTTAACAATATCTTCCTCGTAAACTTATTACAAGGAATGAATGAAGAAACATTATATGTTGGAAAAATAGATTCAAAAGAAACTATAGCTAGGCCTTCAGCGCATCTCTCTCTGAGTTCATCACAGCTGGGCGGATGTGTGAATAAAAGACCAAACCAGATCTTCAAGGAAGCGGAATGCTCATTCCGCCCATCGTTTTTATGTCAGAATCCTAGAGGGAAGTATTTGGGTATCAGTAAAAACAGAGAGAACTATGATGCAGGAAACACGAGAAATCAATTCACTAACGTTTATTTCGCCGCTTATGCAGAACACAACCTGGCCTTAACTCCCCAACGGTTGGACTGCTGGTAGGAGACGCTTCGCAGATGTGCCGGGGCTTAGCGAAAGTTGTCGCAGGACCAAACAAAGGCAGTGGCCCGGGATTCGGGCACCTGATACTAGTGAAGTCAGGCTCATGACGTCCTCCACGGTTTTCAAACATGTGGTTCACGATGAGGCCAGGGAAGGTTCTCAGAGAAACCTGGTGGAAGGCTGTTTTTTGGCAACCGACAAGCTAAAAAAATATATATATATATTACACGTTGCCCTAGCACGACTGTGTGGTGTTACAAAGGTGAGGATTTTCCTGGTCTGTTCTTGATGAAGCATGCAGCTACTCATTCATAGACATCTGACAGCGGGCACAGTTAGTGGACAGGGAAACCCAGTCAACAGGCGAGCAACAGGTCCCTATTCTTACGGAAGGGCAGGTGGTCAGAGGGTCATGCTACCAGGGAAAATAACACTGTTTGCTGAGCCACGGTGTCAGCATTCGCTGGGAAGTGTAGACAGTCATCAGAGACACAGATAAGAATCTTTTCAAAACCAGATAAACACTAAGAAAGTATGCTTGAAATGCAGATGAGTCAAGTCAAAGCTCGGAGGAATACTGGAGGAAAAAATTCAGCCTGCGATCGCAAATGAAGAAACGAGAATCAAGTCAGGTAAGGGAGGAGACCCTCACAGGCTATGAAAACTGGACTCAGGAAGCTGGTTAACGCTAGGGAAAAGTCTAGAATCCTTACATGCCTGAATGTATCATATCTGAAGGTGGATCTCCTTTCATTAGACAGGAGCACAAACTAAACAATTCCTTCACAAATCAGCATGACTCAGCTTCCAAAATCAGCAGATCTCTAAATCTCTTGAATTACTATTAAGAAATGTCACACCATTGAGAAATAATTTTCTGTTACACTTATAAAAGTGGAATGCTTGGGTGGCTCCGTCAGTTAAGCGTCTGACTTCGGCTCAGGTCACGAACTCGTGGTTCATGGGTTCGAGCCCCACCTCGGGCTCTGTGTTGACAGCTTATAGCCTGGAGCCTGCTTCAGATTCTGTGTCTCCCTCTCTCTCTGCCCCTTCCCCACTCACTCTCTCTCTCTCTCTCAAAAATAAATAAATGTTAAAAAAAAATTTAAAAATCAGAGTCTGTTTATGTTTGAAATAACTGAACCATTACATGGTTAATTCTGAATTAGCAATCATTATAATTTCCACACGGTGTGGAAATCATCATTAATATAACCAATAGGAAAAAAAAAAAAACCCTAAACCCTAGTACGAAAATGATTTAAGAGACTCTTTAGTCATGATATTTATTAGCACAGCTCACAGTAAAGCTGAAATTTAGCAATCATCTAGTTAATTTGATTTATGTAGACAGATAAATTATCTGGTTGTCAAATACATAACACAACTAATATTTCACTTTCTATTTTATAGACATGACTTTAATGATCTGCACGTTTTACTTTCTTTTTTTTTTAATTTTTTTTTCAACGTTTTTTATTTATTTTTGGGACAGAGAGAGACAGAGCATGAACGGGGGAGGGGCAGAGAGAGAGGGAGACACAGAATCAGAAACAGGCTCCAGGCTCTGAGCCATCAGCCCAGAGCCTGACGCGGGGCTCGAACTCACGGACCGCGAGATCGTGACCTGGCTGAAGTCGGACACTTAACCGACTGCGCCACCCAGGCGCCCCTTTTTTTTTTTTTTTTTTTTTTTTTTTTTTACGTTTTACTTTCAAGTCAAGTTCACACCTGAAATCTCTAATTCAATCTTTTTCCATTACACCTTGCACTGATAACTTAATTGCTCAGATACAAACACTGGTATAAAATGAAGTGCACTGTAGATCATTTAATGCTACTATGAAACGGGGTGTTTTCTAGGCAGTTACTTTGGACCAGGCCAGATGGAGGACACGGAGGTGGGTCTCTATTCCTCAATAATTCCCATCCTCAGCCTGTTCTCTGTCCCTTCCTACCCCCTGAGTTCTCTTCTTATCATGTTACTCAGTGCCCTGCAACTTTCTCTTCCTTCAACTGACACTTGCTCTGCCACTCATTCCAAGGTATAAATAATTGATAACAGCTGAGAATGTGAGGTTTTTTTTTTTTTTTTTCAGTAGCGCTTTGGTTTTATCTAGGTTCTACCTTGTAAACCATAAAAATGTTGAAAGCATCAGGAAATGGTAACAGAGGTTATTTGGGGAGGGTATCCTGGGGAGGATATACTCTACAGTTGCCCTTGAAATTATACCAAGTAGCAATTTGCCTACCCCACCTGGTAGGAAGGCAGAGGAGAATTCTGCACCAGCCCTCAATTCCCATGAGACTCTCCTTTCTTTGGCATACCCAGAAGATACTGATTTTAATTATCTACCTATTTGTGTCTGTTTCTCCCGGACCATTGTAAGGAAGGACACGCTAAAGGGAACCATATAACTAATGTATTTTATGCTTCATATTCTAAGTTAAGAACTAAAATCACAATTTGTAGATGCTGGTTCAAATGATTAATTTTACCTTACGTTGCTCATAAGGATGATCTATCACTTTTGGAGTTTTTTCCTACCAAGTGGCTTAGTTAAAAAAATAATTAGGTAATCACTAGTTCCTCCATGGAAAATAAATTATGTAAGGAGACAAAATACAATTAGAAAAACAATTGGAAAGCTCCACTCGAGGCTGCCTTCAGTACAATGTACAGTATGCAAATGTTCATTCATTTGTTAATTTTAGAGGACAGCATTTCAGCGCAATAATTGGAAACAGCTCATAGCCTGTTCTGTGAAGAAACAAAACATTGTTTGCATTGGCATCAGGTAAGTTAATTATGCTTCATAATCATCAAATGGAGCATATAATTGATTTATGAAATTCTGTTATCATTGTGCTTAGACCCTTGTTAGTAACCAAGAATTCTAGTAGTTTCTTATTATTCCTAATGTACAAAAATCAGCTGGCTATTCTGCAGGTTGAAAAACAATACAATTCAGAACACATGTACCAAAATAAATAATTTAAAACAATATATTAAAATGTACAAAAACCACTGAAAAGGCTTTTATAAAATATTGCATTTATTGTAGTAATAATTTTGTGTTCATTAAACAACTGTGATTTTTCTGTTTGCTTTGTGGAATTTTCCTTGACACAATTTAAGATCAGTGGCTTGTATACAATTTTTATTTGTGACATGCAAACTATAAAATTTTTGCCAGAATTTTCCTTGACACCATTTAAGATCAGTGGCTTGTATACAATTTTTATTTGTGACATGCAAACTATAAAATTTTTGCCAGAATTTTCCTTGACACCATTTAAGATCAGTGGCTTGTATACAATTTTTATTTGTGACATGCAAACTATAAAATTTTTGCCAATCAATATTCTTTTGCTCTCTTATGTGTAGGTCTTTATAACTCTCTGAGTAATCGTCTGAAGCACTGGATATATTGTCAAATATTTAGCTGAACACAAACAAAAAATGTTTTCAGGCAAACATGTAGATAAAACAGGTGTAAGAATACCTCCGCCAATACCACACACGCTTTTTTTTAGTATTTGTGGTATCATATACAGCCCCCCTAAAGCAAGAGATAGTATTAAAATAAAAAGAACACTACTTGTAAATTCCCAGTTAATACAGAATTATAATCCTTGAACTTCCTGTCCTTCAAAATTTATTTTCAACACATTAATTGCTTAGGTGATCTTGGACCTCAGTAAATTCTCTCTCTCTGATAAATGAATGCGAGTTTTCATCTTAAGCTTAGATTTAAAATGGTTAGTATCTTTGAACTATATTGATTTTTCATGAAACAAGAAACGATACCAAACATTAAAAAGGGAGATAATTAAACATTTTCAACTCATTTCACTATCTAAGTGTTTGATCATGCTTGGTATCTACTAGATGTAATCAGAAGGGTAGTTAGTGAAGCACTGGACAGGGAAGGGATAGCTAGAGAATTAATTGTATTACTTTTAAAAATTTCAATAGAAAAATAAGGTTGTGACAAACTGGAAATTCACTCTGTTTTTAATTAAATGTTCTTAAGATGCCAATAGAATTATAGTAAAATAAAGTTATTTTCTTTGCTGCTTCCTGTGCATGTCTTATTTCAGGCACTTAAATTTGGGCCCTATTAGAATGAAATACCTGAATGTGTGTTCCTTATGCTAATATGTGACAAAATCTGGCATCAAAAAAAAAAATGTACTTCAAAATGTAAAAATTATAGATGTTTAAAATTAGAGGTAGTCATAATACAAATAAGGACCATTTAAAAGACACTTAATATAACATATCTCAGTGGGTTACACCAGTTACAACTTGTAACAGTTATGACAATCTAACAAAGCAGGCAATTCTAAAGAAAAGCCTTAACAGTATTCAATAAGTTACCAATATTAAGACTTTGAAAAACAAAAGAGATAAGTAATGCTAAAAATAATAATCAGTATAGTTTTGTAAAGCTTGTATTGTGATAAGTTGACTACCCTATATTGAACATTTCTGAATTAGTTCTTTGCATTTTTAAAGAACTATTTTGCCAAAAATTTGCTCTGCAGGTAAGTTGTATCACCTTATCTTTCTAAAATGGATTTTGAGTACAATATGAGAGTCCTACTTAAAATTCTGCCTCTTCTTTTAAGTCTAAGACAGTGATTGTTTGACTTCTTTTAAATGGTAAATCTGTCAAATAGAGATGCTTTTTCTTCTTAGGTTGCATATTACCCAGCACTATTTAACACATGAAATGCTGGAAGGGGATACATTAAATGGTGATCTTTGTCCTACTTTGAAATTAATCAGCACATGGATTTATGAAAAGAAACCCTAATTTCTCTTCAGAGTTTGAAAAATGCTTTACAATGATTTTTTTTTAAGTAGGCCTTAATACCTAATCAATTGCATTCAGTGGTTAGATGTAAGAGGATAGAGTACTTACCAAATTACAACTTACAACTTTTATTTCTGAAAGAAGTGATCCTGGAGAGATAAGAAAGTAACTTATTTTAAGCTTTATTTGCCCTTGTCTTTAGCTGCCATAAATATCCTTTTCTAAATGGCTTTAGGGTCTGTACTTAAAAAAAGAAAGATCATGACTAAATTGAAAGGAAACTGGTGACTAAAAAGTAAGCTTTCTCATGAAAGAGGAAAACACAAAAGACTGTTGAGTGTATCCAAGAAACATAATATAAGCCTGAGTCTTATGGGCAATGCTCACTCTAAAATTTGTCAAATGATAAATGCCTATTCCAGACTCTGAATGCTTTAATTTTTAAAATGTCCTATAGCTCTATTTTATCTGTCTCAGACACAGAGGTTGGAATGTTATTTGTGAGCTAGGCCTAGAGCTGGTCAATATTTTTACTTCTTAATTTGATGGAATACTCTGAAACCATCACATAGGTGTCTGAATTTGAAGTTTTGATTTTAGTATTTCACACACACACACACACACACACACACACACACACGGATCACCTTAACTAGAGATGTCAAGACTCACGTTTGAGTTTAGTCCTCTAGCTTTCGCTCTTAGGGAACAGTTCAATGCTAAAGTAGTTCAAAGCGTGCATTTTAATGCAACTTCTCTAATAGAAGAATAGAAGAAGAAATCTGGGTGGTTTTTGTGGTTTTGTTTTGTTTTGTGTGTGTGTTTGTGTGTTTGCTGTTTGGTTCGTGTAAAGCTGTCGTCTGAAAAACTAGACGTACAAATAATCAACCGTCGATAGTGACTTAAATGTTGTTTCAAATTTTAAAGGTCAGTCAGTAAATACATCAGTAGTCATAAAATAGCAGGGTTATAATGACCGAGGCTCACCCGCAAGTGGGCATGCGCCGTCGGTGGCTTTCAGGGTGACTGGGTTCGAGGGCCGCGCGGCCCGCCGCAGCGCAGCTTCGAAGGCGCCAAGTCTGGGCGGCGCCTGTGATGTATTGCGGGGTCTGGGGTTATCCGAGCACTCCGGGAACCGGTGACACGCACCACGCTCTGCTGTTAAGAGTTGGCCGGGCAAGGAGGACACAGTGGTCCGGTGGAACACGGGAGTGAAGACGTTTCCTTTTAGGTGCAGAACCAGTGCAGCGCTGACCCACACGCCCAAGGACAGTGGGGTTCGGTTACACTCTCCGCCTTGACCTGCTGCACCCCATCAGCCTGAAGGGTCCGTCGCTTCCAGCCTCCAGCCACCCCACCTCTGCAGGACGCAGAAGCGAGGGCCCAGGGAAGTAGCAGGCGGCGCAGGGCCATGCGGAACCCGACGGCGCGGGGCCCCCCCGCAAGGATGCCCGCTTCGCTGAGGCCGCTCTGCACCGGTCAGCGCGAGGAGCCGGGCCCAGACCCGCCGTAGCCCCGGGACGTCCTTCCCGCCCCGGCGTCGTCCTGCCCGGGGGGGGGGGGGCCCTCGGAGGCTCGGGGGTGGCGGGGGACAGCGGACCCGGAGGCTGGGGTGCAGACGCCGCAAACCCAGGGCTTCTGCAGCTCCAGCTAGGACTTAACTTTGAGACAAGGACAATGTCAACTACAAAGGGAATAAGAGAGGGGAGGGTGCGAACAAAGTGTACTTTGGATGCGTTTGGCACTCTCACCACGGGCAGAGATCTGATTTGACGGAAACCGGCATTTGGCGGGGAGGGAGGTCCGGGGCGAGATGACCTATGATTCCTGAACCGTCGTCAGCTACTCTGGAACTCAACCCCGAAGGAGCTTCGCGACAACGACCGCACCTAAAATCCCTGGGAATGGCACCACGAAGACCAGTGCTCCGGGGCCGCCTCCTGGACGCGCGCTCCGAGGCTGGCGCTGGCCGGTCCTTCCCTCCGGACCCGCCCGGACCGCGACCGCGTGGACATTCTTCCGGCAGCCGGGAGAGGCCTGGCGGCCTGGGCCAGGCGCCGCGTCGGGCAGCCCGGGCTCCCGGCCGCGCTGGACGCGGGCCCCCGGCGCG
>NW_024412434.1:13479550-13500801 GCF_014898765.1 Herpailurus yagouaroundi
GGGAGCGGCGCCGAGGGCAGGGCTGGCGAGGCCAGGTGGTGGGCTGGTTTGGCAAAGAAAGGTCTTCTCCTAGGACCCCAGAATCTCCTGGAGAGACTCGCGCGCTTGCCTGGCAGCTGCGGGGACCTTCGCCTCCTTCCGTCGCCCACGGCGCTGCCCCCGGACTCGCGCGACAGACACCGTGTCACCAGCCGAGGGCCACCCGCCCAGGAGGAGGCTCAGGGTGGACGCCGAAGTGAATACCTTTAAAAGAGAGAGGGGGGTTGGGGGGGGTGGGAAGGCTTGGACTCTCGAATCTCGCTTTTGCAGCGTTCGAGGGCACGGCACGGTTTGGGTAGATGTGGAATCTGAATCTCATTTTCCCCGGGGGGACTCCCAAGGACCATTGTAAGAGGAGCATGCAAAGGACACAGCAATGTGAATCGTATTTTTCTTGTTTTGTTTTGAACAGAGGGAACCCCAGGCACTAAGATAGTTATGTTTCTAAGGATAAACTTTTTTTTTTTTTTAATAACTTTTCTCTTTTACACTTATAGCTGACTTTGATCCCTTAAAAAAAAAAAAAAAGGATGAACTCTTTTGGGAGACTAATGCTTTTTGAATACCTAACGCCCCCCAATTAAGGTTCTGCCACAGTTTCTCTTCTGATTTTGAAGTTCAAGGTCTCTAAGAGCTGTTCAGTGAAACAATGAGAAATATGTTGCTACATTAAAGGTAAAGAAGAAGGTGGTGTTTTCTGCCTTCGTAGTGGAGACGCTTGGATTTGGTTTGGGTTTTGTTTTTTTTGTTTTTTTGTTTTTTTGTTTTTTTTTTTGGTTTTGGATGGGAACAGTTTGCCTGGGTTCCATGAAGCCACTGAGAGAAGCTGCGTCAAGTGAGAGACTTCATTCAGTCAACACAAACGTGAGAAGCACTGACATCATTTTCTGACCCGAGTGCCTCTTTCAGTCTTAGTAAAAAAAAGGTTAATCCACATACAGTATTTGAAAACAAAATGATTTTGCCTCCCAGTACGCTTTTTTAACCAACTGTATTTCACTTTGTTCATATTTGCTAGTGCATTCTCATCATCATCTGGCCAGTTTGGTCTCCTCACTGTGGTCTGTCAGAACCTCATCCTCCAGAAAAAAAAAAAAAAAAAAAAAAAGTAATAATACAAATGTTCATCCCTTATGTGACTCTAAATGCTCCTGGAATTATTTGAAAAGATCAAATTTTTATAAAGAGACGCTTTTTAAAAAATGTATTAAGGAAGTGTTCTTTGAAGGAATCTTAGAATGTTCCTTTTTGAAGAATTAACTTCCTTGGTTTTTCATGAATTGCTTTTGATTCAAGTTGGGTTACGTATCTTACTTTCAGATTATTTCTCTGTGAAAGAAAGGAGACAGGAAGCAGGTCTTGGCAGGAACTAAACCAGTGTAACTAGGCCTTATTAAGAGCCTAAATCTGTAAATTGGTACCCTCACAATATGCTTATCAAACTGAGTTTGGTGTGTGTTTTCTTCTGACTAAAATAGTTGACTTACAAGTCTTAAAAAAATGGGTTAAAACTTGTTTTAAATTCAGGTCCTACTTTGTTAATGTTTTTCTCCTGGTGGATAAACAAAAGTCTAACTTGAAGGTAGGTAGATTTTGTTTTTTCCCAAGACAAGATTTCTTAAAATGGGCAAAGTTAGGAAGTTATTAGCACCCTTTAGTTTAATTGGAATGATTCAATACTTCGGCCATGTTAATCCTATTAAGATGTTATTTCCTGTTCAGGGGTGGGGGTGAGGTGGGGGATAAATTAAGGCACAACTTGGATTAATCTACAGGGACCATTTTGTATATCCTCTAAGCAGTGGGGGCTAGAAAAAAGTATCAGTTATCCAAAATAATATATATATTTTGAGAACCAGTAACATTCAGAGTCCACTGAGGTAGTATATGGAGGAGGATATAGGTAAATCATGGAGTATGTTGTCGAGGAGTTGACTGATTGTAAAGGAGTAATTAATTCTTTATTTTCTTCCATTAGACAAATTCATATTGAAAAACCAATCTTGACCTTATCCCACTCACAAATTAAAATTCGATCTTGATCTTATCCCACTCACAAATTAAATTTCAGACAGATGAAAACCTTAAATTAAAAAAATAATAGAACTTCAAAAATATCGGAGGGGCCCCTGGGTGGCTCAGTTGGTTAAGCATCCAACTCTTGATTTTGACTCGAGTCATGATCTCACCATTTGTGAAATCAAGCCCCACGTTGGGCTCTGGGTCACCAACTCGGAGCCTTGGAGCTTGTGTCTCCTGTGTCTCTGTCTCTCCTCTGTCTCTGTCTCTCCTCTGTCTCTGTCTTTCCATGCTGGTGAGTGCTCTCTCTCTCTCTCTCAAAATAAATAAACATTAAAAAATATATTAGAATGTAATACAGGAGAATATCTTCATGACCTTGGAGTAAGGGAAGATTACAATACACAATCTAGAAATGAAATGATAAATTACATATTCTGTGAGAGTATAGTCTACTGACAGGAAGGATACATGCTGACTTCAAAAAAAAAAAAAAATGATTTCTTCTTAGGGAGAAAGGAAAGAAGGAAGGAGAAGTCCAAAGGGGGTGTCTCTTTGTAAAAGGGCCGGAGGGAACAGTTGCAAGATGTTAACCCTTTGTGTTCTTTGTACTTTTTTATAAGCTTGCTATAGTTCATTTAAAATTCTGTAACAGCAGTTCCTAATCCAAAAGACAAACCAATGACACATTTCTTTTTCTCAGCCCATTAAATCCTTGTGAGCTGGCGTTCACATGTATGGCAACAAAGTAGACATCATTCCCCTGTAGTTTTCCTGAATAATCTTTAAAGGGTATGTGATGTTCACAGCCGAGATTTTCCCCTCATATGGTGTCTTTCTGTTGTAAGCTTGTTTTCTGAGCAGATCTAGTGGGAAGAGAGAAACATGTTTGAAAGTATGACTCAGCATAAAACCATTTATTCTCAAGTGATGAAATCACTCAAACTGTTTTTTAAAAGTGAGCAAATTAAAAGCCCTCCATACCGTTATAGAAAAACCCTTTAAACAAAAGTTTCATTTATTTATGTAATCTCCAAACCCAATGAGGGGCTCGATCCCATGACCTCAAGATCAAGAGTTGCATGTTCCTCTGAGTCAGCCAGGCATCCCGCTGTTGAAACACTCCAGAAAAATCTAACAGTTTCAGGCCTAGCCTGCAAAATTTATTATTTAGGCATGTCTAGTATTTTTGTGCAGATCACATATCAGGAATTTGGTCTTTTGGAAGCATATGTGTGGTCCCATTCTCTCATTTTATATGGCAGGAGTTCATACGATGTGAAACTCTACCATTGGTACTTTTCATGAACAGAAGTTTTGTTTACTTGTAACTTCCTCAGGGGCTATTCATATCTTGGCAGCGCTGAAATGATGTAACAATTCATTTGCTTTGAGACCTTACGTTTGTAGTAGGTCAAGACAAGCATCATGAAGCAACATGGTTATTGTTTGGCTTCCTCATGCGTGAACCGAGGCGGTTTTCACACCCACTGAGTCACACAGCGGGCACCGCCAATACAATCACGCCCAATAAAGGTCAGAAAGTTAGACGAAGAAGAAGCATCACTCTTCGGCACAGGTGGACCCTGCTAATTTTGCCAAAGTAATCTTCCGAAAGTTCCCAAGCTACTCCAAAACCTTCTATGACCCCCGATTGCCAACACAATTGCAGCCCGAGTCTCTTTTTGGGTATTAGAGGCCCCAGTAGCCTCATTTCATTTGCATTTCCAGCCTCATTTCCAAATACTCCCAAAGAATCTCTGTGTCCTGTAGCAGACAAACTGTAGTATTTGAAACATGTCCATTAGAAAGAGTGATCGGTACTTATGGTCTGTCTTTTCTTTCTTTCTGTATCAATGAGTGTAACAGAAAACCTAGCTAAAATAGACATTTATATTTCCATATGACAAGAAGTCTAGAGGTAAAGAGTTGCTGGTGTTTTCTCGATGATGTGATGTCAGAGCTCTGCAATTCGTTTGACCTTCACCTCATGGTTGCAAAATGGCTGCTGCAAATCCAGGGATCACATCTTCACCCTGGGTTCGAAGGCGGGAAGGCAAGCAGAAAGTGTATTCTTCAGGAGCTTTTCTCAAAGAGGTAAAATGTTTTCCAAACTATTGCAACCACTAAGGGAGTTCCCCTTACATACCATTAGTGAGCACCTTACTAGATTATCATCCCTAGTTTAGGCTCTGGACCCACCTTTCTACACCAAAGGGAATCTTCTCCATGCCTAAAGAAAACTGGAATTCTGGTTAGCAAGGAATAAATGGGGGAATGACTGGAGGCAGTGAACACTGCCACATTTTCCAGTCTGTTCCTCAACAACTGTAAACCAGCCTCTCCCGGTCCCTCTCTTGAAACATCTTTGATTAATATCATCAGTGACTTTTAGACCTTTTCATCCATGTTTATTTTTCTAATTTATCACTTTTTGTGGTTCTCAACCACACCCTCCCTCTAATTTCTTCATTCATCACATATCCATTCTTCTCCTCAGTGTAGTGGTGAGTATCCCCACCTGTCATCAAATATCCACTCATCACTTACTGTGTATCAGGCACTCTGCTAGGTGAAGAGAATATAGCAATGAATCATGCATAGTCTTGGCCCTCCACAAGTTTATGGTCTAGTGAAGGAGACAGGTGAACAAATAAATGCAGAAGAATCTCTGTGATCGAATGAAAGAAAATAGAGCACAAAGAAAGGCGCAGTCATTTATGTCACTCAGGTGCTATGCTTCTTTTCAGGGAAGGGAAGGGGTAGTACAGCCATCAACAAAGACAATCTCACTGTTGCCTGTTACCCACCCTAGGAAAATACAGATCTCTACAGAAAATGGGGAGCAGGATAGGAACCAGGGGAGGGCTACCTCTTCTGTTGCCCTGACAAATACAAATAGCATTCCAAATAATAGCCAATTGTTTCTATGCTTTCCTTTCCCTTCCCTCCCCTCCCCTCCCCTCCCCGTCCCTCCTCTCCTTTCCCATCCCCTCCCATCCTCCCTACTCTCCTCTCTTTTCTTTTCTAACTTCTAATAATGCAACTCATACAGAATCCACCCAGTATAGGGTTTATGGAGCGACATCCCTGATTTATTTACTTCATTCTGTGTTCTATCGAAGGGGCCAGCTCTCGTTCCTAGACCCTGGATAGACCATGTCTCTACTCTCTTAATGTCAGAGCCTCATCACTGGGGATGGCAGGAAGGACACATTTGAGGAGATGTAAGCCTATCTGTGGAGTTGTAGAGTAGGATTGGGGGAGAAGGAAAGGCATGACAAGGAGAGAAATGAGGCTGGAGAGGTGGGTAAGGGCCAGTTCATGGTGTACTGAGGGGCGTGAACACACTTGGTAGGTCATAGGTTCCCCAACTTTCTCAGTTCATTGTACCTTTAGTGTCTCCATGATTTTTTCATGATGTCTTAGGCCAAAGGAAATACCCAACAGTTCTCTTCATGGAGTAGTTATGTTCAAACGACATGACAGTGATAGTCTGGTGTCTAATAGATGTTGCACTTGCCTCACAAACAAAAAATATCCTGCTGTAACTCCATGAGTTCACCGTGGCACTCTAGGGGTGACTCATGTGCAGTTTGGGAACCATGATACAGGTAATCAAATTTGTTGTCATTTGGTGAATTAAATATTTGCTTTTGTATTTTAGAAAGATCACTCTCTCAAGCGTATTGCCAGGTTAATTGGAGTAAAGTCACGATGGGAGGTAGGGGGACCATGACTTAATGGTAACCATTTAGGAAAGAAATGGTCAGGATGTAAAATGAGATGAATGAACGAGAATGTCATTGAATCTAAGATATGTTACGGTGGTAGAATGGATAGGCTTGCCTTATCAATTGGTTTGGGAGAAAGAAAGAGACAGGGTGATTCCTAGATTGTAAGGTTGGGTTAAAAGGTACCTGAAGGTAGAGATATAGGAAGAAAAACATGTTCCTGGGAGGAACAGTTCCTGTTTTCATGTTGTCACTGAATTTGATGTCTATAAGGACAGGACGGCTATATCGTGTTGCACATCAGGAATGGATCTGGAAAAGAAATAGAAATCGATAAGCTATCAGTATGTAGAGATGACAACATGAGAGCAAATGAGAGTAGATGAGATGTAGATCAGAGTAGACCAGACTAGAAGAAGCACGCCCGTATTTAGACTCAACAGAGGAAGAGGGTCCTGCAAAGGAGCTGGAACCAGGAGAGGGGTCATGAAGCTTGTGTAAAGTATCTTATTCCAATGAAACCCGGACTCTTCCCTACTATTGCTCTGTTGCACTAGATATCACAGTCTACCTCTTCTTCTGTATGTGTTGGAGGGTGTGGTGGGGTGCCGAGTAAACCTTCATAGAGATAGAATCACAGAGAGCCATGCATGGGCTTCATTCTGCGGTGGAGACTGCAGTGGGGGTTGGGTGGGTGGGCAAGGGGCAAGGGGAGGTGAGTCGCACACGCTGAAAGGAAGGTTTTGTGCAGGGGCACCCCAGGCACATGTCCAAGGAGCTGCCTTTTCTGAATCCCCAGGAAGGAAGCACCATTTTGATGCTGACATTTTAAGAGAATATAAAGCAATGGTCTGTTTGCAGAATCAAATGCAAGACAGTGACAGAATAAGGACTGGAGAAAGTCCCTGCAATCTGACAATTTGGAGGGTTGTGGTGACTTATTTAAACATGTTGCAGTAGAGGAAGGCAGAAACTGGAGGAGATCAGGGAATAGCAGACATGTAAACAAATAATAACAATGTAATATAATAAGATACGTTTTATATCAGGCAGGGTGACCTTCTCCTACTTCTGTATTTACTAACCACTTCTTATCAATGCCTGTTACTAGTAGAGTAATTTCTGACCGCTCTGAAAAGTCTGTGCCCAGGGTTCTGTCCTAGTTCCTTTCTTCTGTCTGCTTGCATTTCCTAAGCAATTCCATCCAATTTAGGACCTTAACCAGCACCTACAGACCCACGATATCTCAATTTATATTTCTTTTTTTTTTTAAGTCTATCTTTATTTATTTTGAGAGAGAGACAGAGAGCAAGCAGGGGAGGGGCAGAGAGAGAGGAAGAGAGAGAATCCCAAGCAGGCTCCACGCTGTCAGTGCAGAGCCCGATGCAGGGCTCAAACTCATAAACTGTGAGATCACGACCTGAGCCAAAGTCAAGAGTTGGACCCTTAACTGACTGAGCCACCCAGGTGCTCCTCTCAATTTATATTTCTAGTTCCCTGACTTTCTGAGCTTGAGTTCTACATGTGCACTACTGGGTACATGCTAGGTATTTAATCAATGTATACCAATTAATTTAAAAGTTGACCCTAAATGCATCGATGACGCAGAAGGAAATTTAAATGTCAAGTCACTGCATTTTACATAGTGAGTAGGGGAGAAGTGTTTCCCGCCAAATTTGTCATACAATTTCAGTAAATAACTGGAAGCTATGTGACAGTTTCAGCATGGGAATTGGGTTAGATCCAGTGAGTCGCAGTGAATCAATAGGTTAAAAGATGCAGATTTGCAAATCAGAATGCAGGTTCTGTTGCTAACTTGGGGCAATACAGCTAATTCTCTGTGCTTCATTTGCAAACTAGAAAACAATTCGAAGGCACAGTTTTGTTTCCTGTTTTTATTTATTTTTACTGAGATGTAGGTCGCCTGCCACCAAATTTCCCCTTTCAAAGTGTACGATTCAGTGTATATACAGAGTTGTGTAGCCATCACTAGTATCTAATTCCAGATCATTTTCATCACCTCCAGAAGAAACCCCAAGCCCTTCTCAGTCACCTTCCAATCCTCCCTCCCCCACTTCCTGCCTTCTCCTTTCCATCTCCACAGTTTTGCTTATTCTAGACATTTCAGATAAAAGGAATCATACCCTATGTGGTCTTCTGTGTCTGGCTTCTTTCCCTTAGCATGAAACAAACAAACAAACAAACAAACAAACAAACAAACAATCAAACAAACCTCAGCATAAAGTGTTCAAGGTTCACTCATCCTACAGCATGTGTCAGTACCCCATTCCTTTTTATGGTTAAATCATACTCCATTCACTGGACACCCCACACTTTGTCGATCAGTTAGTTCATCACTTGATGGACTAGGTTGTTTCCACTTTTTAGCTATTATGAATAATGCTATTATAAACATTGTGCAAGTTTTTGTGTGGCTGTTTCCAATCGTCTAGGCGTGGAATTCCTGTGTCAGATGGTGACTCTGTGTTTAACATTTTGAGGCACTCCCGAACTGTTTTCCAAAGTGCCTGCATCACTCTACGCTCCCAGCAGCAATGTTTAAAGGTTCCAGTTTCGGGGCACCTGGGTGGCCTCGTCGGTTAAGCGGCCGAATTCAGCTCAGGTCATGATCTCGCGGTCCGTGAGTTTGAGCCCCGCATCGGGCTCTTTGCTGACAGCTCAGAGCCTGGAGCCTGTTTCAGATTCTGTGTCTCCCTCTCTCTGACCCTCCCCCGTTCATGCTTTGTCTCTCTCTGTCTCAAAAATAAATAAACGTTAAAAAAAATAAAAAAAAATAAAGGTTCCAGTTTCTCCACATCCTCATCTACATTTGTTCATCTCTTTTATCATTGACATGTTCGTAGATATGAACTAATAGCTCACTGTGGTTTGATTTGCATTTTGCTGATGACTAATGATATTGAGCAATTTTTTCACGTGTCTGTTGGCCAGTTGTATATCTTCTTTGGAGGAATGTCTACAAATGCTTTCCCATTTTTAAAGTGGGTTATTTTTCTTTTCATGAATGCATTGTAAGGGTTCTTTATATATCCAGATGTTAAACCCTTATCTGATATGTGATTTGCAAATATTTTCTCCTATTCTGTGGGTTTTATTTTCCGCTTTCTTTAAAAAAATTTTTTTTAATGTTTATTTATTTTTGAGAGAGAGAGACAGACAGAGAGAGAGAGCGTGAGCCAGGGAGGGGCAGAGAGAGAAGGAGACACAGAATTGGAAAGAGGCTCCAGGTTCTCAACACAGAGAGACTGACGTGGGGCTCAAACCCATGAATTGTGTGATCATGACCTGAGCCAAAGTCAAGAGTTGGACACTTAACTGACTGAGCTCCCCAGGTGCCCCTCCACTTTCTTGATAGAGTCCTTTGAGGCACCAAATTTTTTAAATTTTGATGACATTCAATTTATCTACTTTTTCTTGCATTGCTTGTGCCATTTTTAAAAAAGAAATTATTGCCTAATCCACAGTTATAAAAAACTACGGCCAATTTTTTTTTCTACCAGTTTTAGCTCTTACATTGATGTTCTTTTTTTAATTTAATTTTTTTGAGTAGGCTTCACACCCAGTGTGGGATTTGAATTCATGACCTTGAGATTCAGAGTCACATGCTCTACCAACTGAACCAAACAGGGGCCCCACATTAATGTCTTTAATTCATTTTGAGTTAATTTTTATATACAGTGTGAGTTAGGGATCCAACTTCATTCTTCTTTATGTGGATATGTACTTGTCCCCTTTGTTGAAAAGACTGTATTGTCCCTATTGAACTATGTTTGCACTCTTGTTGGAAAGCATTTGGCCATGGCATTTGAGAACTTATGGGTTCTCAATTCTATTTCATTGATCTTTATGTCTATGCTCACGCCAGTAGCATAACTACAGTTCCAAAACAGTGAAGTGAATTGCATTGAAGAAATTCTCATTCTCAACCTCCTTGGTAATTCAAGGGATTGCGAGTCTGGATTTTCTTTCATAACTTTTTAAAAAGAATTCTCCATGTCAAATCTCCCATTTAAAATAACTAAATTGTATGCACAAATCTAAATTTAAATGCTCACTGGCAGGGAACTTTTATATAATTCTACTTATGTTGATGATGTGGGCTTTGGCAATCTCTTTCTCTGTGTATTCTGTGAAGCAGTTAAAAAGGCAATTATAGGGAGGCCTGGCTGGCTCAGTGGGTAGAGCATGTGACTCTCTATTCAAAGTGCAAGTTCAAGCCCCGCGTTGGGTGTGGAGCCTTCTTAAAAAAAAACAAAAAAGTCAATTTTGAATTGAGGTATTCAAATTCATATTGTTAGGATACTTAATGTTAATCTAACTTCGATGCTGGGGTTTCACTTCACACAAAACCCTTCAAATGATTAATTTTAGAAAAAAATACTTTGTTTATCCTATGGATTTACACTAGGAATTTAAAATGCCTTTCCTCTAAATGCAAGAATTCTCAGAAACCCAAAATCTCAACTCTAGCATAATAGAATGTGCTGATTCAATTGTAGTCTCTGTACTTCTGTCATTGATACATTTCACAGAAAAAAGAAAAAGTATAAACAGTATTCCCTAGGTAGAGGAGATATGATAGCAAGGAGAGTCTGACTTGAAGGAGAAAAAATAATTCTCTCGGACTGTCATAGACAGGTGTATTGGATTCTTTAAGAACAACTTTTAAAGGAGTTAAGGGAAGATCTTTTTTCTTAATAAGAAAAGGCTTTTTTTCCCCTAAGTAAAAAGATCAAAAGTTCTTTTTTGTTTTCACAAAGGGAGCACTTGGCACAATGTTTCTGTTGAGATTACTGGTTGAATTGTGCATGGATCCCCTGTTATCTCTGAGAGGATTTTTTTTTTTTTAATCTCTGTGATTATTTAGACAGTGCTAAATCTTTGGCAAAATCTCTGCTCCCCGTGTTTTCTTGGTCATGCTTAAGAACTGTGTGATAGTTAATTTTATGTGTCAATTTGACTGGGCTAAAGGATGCCCCGATAAGCTATTAAAACATTATTTCTGGGTGTGTCTGTGAAGTTGTTTCCAGAGGAGATTAGCATTTGAATTAGTAGACTGAGTAAAGAAAATCCCCCTCACCAATGTGGGCTGGCATCATCCATCTGAGGATGGATGGCTGGAGGGCCTGACTGGAACAAAATGGCAGAGGAAGGGCAAATTTGCTTTCTCCTTAAGCTGGGACAGCCATCTCTGCCCCAGACTTTGGCAGCCCTGGTTGTTAGAGCCTTTGCGTTTGGACTGGAATCACCAGCCTCCTGGGTCTCCAGCTCACAGACAGCAGCTTGTGAGACTTCTCAGCCTCCATAACCCTGAGAGCCAATCCTTCAAAACGAATCTTTTTCTGTATATCTGCGTATATCCTTTTAGTTCTACTCCTCTGGAGAATCCTAATACAAACTGTGGGAGGCAACCCAGGACTAGAGAAGGCGCCCTTGACTACACCTTGACATATCCCAGCAGGTCTATGTGAATCTTAGAATTGCAGTCTTAGAAATTCAAGTTGATCTGTTCACCAAGGGGCTAACAGGTGTGAAGACTTGATTGTTCATAAGCAAGTCTAAGAAGGATTTGGTTTTTAAACTCTGCAACACTCAATGACCATTCATCAAGGGTTGCATCTTACCAAAAAATCAGAACCAATTCCATGCAATGGTTACTCCCCTTTCCGGTGGGTGTTTCTCAAAAGACGTAGTGTTGGATCAGAATTCTTTGGTGAATAACTGAAACAAACAAACAAACAAACAAACAAGATGTGGTTCAGGGACTCCTACGTAAAAACTTAAATGATTATTTCAAGAATATTCCTGTTTAAGTGGTTGAGACCATTCACATAGTATGATGTAGAGATACTAAAAGTTCTATTTCTGCTAAATAGAATAGAATAGAATAGAATAGAATAGAATAGAATAGAATAGAAATAGAATAGAAAAGTTCTATTTCTGCTAAACTCATGATAACACCACCCATCTTTGTGCTTATTCTAGCCCATTTTATTTTATTTTATTTTATTTTATTTTACTTTACCAGTGTTTCAGATTGATGTTACAATGGCCAGTTTACTAAATGTGTCAGAGGGAGCAAAAGTACCTAACCTGAATCTAGTCATGAGGAAACACCAGACAAGCTGACATTTAGAGACATTTTACAAAATAACTGGCCGGTATTCTTTAGAAATGTCAACACCATCATGTGCAGGAGAGAGAAAGAGGGACGGATTCAAGAATGGTTACAGATTTAAAAAGGCTAAAGACACGACGATTGAATGCAAATCATGATCTTGAATTTTCTTTTGCAATAAAGGACCTTATTGGAACAATTGGTGAATGCCGAATAAGGTCTATATATTATGGCCTAACTGTAACAATGCTGTTACCAATGTGAAAATGCTAACTTTGAAAATTGCACTGTGGTCATTTAATAAAATGCCTTCATTTTAGGAAACACACTGAAGTATTGAGGGGTTATCATGTCTGCAATTTACTCGGAAACAGATGAGGGAAAAAATACCGAGAGAAAGAAAGAAAACAGGGTAAAGTCAGTGTAGTAAGATATTACCATTTGGAAAATTTGGTTGAATTCTTCCTGCTACTCTTGCAACTTTTACTGGAGTCTGAAATTATGTCAAATAAAAAATTTGTAAGTAATGGGAGACTTAAAGTTTCCCAATTGTTAAAAATAAGTTTGGGGCGCCTGGGTGGCGCAGTCGGTTAAGCGTCCGACTTCAGCCAGGTCACCATCTCGCGGTCCGTGAGTTCGAGCCCCGCGTCAGGCTCTGGGCTGATGGCTCAGAGCCTGGAGCCTGTTTCCGATTCTGTGTCTCCCTCTCTCTGACCCTCCCCTGTTCATGCTCTGTCTCTCCCTGTCTCAAAAATAAACAAAACGTTAAAAAAATAAAAAAAAAATAAGTTTAACTGTAAGTACAAGATTCATTGCGTAATTAAAAAAAGAAAATCGAGGCAGTGTAGCCTAGTGGTTAGGAAGGTAGTGTGGAGAAGGTTGCCTTGATTTGAATCGTTGCTCTGTCACTTACAATTCTGTGATTTGGGGTAAGTTATTATGTTCTGAGTTTTCCCATCTGTTAGACAGTGATGATAATAATGGAACCTACCTCACAAGATTATTATAAAATTTAAACTAGTAAATATTTGCAAGGGATTTGAAAGAGCCCTTGACACGAAGTACTATGCAGGTATTTGTTAAATGAATACATTTAGGATCGCACTTTAGTCTTCATGGTATCGAAATCACCTTTAAGGAGAGCAGTATTTTTTTTTAACTTTAAAAACTTTAAAATTTACAGAAGTTTTTCTAGAAACAACTGATTTGGATTCTTATTGTCTCTTCTTGAACCAATGTCAGATTCTTGTCATGACCCTTGATAACCTCTGATACTAATTTTTGGCCTGCTTCATTATTAGGAATCTGTAAAATCTGCTAATATTTTACCAAAAATATTTAATACAGTTCACTCATTTTCACTTTTATTTTCAATTATCCAATATACTTATCTAACATGCTAAGTCAAATGCTACAGGAGGCATAAAGATGGTCTCATTTCCTTTTTTTTTTTTTAATTTGTATTTATTTATTTTGAGATGAAGAGAGAGAACCAGCAGGGGTGGGACAAAAATCCCAAGCAGGCTCCGTGCTGTCAGCACAGAGCCCAATGCAGGGCTCGAACTCAGCAACTGTGAGGTCGTGACCTGAGCTGCAGACAAGAGTCGGACGCTTAACTGACTGAACCACCAGGCACCCAGAATGGATCACATTTCTGACCTCAAGGAGTATACGAAGGGGGCATTAAGTGCTAGATGGTTTACAAGAGGGAAAGATTATATCTAGTTCTCAAACTAGAGCAGGAAAGGCTTCATAGAGAAAAAGTCTTCACTATATGAGCCTGAAGAAAGCATAAGGCTTCAACAGGCAAGATGGCCAAGGGAGGGTGTTCTCCGTAGAGGGACGAGCAAAAACAAAGCACAGCAACCAGGACCAGCAGGCGTTACCTTGGGCAAATTATCTGAAGTTTAGATAGATTTGGAGTTTAAATTTTAAACCGCTGTAAGCCTTAGTTTTCTTATCCATAAAATGGGCATAACAACAGTCCCCATCTTACAGAGTAGATGAGAGAGAAATATAATGAATGCGACTGACAGTAAATGCTCATTAAACGTTATTATTTTGGGTGCCCAGTTGTTGGAAACGAGCTGTATGTCAGGAAATAGGTATATTGGATATATTGGGTTAAGACTGAATGGTGGGAATGAGTGTGCAAAGGAAATGAAGTGAAAGTTGAGAGAAGTTATGAAGGTAGAATCTGTGACTTTGGGCCCGACCAAAGGTAAGAAAGAAAGGAAACTGAGATGATGTTAAGGTTTCAACTCGGGTGCTGGAAGAGTAGAAGCGTCCTTACAGGGCCACCAGCTACCTTGTCAAGGGCCAAAACCTCATAACTTTGTCCCTCATGAACGCTGGACATTGGGCTAGTACTTTACTCATGTTATCACATATTTGAAAAATATCCTTTTCATGGGTTCCTACTTTAAATATAATAAATAAATACGAGATTTAAATAAATAATTTAAATAGGTATTTCAATAAATGTAATTTAAAAATATAATTAAGGGGCGCCTGGGTGGCTCAGTCGGTTGAGCGTCCGACTTCGGCTCAGGTCATGATCTCGCGGTCCGTGAGTTCGAGCCCCGCATCGGGCTCTGGACTGATGGCTCAGAGCCTGGAGCCTGCTTCCAATTCTGTGTCTCCCTCTCTCTCTGCCCCCTTCCTGTTCATGCTGTGTCTCTCTCTGTCTCAAAAATAAATAAACGTTAAAAAATATATATATATAATTTAAAAAAAATAAATAAATAGGAGAGCATTCACTATGTCCAATAGTCTAGGATGAATCATTTTGTAATACTGCAAAATCTTTTTTTTCCAAATATGGATTTAGCTGAGCTTGCTTTGTATATATGCACACACACATGCATATAATATTATATATACATATATATTTATATATAATATACATATATATAGATGCTATGGTTCACAATTCACGGAGTGGGCAGTTCATTGAGTACCTGCTCTTTAAAAGATACAGTCATCCTAATGACTTAGTTGACTTTAATTCGAGGTTTCCTATTCATTTTCTGGAAAGCAGCTGCAAGGAGAGAGCTATTCTTGGAGCGTTAGTCTGCACCCTACCCCTATACCTGAAACTCCATTGGAACTGTGGAAACGGGGGGCAATGGCTTCACCCTACATCTTTCTCTGCCTTTACTGGGAACATCTGGAGTTCACCAGGACCGTGACAGGGACTGGCATTGCTCCTGAATAAATCCTCTTGGCCATAATGACTAGAGGCTTAGATCCTCTGGTTTAATCTAAGTTGCACCTTCTGATTGGATTAGATATTATTCTTTCATTTCCGTTACAGGAGGTCTAAAGAGTTATAACTTTTTGAAAAATGTAAACAGTGTATCTGCATAACGTCTTAAAAGTGAGAGAAATATATTCATGTGTTATTTTGCAACAGCTCTGTGAGCTAGGCAGTGCAAAGATGATAAATTCTCAAGAGGAGGAAGCAGAGGCACACTGACTCCAAGACGGGCAATATTTAGCACTCTTCTTCTCTATCTTGCTACCTTACTGAATGAACTCCGTCCACACTGGTTTTCCTCAACTGACTGACCGTTCCCTCCCACCTCCAGGCAGTTCACAGCTGAGAAACTGAGTCTCCCTTTGGCAGTTGCCGATTTTCTTTATTCTTTTGAAGGGAATGGGGGCGCCTGGGTGGCGCAGTCGGTTGAGCGTCCGACTTCAGCCAGGTCACGATCTCGCGGTCCGGGAGTTCGAGCCCCGCGTCAGGCTCTGGGCTGATGGCTCAGAGCCTGGAGCCTGTTTCCGATTCTGTGTCTCCCTCTCTCTGCCCCTCCCCCGTTCATGCTCTGTCTCTCTCTGTCCCAAAAATAAATAAACGTTGAAAAAAAAATTTTTTTTTGAAGGGAAAGGAAAGAGGATATCTGTTCTGATTTTTTTTTTTATGTTTATTTATTTACTTTGAGAGAGAGCGTGCGAGCGGGGGAAAGGGGCAGAGGGAGAGAGAGAATCTTAAGCAGGGCTCCACACACAGTGCAGAGCCTGAGTGGGGCTAGATCTCACGAACCCTGAGGTCATGGCCTGAGCCGAAATCAAGAGTCGGACACTTAACTGAATGAGCCACCCAGGCATGCCTCTTCTGATTTTTTTTTTTGTGTTAATTTTTAATAGGTAAATTCAGACTGATACGCCTGCCAGTTCAGCAGCACATTCACTGTATAGATGGCAGAGCAAAAAACTATTGCCTCCAAGTGTTTCTGTGAAAGCATCATGGGAAATACAAGGCTGTGGCTTTTGTATTAACAGTGTTGTGGTCAAGAAATGGACTATGAGGTAGAACCTATCCAAATTACTGAGATAACCGTAGGCTTCTTTTCCCGGAGAAGTTTCTGGCGTATACTAAAGAAAGTTAAAATCCATGCTGTCCCCCAACCCCCATAATTTCTAGCTGAGGCCAAGATTCTTTTGGTCTGGACACAGTTGAAATCATCAACACAGTTTGTGAATAATACTTTCCCACTAATGAAAAAAGCAATGACTAAAATTTTAGATCTGTATAATTTGGCAAAACCATACGGATGATTTCCATATACAAACGAAAGCTTTGTGATGAATAAACTATAGTTTTAATAATTTTCGTCCGACACGTTAGGTAGTGTATCAATATATTATTTCTGCCTCTCTACCTTTTCTCTTAAATCATGTCTATTAAGTTAAAAGTGAAATGGAGATAATTATCTGAGTAATTTCACAAAACTTTCCCACTAAGTGAGACAATTTTAAAAATGAAGAAGGGGCTCCTGGGTGGCTCAGTTGGTTAAGTGTCCGCTTCGGCTCAGGTCATGATCTCATGGTCCGTGAATCCCAAATAGTAGTAGCATAGAATAATCTAGCATTTCATTGTCTTCAGTAACTAACCATCATACATCTACCATTAATTACTATGAAAGGGGGAACCCGGCTGGCTCAATCTGTAGAGCATGTGACTCTTGATCTTGAGGTTGTAAATTCGAGCTCCATAGTGGGGAGAGAGCTTACTTAAAAAAAGAAAAAAGTTTAAAAGCTAGATCTAGATTTTTATGCTTGAAATACAAGATTACAAACAAAACCAGCTATATATAGTATTTTCCGAGTGCCAGAAACTGTTCTAAGTGCTTGTCTGATTTTACCCTCAAGATGAATGCTAAGAATGAATCCTAACATGCACATACTATTATTATCTCCCTCTTACAGTTGAGGAAACTGAGGCACAGAGAGGTTAAATGACCTGCCCAATGGCACACAGCCATTAAGCATAGAGCTAGGTTCCAATCTAGGCAGCCTGAGTACAGCATGCATGCACTTAACCATTACGCTCTTTACCAATTCTGGCTTTAAAATGCAGAAATATTCATGGGTGCCTGGGTGGCTCAGTTGGTTAAGCGTCCGACCTCAGGTCATGATTTCATGGTTCATGGGATCGAGCCCCAGGTCAGGCTCTGTGCTGACAGCTCAGAGCTTGGAGCCTGCTTCGGATTCTGTGTCTTCCTCTCTGCCCCTCCTCCACTCTCTCTCTCTCTCTCTCTCTCTCTCTCTCTCTGTAAACATTAAAAAAGAATGAAATGGAGATAATTATCTGAATAATTTCACAAAACTTTCCAGCAAAGAGACAATTTTAAAAATGAAGAAGGGGCAAGCAGGTGGCTTGGTCAATTAAGCATTCACTCTCTGCTCAGGTCCTGATCTCCCAGCAGGCAGCCTGCTTGGGATTGTCTCTCTCCCTCTCTCTGCTCCTCACCGACTCATGTGCGCGTGCACTCTCTCTCTCTCTTAAAATAAATAAATAAAAAATAAAAGTGATGAAGACACACTATTCTAAAATATCTTTCTTAATTTTCTTAGTTTGTGAGTAGACCCACCTTAGCAGTAAACTGTGGAAGCAATTGTTCTCTGTGAACAGTGTTTTGGACCCTGCCATTGGCCTGCTAACCTGACAACTGGCCCTTAGTCAACAGTTTTGAATGATACTTTTTGTGAGTAGGAAATAGAATTTAAACTTGAAACTGGCCGGAAGGGTTCAACTCTACTATAAGTCAGTTTTAAAACATGACTTCAATGGCTTTGGAAATTGGTCTCATAGTTTTCTTGCTCTCAGTGACACTTGGTTTAGTGTTCTCTTTTAACTTGTTTCCCGGTGCCACAATCTTCCATTTATTGAGATAATTTCTCCAACTCGCTGTATTTACACAAAAATCCTGACCCACTGGGTTTTTCATTTTTAACCACTCAGTCACCATCTTTCTGAAATACAGTCATTCAAAAGAATGAAGGTCATGTACCAGTGTGTTAATGGGAATCCTGTGAGTTGCCTATTCTGTTGGTCTGGGGCTGGAGGCACGTTATTCGAAAGCATTGGACTCGTGCTACCTGGAAGGTCTATAAATCAACGTGGTCCATCTTGCCTTGTCTGGTAAGATGGGTGGATCCCATTTGCACAGATGTTCTTCCTCTCCCTCTCTCTCTTTTTTCCCCTCTAAGAAGGAAATAAAATATATAGGCCCATTAATCTGCACAGGTCAGCCTCTTGGATAGGGCACGTTCTTGGAAGAGGTAAAGTTCAATTGTGTATGATACACAAAAAGGGGGCAAAATGCTCAGTCCTTTTCACCTTTAGTAATTATAAAGACCTAAGTACTAATGAAGCCATAAAACTTGTTTATCTTAGGCTATCCTGAAATTTAAGAAAAGATAATGTATGCTTCTAAAATTACTCCAGTGGGCTTAATTTGGGTTTAAATACTGGGCATAGATAGAAGGCCTAAGAGGAAATAACTGCCAAGGTTTAGAGGACAATACATACTTTTATTTTTGTAAGCGGGCATTTTGCATAAAAGCTGTTTGATAGACAGCTTATTATTGGAGCAAAACACTGAGGTTCCATTTAGTATATTTAATATTTACACGTTCTTTTGAAGGATTTTCAAGAAATGACACCAAAAACAAAAAACACAAAAAACACAAAAGAGACAAAGCTAATGAGCCGTGGAAATAGCCATTTATTTTATTAAAACATATGAACAACAGAACCAGACTCAAGACTGAGTTTAAAAACAAATGTGGCATTCCACATAGACACATTTTTAGCATGCAAATTAATATTCCTTTTTGAATCAGTTTTTCTCATCAGCCGCTTCTCATCGTCTCTCTTTTTAGAAGTTAACCTGTTCGCATGATGACTGAAGTGAGCCAAAGAGCTGAAGGTATTCACATGAAAAGAACAGCTTCTAATATTATTTTAAGCAGGAGGGTTAATGCTGAATGAAGGGGTGATGAGGGACCTCCTTGCAGTTTGCTCTCACTGAACAGACACAGAAACAACAGCAGCCGAAAGGACACTCACTTTGGTATCCACAGAAGTAAAACCAGCACGGTAGTCATAGCTCACAATAACAGGTGCATAAAATACAAACGAAGGTTTCTCATCATATGTGAAGGTAGCAGCATAAAACGAAATAAGACTCATTAGCTATTCTTTAGAAGCGCTTCCTGGATTTTTTCCCCCCCCAAACTCAGAATTTTCGAGTCCATTTCTAAAAAGTTTGTTTAAAGACGACTGGTACAGCTGGGTGTGAATTCACAGCTGTTTCATGTCCCAGTGCTTTCAAGGAATCCTGCTAATTGTTTTCCAAAGCCAATTTAAATTGCCTTATCAAGCCACAGGAACTCCAAATGTTGATTGGACTGAGGATGTAGCCACAACCTCTATAAATCCCAAAACGAATTCTTTCTCCAGGCATTCTGGACAAAGCAATGTAGTGACTGTTCAAAATTTAAATACAGAGTTGTCAAGTGGAAACGAGCAGTTATTTGAGGAGAGAAGAGGCAAAAAAGAGTGTTGAGCGTTTTGAAGAGTACCTCAACGGGCATCTGGAAATAGTCACACAAAGGGGAAAATTTTCAGAGAGAGCATCTACAGAGATTTTTGTCAACAGCTAGGGATTTTTAGGAGTGAGAAATCATTCTTTTTTTCTTAACTTCTTTTTCCTCAATTGGGCTATAAATATCCTGCGAGACGTGGGTTTCAAGTGGCATGGCTCAAATGTGCGTATTTAGGCTACATCTTAGGGAGCATGAAGGGCGATTTAGCAATGAACTAGAATGCACAGGACTAATGAATGTTACTGTATGTAGCTTTTTCCTAGAGCTCTTTTCCAATAAAAACATGTCAGTGACAGATAATTGCAAGCAGGCCAGTACGTGACAAGCAAATGGGGATTGCCTATATGCACTTAATAATACCTGGAAAATAAAAATAAAGAAGGCGAATAAATACAATTCAGATAACCTTATGAATGCCACACAAGTAAATCATGAAGATTAGCGAACAAAACACTGGACAAAGAGTTTGAAACAAAAGGCAAGTTTCTCAGCTCACAAGATTAAATTTTTTATTTCCCTATAAAAAGGAAACATCAGAAATAGTTATCTTCTTGGAACAGAACGTTCCAAACGGGAGCTGGGGGAAAAAACAAACAAACAAACAAACAAACAAACGACGGTATTTTAATTCACGCTGCAATCTGAAATTCTGCTCGATCTTGCTGTATTTTATAACTTCCCAATATGCTTTAAAGGCTGAAAATAAAATGAAGACACGTAGATCTACTGAGTGAAAGATTCTGATTTTAATAATATGAATCGGGAAACAGCAGAGAAAGTAACAGTCGCGCATTGCCTTTACACTTCCCCATAGAAGCTATAGCTGGCGCACCCAGTGGCACCGGAGTCTCTGTGGCGCAATCGGTTAGCGCGTTCGGCTGTTAACCGAAAGGTTGGTGGTTCGAGCCCACCCAGGGACGGCCCCGTCTTTTGCGGGTTTGTCGCCGGTACTTTTGCACAATTCTTGGGAGTTCAGACCTACAGACGACTCGGAGGTGGATATCCGGGGGTCGAGGGAAAAGAAACCGCCCAACTCACTTCGCCGCCCACCCTGCGTGCGGCTCTTCAGCTTCCGGGAGCGCTGGCGGCCCCTCCCCCAGCCGTCCCCTGCTGGAGACGGGCAGGTGGGCTCTTCCTGCCCTTCCCCGGGGTCGGCGGGAGGGTCCAGCGCCTTAAAGCCCGCGCGTACTTTCACTTGCGATCTCCCAGTTCACAAACTCGGGCCGCTGGGTGCCCAAAGGAGCCCTCGTCCTCCTCGCTCTTTCCTGAAGCTCAGGCCGCACAAGTCCCTTCCCTGCCTCGCCAGGCTCCCGCGGGCTCCCAGCGGACCGACAGACTGGCGGCGAGCGCCGAGAGCGCGCAGAGCCCGGGCGGGCCCCTCAGCCGCGCGCGCGCGCGGCCGCGCCGGGGCTCGAACCCGCCTC
>NW_024412434.1:13501201-13518140 GCF_014898765.1 Herpailurus yagouaroundi
GCCTCCGGGGCCGCTCGGAGCTGCGGAGGCGGGAGCGCGGCCCGAGCTGCTCTCGTTCTGCTTCAGGACCCCTGAAATGTCAGAGGTCGCGTGCATGTATGTATTTAAAAGGTGCCAAGTTCAAGCTGCACATTGATTTAAAACTCTTCACGGTTTTTAACACTAATGTTGAATCGTGCGTGCAACGTTGGTCTCTTCCCCGTCCGCGTAAGCATAAACTCCCGTATAATAACTTCAACGTTGACTCTTCCTGGTACTGGTGAATTCAGAAATGTTTGTTCTAAAGCCTTTGAGGGGGCTCGATCGTAGGCGCATTTATGTATTACATTTCACTTTTTATACTCAAGGGCCAGAATTTTATGGAGGATGCAAAGGACCTGCCACATTTCCCATCTATTCGGAAAGGGAGCAAACCTGCTTTTTGTTTTTGTCTTTTAACAGCTGTGTGACTGTGTTAAACTTAAAAAAAAATTATGAGAAAGATTCAAAGTGAAACTGCTAACATATTTTGCTTCGATAAGCAGATACGATGTAGTTCACAAAATGCAAAGTCCTCTGAAAATAGTTACCTTGTACTTCATTCTCTAAATATATGCTGCCTTTCAGAAGTAATCATAGTTTCTTCATAATTATTGTCTTGGGTCTAGATTACAGAAATGTGAAGGATGGTTCTGGAGAAAAGGGATGTTTTATTCCCGCAAATGAATAGTTACGCTTTTCTTTGTATTTTCAGGTGTACATGTTAATTAGGGCTCACATTTAGTGAGTGTTCAGTCCTGGCCAGTCACTGCTCTGAGTGCTTTCATGGAAGAAAGTGCGATCCTTACAACAACCCTTCCAGGTAGGTCCTACTGTTGCCACTGTACAGATGAGCTACCGGAAGCAAGGTGCAGCGGGCCGATTTGCCTGAATCTGCGGTTAGTCACTAGCGTGGTACAGATTTGAACCCAGGCAGTCAGGCTCCAGAGCCCATGCTCCTCACTGTTGTACTATACTTCTCCTTCTGACTTAGAGCTCCTTGATTAATTAGTTAATTTAAAACCAGAGGTGATATTTTTAATGAATTTTTATGACGTTTCATTAACATTTTGTTCCAGAGTTCATGAAGGAAAAAAGAAACCCATCGAACATTCATGGAATACTAAAGGGCATTGTTAAATTGCACATTCATTGTGCTGCTTCGTTTTATTGAAATGAAAACTGGGTAGGAACATGAAATCTTAATGTGAAATGGATCTTTGGGAAACAATTTGATAGCATTTCCTTGGAGAAGGCAAGATTAGAAACAAAGACAGGCTGGAATAGCCCAGGCAAAATAGGGAAGAAAGATAGAATAGATTCAAGCATGGGGGCTAATGTAGAGCCTAAGGATTCTTGGACTGATGTTTGGCCTTTGGGATATACCCATACAGACCCCGATTTCGGGACCCTTTGGGGAGATAGCACCACGGTTGGCCCTGGACAGGTGCCTAGGCGGCAGTTTTAAATTTGATCCTAAAATTTTTTCCGTATGTTCCATCTCATCCTATTTCGGGGATTAATAGGATTTAGAGGCCAGAAAGTAAAGAGGAGGGATTAAGTGAGAATGGAGGCGGGACAAGGAGTGCAAAACTGCCCTCTAATGTAAGTAGTTGATTTTATTATGTAGGCAAGTGCTTAGTGCATTTCCTTGTACTCGCTGTTGCATACAGAGAAGACAGGTGGGAAGCCTTTTAGAAAAATCGCTTAAATATTTATGGAGAAATTGGCTTTGTAAAATTTCAGTGTGTACTACTTATAGACGTTGCAATTCATGCTACTTCTGGGGAGCGTTACTTGGTTTTCAGTGTCTTGGTTCTGTGATACCAGCAAAGCCCAGAAATGTGTCGAGATCATTCAGATCATTAATTGAAGACTGAAGAGCCTTTAACAGTCTATGTCGAGCATCTGAATATGTAAATATGTTCCTAATATTATTATCAAACAGTTGTATCCTTAAACTTCATGTATCAAGTATGAGAAAAACTCACTAAAGTAATGCAGTAAAAGGTGAACATAGGTGCTGTGGCTTACAAACTTATTAGAGAAGGTGAGATTCAGGTAACTTGTAATAAATAATAATTTAAAATATTTTTTATATCACCGCATTTCTTTAAATAATGGAGGTCAGGAGGAAGCCACATGGGTACTATGTCTCTGTTTTCATTTCTAACACCTGCGTCTGATGTCATACGATACAAGGTTTGGGGGGGGGGGGACTTTTAAACTGCCAAAGAAACACAAATGCCTTATTTCTGCATACATGATACATCATAATGAGTAATGCCAACATGATTTTTAATTTTATTTCTCGGAATTTTGCTGGGCTTGAGGCCTAAACAATTCAACTTCTAGCTATAGCCGGCGGAGCAGGAATAAACTGGTGGTAGGATAAACTATAATACATTTAGCTAGAAAATAGTTTAAGAAGTTGAAACCTTTTAAATAACTAAGAATGTTAATTGTATCGGGGCGGGGCGCGTGGCTGGCTCAGTGGAAGGAGCTTGCAACTCTTGAGCTCAGGGTTGTGAATTCAAGCCCCACCTTCGGTGTAGCGATTACTTAAATAAATTAATTAAAAAGAACACTTGCCCATTCCTGTTAAAAGAATGTTAATTTTATCAGCCGCAGAAAGTCATTAAAAATTGTTTAGACTCATATACCTTAAGAAAACTCTTAAAATATAATTTTAAAGGAAACTCCTTGTAACCTACGTCTTGATTAATAAATAGAATAATTATCAACATCCCAGAGACTCCCCCCTTGTTCTCCTCCCAGTCACCAAACTATAACTTTTAAATTGCAAACATACGGAGTCTCAGGTTACAATGAGCATTTTACGTTGTCTTAGATCGGGAGTCAAAAATAAATTTACTACCAAACGCTATCAGATGAGTACTTACACGTGAAGATCAGGAGAAATGATAGAAATTGAAAATCAGTTTTCCATGCCTGCTCACTTTTGATCTACCATCTACGATAAACTTGGTAAGAATAAATTTGTGCTATTAAGGCGGAAAATATGGGAAATTTACTATCTATTTGAAGTTTTGAGTTTTGTCTGTAAGCAAATAAAAACGGCTCCTACCCCCACCTATTTAAAATCATGAAACATGGGGCACCTGGCTGGCTCAGTCGGTAAGGGGGTGGGGAGCACGGTGGGACTCTTGACCTTGGGATTGTAAATTCGAACCCCATGTTGGGTATAGAGATTACATAAAAATAAAATGTTTAAAAATATGAAACAATAATAACCTAGAAATTACTATGACATTTATGTTAATCAAAATTTTACTTTTGAAAACAAATTAAAAAAATAAAATAAAAATTTGAAAAACAATACATTTTAAAACCAAAATGAGATTTGAGATTAAAAGTGCAGAAAGAAGATGACACAGTAGTTTTCAAAATAATATATTCTAAAATCTCAAGGATCCAGAGGCCTCTGTTGGAGGAAAACACATAGTCATCCTGTTATTTGGAAACTATAAATAACTATAAAGGAAAATCTAATTTGTGTGGGGAAAAAAAGGCCATGTTTAAAGCTGTGGAAAGTTCAGTTTTTAATACCACTAAGGAGAGGCGTTGCAGAAAGGGTCAGCATGTAAGAATCCAGAGCAAACATTTTACTTTCTTTCTTCACAGAAAATTCTTCATTGTTATCAAAGTAGTGTATGTATAAGGTGATAATAATAAATACGTGTAGAATTTACTATGTGATATTTACTATATACTATCTAATAGAAATCATAAATAAGATAAAACATGCAATACTTATGGAAGTAGTGAAATAAATTATGGCATATTATTTAGACATTAGAATACTATATAGCCATTTATATAATATTTTTCAGGAAAAAGGCCTTTGGACAATGTTAAAATATAGAATCAGGTATAAAAAGTTAGATACAAAAACTGTCCAAAAAGCATGATCCTAATTTTGTAATGAGTCTAAATTACCTACATAGGTGATCTCTAAATATTTCTTGATGGTGAATGAAATACACCAAAAGAAGATTATTAGTGATTTTTCTTTTTTATACTTGACTGTCCAAATTATCTGTAATAAGCTTGTATTCTCTTATTTGTTAAATAACATGTTTATAATATAAAATAATACCTGAACTCATACTATGTATATAATTTTGAATTCTACTTTTCTCTCTTAAAACTAACACTGAGGAGTTTAGGGAGCTCATACATAAACCTTTGTGTACACGATCAAATGATTTTCAACAGGAGTTCACAGACCATTCAAGGGAGAAAGGACAATCTTTTTAACAAATGTTGTGGAGAAAACTGGATTTCCACATGCAAAGAATCAAGTTGGGTCCTTCCCTTACATCATATACGAAAATCAACTCAAAATGGATCAAATACGTACATGTAAGATCTAAAATTATAAAACTCTTAGAAGAAAACATAGGGGGAAATCTTCATGACCTTGAATTTGGCCGTGATTTCTTGGATATGACAACGAAAGCACAGGCAACAATTTACAAGTAGATAAAATGGACTACATCAGAATTAAAAACTTCTGGCAAATGAATGACACTATCAATTGAGTGAAAAGGCAGCCCATGGAATGGGAGAAAATATTTGTAAATAGTGTATCTGTTAAAGGGTTAATATCTGGAATATATAAAGAACTTCTACAACTCAACAATAAAAAGCAAACAACTCAAAAGTGGACAAAGCAGTCAAGTAGACATTTCTGTAAAGAAGATCTACAAATAGGGCACCTGATGCCTCAGTCGGTTGAGCGTCTGACTTCGGCTCAGGTCATGATCTCACGGTTCGTGAGTTCAAGTCCCGCATGGGGCTCTGTGCTGACAGCTCAGAGCCTGCAGCCTGCTTTGGATTCTGTGTCTCCCCCTCTCTCTGCCCCTCCCCCACTCACGCTCTGTCTCTCACTCTCAAAAATAAACAAAACATTAAAAAAATTAAATCAACATAAAAAAAAAAGAAGATATACAAATGGCCAGTAAGTCCATGAAAAGAAGCTCAACATCAGTAATCATTAGAGAAATGCAAATCCAAACCACAGGGAGATATCACGTCACCTACATTAGGATGGCTACCGTTAAAAAACAACAGAATAATAACTACAAGCTGTAAATAAATAATAAGTGTGGGTGAGGACATGGAGAAATTGGAATCCATGTGCGTTGCTGGTGGGAATGGAAGGTGATACGGTCACTATGGCAAACGGTGTGGTGGTTCCTTAAAAAATTAGAATTACCATAAGGTCTGGCAATTCTGCTTCTTGATACATAACCAAAAGGTTTGAAAAGAGAAATATTTGTACACCCATGGTCATAGTGGCTAAAGTGTGGGTATAGAGTTTTAGTTTTGCAAGATGAAAAGAGTTTTGGAGACTGCTAGTACAACAATGGGAATGTCCTTAACAATACACTTAACATGATAAAGATGTTAAGTTTTGTGTTCTGTATATTTTAACCATAGTTAAAAATTTTTAAAAATTATTTTGAGGGGTTGTGTTCCCCCTCCTATGAAGTATATAAGACAGTAGAGTATCGATGCAGGGATAGATACGTAAAGCTAATGGGAATGATTGAAGGCCCAGAACAATACTTAAAGACATTTAAACAATTTTTTGAAGATTTTATTTTAAGTCATCTCTGCACCCAGTGTGGGGCTCGAACTTCCAACCTGGAGATCAAGAGTCACACGCTCCACCAACTGAACCAGCCAGGTGCCCCAAGGATATTTAATTTTTTAAGAAGGTGGCTCCGCAGGAAAGGGGGAGCATAATTCCCCGCTCCTTGAGTGTGTGCTGTGCATAGTGATTTTCTTCTAAAGAGTACAGTACGGAAAGGGATGGAGAGAGCAAGGAAAGGGCAACTTTACTGACAAACACTACCTCAGCCAGGTGATCAAGGACAACATCAATAGAGAGAAGTCATGTTGGTAGTATGTTCCCTTGATATGATGGCACTTCGCCTCTGTGGTCTTCCTTCTCCCAACCCATGATCCCAGTCTACTCATGATGAACACATTAGACAAAGTTCAGTAGAGGCTCATGTTGTAGAATACTTGCCTGGTCCTCCTCAAAACTCAAAATCCTCAAGAGCAAGGAACATCAGAAATTATTACAGCCGAGAGGAATCTAAGGAGACAAGACAAGTAAATGTAATGTAGTATCCTAGGTAGAATCCCGGATGGAAAAGGTCATTAGGTAAAATCTAAGGAAATATGAAGAAGCTATGGACTCTGGATAATAATGTGTTGATAATGGTTTATGATAACGAATGTACTATATTAATGTAAGATGTTAATAATAGGAGAAACTAGATGTGGGGTGCATGAGTACTTTGCACGATGGTCTCAATTTTTTCTGTAAATCTAAACCTGTTCTAAAAAAGCGAGACGATTAAAAAATATAGGGTGGCCCTGCAGAACAGTGGAGAAAGGACTGAATTTTCAATATATGGTATGGGGACATATTGGTTATCTATGTAGAAAGAACGAAATTGTATTCCTACTTCACACTTCACACAAAAATTAATTCCAGATGAATTATAGACTTAAATATGAAAAATAAAGCAGTTATGTTTTTAGAAGATAATGCAGATAAAAATCCTGTGGCCTCATGATAGGGACTTTCTTAAATAAGACACCACCCCCCAAAGACCCCCAACTCATCACAAAAGTAAAGATTGATAGGTTTTTAAAAAGATTTTATTTTTAAGTAATCTCTACTTCCAACGTGAGACTTGAACTCACAACCCTGAGATCAAGAGTCACATGCTCACTGACTGAGCCAGCCAAGTGCCCCAAAGATTGATAAATTGGATTACATCAACATTAAGAGGTCTCTCTCTCTCTCTCTCTCTCTCTCTCTGCTGGGAAGGGAGAAGTTCTCCCCCTCCTCTCAAAAATTAAAAAAAAAATTAAGAACTTATGTTTATCAAAACATTATTTTTTTTAGCAAGCGAGCAAGAGGGAGAGAGAGAGAAGGAGTGCGAGTGGGGGAGGAGCAGAAGGAGAGGGTGAAGGAGAGAGAATCTTAAGCAGGCTCCATGCTCATTGTAGGGCCCTACGTGGGGCTCCCTCTCACAACTGTGAGATCACGATCTGAGCTGAAGTCAAGAGTCAGATGGTCAACCGATGGAGCTACCCTGGCACCCCTCAAAAGACGTTATTGAAAGAGCGAAATGGCAAGCCAAGAGTTATAATTCATAAAACCAACACTGGAATCATATGTAGATTAAAAATCATATGTAGATTTAAAAAGAAGAAGAGAAATACCTAATAGAAAAACAGTTAATGGATATGAACAGGAAAGTCAAGTGGCCAATAAACATCTGAAGAGATTATTTCATTAGTAATCAGGAGACTGTAAATTACATTTGGAATGAGTTACCATTACACAGGCACCAGACTGGCAAACATTTTAGCCTAACACTTGCAAGAGTTGGTGGGGCAGGGGTGGGGGGGTGGAGGATAGAAAATAATAGGAACCCTTAAACATGGCTGTATTTGGTGGAAAACAAAACTTTGGAATTATCTGGTAGAGATGGTTTGGTATCTTATTTTTATTTAAAATTTTATTTAAATTCTAGTTAGTTAAAATACAGTGCAGTATTGGTTTCAGGAGTAGGATTCAGTGATTCATCACTTACATACAACATTCAGTGCTTATCATAACAAGTGCCCTCCTTAATACCCATCACCCATCTAGCCCAGCCCCCACCCACCTCCCTCCATCAACCCTCAGTTTGTTCTCCATCATTAAGAGTCTCTCATGGTTTGCTTCCCTCTCTCTCTGTCCTTTTTTTCCCCCCTTCCCGTATGGTCATCTGTTTTGTTTCTTAAATTCCACATATGAGTGAAATCATATGGTATTTGTCTTTCTCTGGCTAACTTATTTCACTTAGCATAATACGCTCTAGCTCCATCCATGTCATTGCAAACAGCAAGATTTCATTTTTTTAATTTTTTTTTCAATGTTTATTTATTTTTGGGACAGAGAGAGAGCATGAACGGGGGAGGGCCAGAGAGAGAGGGAGACACAGAATCAGAAACAGGCTCCAGGCTCTGAGCCATCAGCCCAGAGTCTGACGCGGGGCTCGAACTCACGGACCGCGAGATCGTGACCTGGCTGAAGTCGGACGCTTAACCGACTGCGCCACCCAGGCACCCCTAGATTTCATTCTTTTTGATGGCTGAGTAATATTTCAGTGTGTGTGTGTGTGTGTGTGTGTGTGTGTGTGTGTGTGTGTATCACATCTTGATCCATTCATCAGTCAATGGATATCTGGGCTCTTTCCAGAGTTTTATTATCGTTGAAAATGCTGCTGTAAACATCAGGGTGCGGGTACCCCTTGGAATCTGTATTTTTGTATCCTTTGTTTAAACACCTAGTAGTGCAGTTGCTGGATCATAGGTTACTTCTATTTTTTACTTTTTGAGGAACCTCCATACTGTTTTCCAGAGTGGCTGCACCAGTTTGCATTCCCAGAGATGGTTATCTATTTTATGAGACTGACGCGCTGCCCACTGCACCAAGAGGGCTGCTTCGTTATCTATTTTAATACAAACTTGGATTCATTGAGCAAGTTGACACAGATCAAGTTCCTAGGGAAATGGATCCTGAGATTTGGGTGTAAGAGATTTTTAAAGATTGCTCTATGGAAAGACACCTCTGAGGGAACACGGGGAGTGAGATTGAGCAGAGGGCAGAATTGAAATGAGACACAGTTTCAGAATCCCATGGGGAACTCTGGAGCTGAGGAAGCCTTCCCAGAATATCCCAAATCAAGGCACGGGTGCCGGGCTTTTGTACCTCCACGTTAAGTCATCATCTGATGTGGACCATCCATGGGGAGAGGCTGGAACCTTGGGTAAAACCTCTTTCTTTGGCCAAGGGAAATTCTTGAGGAATGATAAAGCTGGAGTTACCAACATCCAACATTGCCAGCAACAGCACGAATAAGTGCCTTGCTCCTGAGGGTTTCTCTACTGACCAAATTTACTTGCTTTGTATGGTAAGTTCATTCCATCTTCTCCATGATCATGGACAGCCTCTTTTTCTGGGAAATTCACAAGAGGAAAGTTAGTGGGATGAATCATAGCCCTAACCGTTGTAGCTGGTCTTGAAGCTACAATTGATATTCGTCATCTCTGTCCTGATCCTTTGCTAACACTTCCTCTGGTCTAGGAAGCTTGTCTCATGGAGTGATGCGGACTTCCAGCCTTGGTGGGGGGGGGGGTCTGAACTCATGCTCATTGCACCCTTTGTAAGCTGTCAATTCTGCATTTCTTTATTAACAATCAAAATTGGACAGGTGTCCCAAGAGACACCACAAGTGAGTCACCTGGCTGTGAATGCATTCCTCTCCATACCACGTAATAGCAATCCTTCCTCCTCCTGGTAATCACAGTCAAGTACTCCTTCCAGAAAGATGACTAGTTTTCTTACCTGATGGTGTCTTGACAAAAGAAGCTTGAAGTGACCTGGAGGCAGCTATGCTTTAAGTTTAATGACAGTCTCGCTGTATCCCTTGGTGGAAGCATTCGGCTTAGGATCGTGGGTACAGGAAGTACAAATTTCTCAAGTAGGTTACTGAAAGGATGGTAAACTGTTGACTCCTACTTATAATCCTTGGTTTTCAGACTCCTGTATTCTATGTATTGGGGACACAGTACCAAATAACAGTCATTGATTTCAGCTATATATTACTATGTCCCATGGAGTGGCCATCCAGGGTATCATTTCCAAGCTGCCTTTGGCTTGGGCTCAGTTATGTCTTTCAGCAGCCATTCCACTCTTCTCTCAGGCCAGCAGCTTCTGGATGATGTGGTCGTGAAAGGCTAAGTTGGTCCTACGGTCATATGCCCCTCCTGTTGCAGTGGCTCAATGCAATGCCATGCCCCCGTTTGAGCACCAGTCTTAGATAGGTTTTGTGGGTTGCCAAAGGGAAATCACTGCCCCTGTCGGGGTGCAGGGGGTCCAGGGTAGTCTGTTGGCCACCAGTGACCAGTTGATATCCTTGACTGGTTGCCATATTAGGGGCTTGGTGTTAGTTTCTCTTATTGACAGAATGAAACGTTCAGCAGTGGCAGCAGCTGGCCTGGCCTTAGTGGCTGCAAGTCCGTGCTGTTGGGCCTGTGCATACATAGTCTCATCCCTAGCAGCATGGCTGTTCCATTTATGAGCTCATTTGATCCGCGCTGGGGTGGCTGATGACAGATGCAGGCTGGTGTCAGCTGCCTAAGGTGTTTTGCGAGTGTCTCGTCTTTGGTGGATGTTTTCTTGTGGGAGGTAGCAGACAACACAAAGAACTCCACTTTTCATGCCTACTACCATTTGCTGGCTCTTCCACATTCCTCTCCCCCGGACCTCCCTACCCTATTTTGTGGTCCGTTGCCACATAAAAAGCCACACCCAAACTTAGTTATGACACTTTAGTTGTATCTCATGATTTTGCGGTTTGGCTGGGGGCCCGCCTAGGGCTCCTGTGCTGGTGTTGTGTGGGGTCTCTCACTCAGTTGCAGCGAGATGGGGCTGGGCTGGTCGTCTGGCGTCTCAGTACTCCTCCATGTGAACACTCCATCCCGCAAGATAGCCAGAACCTCTCGTATGTTGTCTTAAGGGACAAAGAGGGAGGAAGTAGAAGCTACTTGGCCTTCTGAAAGCCTGGGTTCACGAGTCCTGGAGCCTCACCTCTTGCATTCTGTTGAGCAGCCCCAACCCACATTCATTGGGACATTAGCTTGGTCTCCTATTGAGTAGCAGTATGTGCATGCAAGGAAGACCAGAGTTATTAGGGTTGTCCTTGAAGAGTGGCGGCCACAGTCCATCCTCTGGCCACTTTTCATATTCCCCCCTCATATAAAATATGACTCACCCCTTCTTCCAAGACCGTAAGTCTCATCTCATAATGTCTCCACCTGAATCCGGGACTTCATCATTAAAATTAGGCATAGGCGTTGATGGGGCTTCCCAGATGTGTTTCCTTGAATGTAACATCTTAGGTATGGCTCCTCTTGCTCTAAAGAATTATAGAAGAGATAAGTTGCTTGCTCGACACTCACCCAACGATGATGAGGCAGGAACAGGCAAATCAGAATAGCCCAAAGGGGGAGATACAGCGGGTATTGCACAGTTACAGGTTCATATAGTAATTTTGAAATCCAGCAGGCAACGTGTTGCCAGTCCTTCATTTTAAACCAGTCCTGATTTGTGCGAATAGCTCCCAAACCTCTTGCCTCTACCCTGAATCATCCTTCCTTTTCCATAATAAATGGCCTCTCTTTGAAGCTAGACAGCTTTCTTAGTCTGCGTACCGCCTGTGGAAGTCTGGGGACCCAAAGACCGTTTTTCATTATGAACAGTCTCTGTCCCTTTTGGTCCAAATGGATTCAGTTCCCTGAGAGACATCGTGCATTTTGTTTGTATCGAATCATAATCAACTCCATTTGGCAAAAGCCATACCTGCCTTCTTTCTGAAACAGGACTGGGAAGTTGGTCTGGAACAACTTCCTTCTGGTTCTTAGAAGCCCTGTTGGCTAGTTGAGAGGTACGCCCTTCGGATTCTTAGAAGGCTTTTTGTTCCGCCGGAAGGCCCTGTGACACATCACCGAAAATCTTCCTGAGCTTTCAACAAAGTGTCTTCTAGGTCCATCCTTGACCTGAACTTTACGCCGAGGCAGGTTTTACTCTCAGGGTCCTGGATTTGATTTTTTTTCTTTTTCCCTCTGGGTCCGTTTCTTACCTTGAGAGGCTTTCTTCATCTGGAGAGACAGCATTGCTTTCAAACCTATTCAATCCTGGTTCCTTTATGTTCCCTCTCAGTTCTGCTTGAAAACTATACTTCCTTTTTTTCTTATCTTACTCTTCATGTACTTTTGTCATAGGCAGCTCAAAACAAAACAAAAAAACAGTTGGAGCTTTTCCACCGTGCCTACAAATATCCCCAGCCGGACCCGTGAGTTCCTTGGGTACCTTTTCTATTTCCCGCCTCACTGTACATGACAGTTTGGCCTCTGTGTTGTGTGTGTGTTGGCACCACATACTGTTAATACAGAATACTCAGGTCCCCTTGCCTTTAGTCTCCAATGACGATTTTGTCCCTGTCTCTCAAGCCTTCACGAATGGTCTCTTTAAGGAGCTCAGCCTTCTGTTTGCCACTTGGTCCCAAAGCTAATGCGACGTATTTTCATTTTCTGTCCAGGTAGACACCTTATTTTCAAACCCCAAGTTCCGCTTCAGTCACCTATCGTTGCGTAACACGCCACGATAAAATCCAGTGGCTTAAAACAACAGCCGTTTTACTGCATCCCTTGATTCCATGGATGGACTGGGGCTCAGCCAAGGAATACCTTTACCGGCGTTGCCTGGGGTCGCTCATGTGTTTGCGGTGGGGTTGGCACTGGGACTAGATGCCTTGCACCTCGGGCTCCTCCATGTGGCCTCTCTCTCCACCCAGCATCTCATCTTCCAGGGCCCGTCTGTCCAGCGGGGTAGCCTGGTTTTCTTCAAATGGCAGCTCAGGGCTCAAAGAGCCAGAGGGTGGAAGAAGCCAGGCTTTCTTAATGTCTGGGCACAGAGGTCTCAAAATGTTGTTCCTCTGCATTCTGCTGGTCAAAAACAGTTCTCGGTTGTGCCCAGATTTACAGCGAGGGCACGCAGGCCCCTCTTGTTGATGAGTATAGCACCATGTCTGTTGAGGGCGTTAGAGAATTATCTGGGGTCTTCTTTGAGGACTTGCTACCAGGCCTTTGATCTTTTACCTTTGTAGCCCCAGACTAAGCAGCCAAGCCACTCACCGCTGCCATGAGTCTATATGTATACATTACCTTGGGCTATGTCCCTGTCCACAGAGAGGTACCATCTGAGTGAGACTCCGCCCATTGAAAGGCTTTGTCCTCAGTGCTGCCTTTCAGGGTCACTCCTCAGGGGGGCAGTAGTATAGTTGGTATACGTTTTTGGCTTGCACCTGCATCCTGAGCTGACCCATTGTGACTACATGCAGCCTTCTTCTTCCTTTGCCCTCCGGTCAGAAGAGACCTCCTCCCACCCCAGCTTCCCAGTATGGCCATAGATGTTGACTGAGGGAGAGGCAATGCTGGTGGGTGAAATGGGGATTTAGGGCCACCTGCCCATGTGGCTTGCTTATCTCCTTTCACCCTGATCCCAGAGGTATCCCTGCCATTTTACAATGGATGGCTGCAGGGCCTGTGCAACCTTAGAACACCGGGGGTCTGCCAGAGCCCAGTTCAGGCTGGGCAGTTCTGGTCTCATGATCACTCAATGGCCTGTGGTCAGGCATTCTGTTGCCAGGGTCCCGGCGCACGTTCGAAGGTGGTTTTTCAATGATAGGCGACAATTTGCTGCCGATGGCATGGCCTTGGTCCAGAACCGTGGGGGTCTGTATTGTGAGATTCTCATTTTTGGAACTGCCATTACTTGGTAGGCATCTTTGCCTACCAAATAAATAAATAAATAAATAAATAAATAAATGCCAAAAAACCAAGACTCCTCTAATACCACAGGGTATGTTGAGTTGTGTAGCCCACAAGGCAGGACTACATGCGTTGCAGCCCAGACTTACTGCAGGGCCCTTTCCTGCCCTAGACCCTACTCACAGCTGTTCTGACGGCCTTTTATGTCACCTAATAAATAGGTAGAAATGGTGTTTTTGAGTCTCTAGCAGACATTTTTGCTTTTTTTTTTTTTTTTTTTTTTTTTTTTTTTAGCGGTGGGAATTGTGAGATGCAGTACTTTGCCAGTTGCTTTCGGAAGGGATGCTTGAGACCACAGGGTTCCTTATAACTTCACCACTGGGGTGGCCCCTGAATCTCTGTGGGATTCGTTTCCCACGCTCTCTGGATCGCACAGGTGTTACCAATACCTCCGAGGTTTTTTTCCTTCTTTCTTATCTGGTCTGCCTGAGGTGATGTCATCGGTAGAGCCAACCCCGTGATGTTCTGCACAATGTCCAGACAGTCCGGGTCCCCTCTGATCATACTATGACTTGGAGCGAGAGAATGAACATCGCCCTGGAGCTAGACTGGAAACACAGTCTCATGTGTGTCCCACATGAAGGCAAAGTGCTTCTGACCTTCCTTCCTTCCTGCTGGGACGACCACCTGCCATACACCCAGGGCCGTGGTACCACTGAGGCGACTGCTTAAGAGGTCATCTTCCGGGAATCATGTGGTTTTTGTAAAGGTCGGACCGGTAAATCGAATGGAGATGTGATGAGGACCTCCACTGCATCCTTTGGATGTTCAAGGGTGTTGTTAATCTCTGCCATTCTCCTGTCACATGATATTGTTTCTGTTTACCAGCTAGGCTGGGGGCAGGAGGGGACACTTTCAGAGTTTCTGTTTGGCTTTTCTCTCAAGGGTCCCTTTTGCCCCCAGAGGGCAGGGAACCAATGTGGGACTTTGTGCCAGCTGTCAAGTACATCCATTCCGGTTCTACATTTATGCATTCAGCACTGCTGGTTCATGATGTCACAGTGCCATTTATTACCCGGGTTGTGCCAGTGCCCCCTCTGCTGGGAGTAGGGGGCGGTGGGGATGGTGTGGGAGCATGATGATAATTTAGGTCTTTGGGTATTAGTGTTAATTCTGACTCGGTCTACATCCTTGAAGTGTCTGGGAGTTCCTCTTTCCCCCAGTGTACCATAGCGAATGGCTCTACGTCTCCCTGGCAGAAGGATTGGGAGAATCTTTATCTTATATACTGGACAGGAGTGATAGAATTCTTCCACCTGGGGCCTGGGGTCCATTCTTCAGTCAGTGGGCTTTCAGCCTGAGTAATGACTCAGATCCAGAAACTGGGCAGAGTACAGCAGTTCTTTGTCGGGATGGCTACTCTCTGTCTCTAGAAGGTCCATCCTTACCTTCTTTTGATTGTACGGTTTGACTAATATGCTTATTGGCTGCTCACCCATCTCGTCCCTGACGATGCTGTGTCCTATGAAGCATCTCCTTATCTCAGTGGATCAGACTCCCACACCTTCAATCTAACCTTCCCAGGCATTGCAATAATTGTCCACAGTCTGGCCTCCATTATTTCAGGACTCAATCACCCAGTTGCTACCAGGGAAACCAGTTCTGTCAGAGTATCCCCAGTATCGGTCCGAGAAGTCACTACAGAAGACAGCAGGACTGCCCTTCACCCCGGTGCGTTCCCTTTTTATTAAAGAGTGTCCTCTGGGCGCTGCCACTGAATATTGTCGGTGGGTAAGTCTTCTGGCCTGAAATAGTATAACCACTCTAGACGATTTTTCTGAACACCCTGAAACCTTTATTCTGTTTGTTCTCGCATCTCTGGCATTTCCTCCTCACCTAATGTAGCTGTGTTTCCTACCTGATTCTCAGAGCCATCTCAGGCATCATCTCAGGCATCATCTCCCAGGGCGCTTGTTGTAGGTCATAGGATCGTCGGTATTGACCAGCTTTCCTTTATCCGGCTTTGTTTTCTATCCGCCTTGATCTGACACCCAAAAGATCTGTCCCAAATCTTGGCTTCTGCTGGTACGTGTTAGCTTGGTCCTATGGTTCCCTTTGCGGGGCATAATCTCTTTTCTCCCTCAGCAGGTTGGGTTCTGTTATGCCTTGTAACCCTACTGATTTGTGTGATGACTAGAGGGGAGGTGGGGTTAGGTCTGAAGGGAATGCAAGGTCTTGCGAGGCAGATGACTCTGCATCATCTTCAAACAAGGAGTGAGTGCTGGCCATTTACAGGAGGGATTGGGCCGCTCCTGCAGACCCAGAGGCTGAGGAGGGAATGTAGGAAGTCAAGATGTCCTCATCCCATGCCCTAGGGCAGGCTCTGTCCCAACAGGTCCTAACTTTGGGTAGCAGATTGGCCTGGCTTGAGAATTCAACCTCTTCTGAAGCTCTGCTACTCTTAGAATGAGTCCTGGGCTTGACCCTGAGACTTTTCTGGTCTCTACTCATAGGAGATGATAGTCTCTTTCTAAGGTGCCAACGAGGCATGGCTTTCATGCTGACACTTAATTGGTGATTAATTAACTTCCACTTTTCATTGTCCTTGCCTAGTTCTTCCATTGTCCTCAGCAGCAGCCAGTTTCATAATCCTTGTAATGACCACCTTCTCTATCTCTCAAACTCCTGAGATACTGCCTTTACCAGCGCATTGCCTCCCACCAGTAACCTACCCCCATTCACATGGTGAGCATTTTAATACTTGCACAACTACCTCGGGCTAGAGACTCTCCATGCTCCGTTTACCACCAGTTATGGGTCTTCATTGCCACCTGGCCAGAGGTTGGTGCAGCTCCAAAATTTCATTTTAAAGCCTGCTTCCTAGGACCCCTTCCAGCACTAGCCGTTGCAGGTTGGATGATCGTAGTAACCAAGATTCTGAGATTTGCACGTGCAAGTTTGAGAAATGCTCTCAGGAACAGCTCTTTTGAGGGACCAAGGGAGGTGTGGGCAAAGGGAGGAGTTGAACTGCAGTACAGTTAGCAGTAGCAGCCCCAGCTGATTCCATGGGGAGTTCTGAGGCTGAGTAGCCCATCTGAGATGGATTACATCAAGGCATGGGTGGGGGGGTGGTTGGGCCTTTGCACTCTTGTATCAACCAGCCATTGGATGTGGGCTGCCTTTGATGAAGGGGCATAAACTTAATGCAGGGCAACTTCCTTTGACTGAGGGTAATTCCAGAGGATGAATTCAACTGGAATCATCAGCCGCCAGTACTCCAAGCAGCGGACTTGAACCTGAGGGGGGTCTGGTGGGGTGGGGCATACCATCAGTGGATGCACAAGTCTAGACATTTTTTTGTGTTGTTTACTTATTTTCCCTTTTATGTTTGCTATTTATTAATTCTTCCTGTTTTCCTGAAGTCATTGCTACTTTTGCTTTTTCTTTCTTTCTTTCTTTCTTTCTTTCTTTCTTTCTTTCTTTCTTTCTT
>NW_024412434.1:13518150-13658226 GCF_014898765.1 Herpailurus yagouaroundi
CTTTCTTTCTTTCTTTCTTTCTTTCTTTCTTTCTTTCTTTCTTTCTTCTTTTAGTTACATGCTTGGTTCTTCTTTTTTTTTTAATTCCAGTATAATTTACATACAGTGTTTTATTAGTTTCACATACGACATAGTGATTCAACAATTCTACATATTTCTCAGTGCTTATCATGACAAGTGTTTTCTTAATCCCCTTCACCTATTTCACCCGTCCTCCCCCCACCCACCTCCCCTCTGTATCCACCAGTTTGTTCTCTATAGTTAAGAGTGTGTTACGGGGCTCCCGGGTGGCTCAGTTGGTTAAGTGTCCAACTTCAGCTCAGGTCATGATCTAGTGATTTGTGAGTTTGAGCCCGCGTCAGGTTCTGTGCTGACAGCTCAGAGCCTGGAGCCTGCTTCGGATTCTGTCTCCCTCTTTCTCTGCCCCTCCCCCACTTGTGCTCTGTCTCTGTCTCCCAAAAATGGAGAAACATTAAAAATTTGTTTTTTAAGTAGTGTGTTTCTTGGTTCATCTCTTTCTCTTTTTCCTATGCTCATTTATTTTTGTTTCTTAAATTCCACACATCAGTGAAATCATATGGTATTTGTCTTTCTCTGTAGATCTATCCATGTAGCAAATGGCAAGATTTTACTCTTTTATGGCTGAGTAATATTCCGTGTGCACATACACCATATCTTCTTTATCCATTCATCTATCAACAGACACTTGGGTTGCTTACATACTTTGGCTAATGTAAATAATGCTGCAATAAACAGAGGGGTGCATCTATCGTTTCAAATTAGTGTTTTTGTATTCTTCGGGTAAATTCTTAGTGGAATTACTACCGGATCATATGGTAATTCTGTTTTTAATTTTTTGAGGAACGTGTATACTGTTTTCCACAGTGGCTGCACCAGTTTGCATTCCCACCAACAGTGCATGAGGGTTCCCTTTTCTCTATATCCTCACTAACACTTGTTTTTTGCATTCTGGAAGATGTATCTCATTGTGGTTTTGATTTGCATTTCCCTGATGATGAGTAACGTTGAACACTTTTTCATGTATCTGTTGGCCATCTACCTTTTTTTTTTTGGAAAAAATGTTCACATTCTCTGCCTGTTTTTAAATCAGATTATTTGTTTTATTGGTGTTGAGACATAACTTCTTTGTATAGTTTGGAATATTAACCCGTTATTGGATATGTCATTTGCAAATATCTCCTCCCATTCAATAGGTTGTCTTCTGTTTTATTGACGGTTTCCTTTGCTGTGCAAAAGCCTTTTGTATTTTGATGTAGTCCTCATAGTTTATGTATGCTTTTGTTTCTCTTGCCCCGGGAGACATCTAGAAAAATGTGGTGACAGGTGATGACAGAAATGACTGCCTGTGCTCTCTTCTGGGATTTATATGGTCTCAGGTCTCACATGTAGGCTCTTAATCGATTTTGAGTTTATTTTTGTGAATGGAGTAGGAAAGTGGTCCAATTTCATTCTTTTGCATGTAGCTGTCCAGTTTTCCCAACACCATTTGTTAAAGAGACTGTCTTTCTCCCATTGTATATTCTTGCCTCCTTTGTTGTAGATTAGTTGACCATATAATTGTGAGTTTATTTCTGGACTCTCTATTCTGTTCCATTTGTCTGTCTATTTTTGTGCCAGTACCATACTATTTTGATTAGTACAGCTTTGTAGTATATTTTGAATTCTGGGATTGTAATACCTCCAGATCTGTTCTTTTTCAAGATTGCTTTGGCTATTCAGGGCCATACAAATTGTAGGCCATACAAATTGTAGTTCCATACAAATTGTAGGATTGTATGTTCTAGTTCTTTGAAAAGTTACAAGCTTGGTTCTTATATTTTAATTTAAAAAAAAAATACTGAAATCATTTAGATCTAAACTTGCCAAACAGAGAAGAATTTTCCGCTTAATTATTTATAGGTAATGTATAATTATTGCTTGCTTTTTTTTACTTAAACGTTATTCAGAAGAGGTTTAAAATCTTTTTTCAAGTGGTGTATGTCATATTTTCAAAATCGATTTTATAAATTTACAGTCATATCATGGTAGTCAGAGAACATGGCCAGTATACTGTCTACTCTTGTAATTTATTAAAGTTTTCTTTGTGGGGAGCCTAGGTTTCTCAGTCGGTTAAGCGTCCAACTTTGGCTCAGGTCATGATTGAGCAGTTTGTGAGGTCGAGCCCCGCATCGGGCTCTGTGCTGACAGCTCGGAGCCTGGAGCCCGCTTCCGATTCTGTGTCTCTCTCTCTGCCCCTCCCCTGCTCATGCTGTGTCTCTAAAAAATAAAGAAACATTAAAAAAATTTTTTTTTAATTAAAAAAGGTTTTCTTTGTTTCTCATTGAAGTTTTGTTTCCATTTGTTTCCATTTTTTTCACGTAGGCCACGAAAGCTATAAAATAATTGAATGTAATTGAATCTGACAAATACATTTGTATGTGATGAGATACATGCTACGCAGTACATACAGACGAAGAAAGTCAGAGCGTATACTATTTCTTCTCTTTATATTGCCAGAGTTTTGGGGGAACAAGAAATGAATGACAGCAAGGTGAAATGGTTCTCCTACTCAGAGCCCTCATATAACGATATTAGAAAGGCAATTAGGATAATAAAAAGTTCCGTTTTGTATTTCCTCAAATGTTGACTGTTTACTCATAGATTTTAAAAATTATTTCTGCGTAGGCATTTTGCATTTTAACAATGAAGCAACAGTTATTTTTGTGATAAGCATGAGGGTTTCTTTATATATATATATATATATATATATATACATATATGTATATATATGTATGTTTATTTCTTTCTTTATGTTGAGAGAGAGCGAGAGCACGGGAAGGGCAGAGAGGGAGGGAGAGAATCCCAAGCAGGCTCTGTGCCGACAGTGTGGAGCCCAACATGGAGCTCGAGCCTGTGAACCATGAGGTCATGGCCTGCACCCAAATCAAGAGTCAGAGGTTTAACTGACTGAGCTACCCCGCCCCCCCCGCCCCGCCCCGCCCCCCCCAGGCATGAGGCTTTCTAAGGCAACATTAGATTCTGATTGGCTGAGTCAAGGTAAAGTGAATCAGCACACACACTGTGTTTCTTTGATTCGAAGCTCACGTGTATTCACTTAGCTTTTGGCCTCAATGAAAGAAGCGGTGTTGAGGAAAGTCGAACAGCATTTTGGTTACGGTGATTTTTGTAGAAAGGAGATGGGGTGGAAGGAGGACAAGAAGTACTTTGTGGAGAGCAGTGATTCCTGATTCAACTTTCAGTGTTTTAAAGCTCAGATTAAAATTTCTGAAGGCTTGGGGGCACTTGGGTGGCTCGGTTGGTTAAGCGTCCGACTTCAGCCCAGGTCACGATCTCATGGTTCGAGCCCCACGTCAGGCTCTGTGCTGACGGCTCAGAGCCTGGAGCCTGTTTTGGATCCTGTCTCCCTCTCTCTCTGCCCCTCCCCCATTCACGCTCTCTTTCTCTTTCTCTCTCTCTCTCAAAAATAAACATCAAAACATTTTTTAAAAAATTCTGAAGGTTTGTACTCTGTTTAATGTAAGTTATATTATTACGACTTGCAAATCGCAACTTTTTGTTAAAATCCTGTCCTTCCTCAGCCTTCTTTTTATGATCTCTAATCTGCCTTTCTTTGAAGTTTTGTGTGCCAGGTTGCCAATGATGAAAACTATGGGAACATTTTATCTTTTGTTTCAAAGAAATATTCTAAGCTTCTGAAATTAAGCAACGAATAAATCAGCTATTATATGTAGAATGTTGCCACCTGTTTTTTTTTTTTAAATCAAGAGTATTCCATTCTGATTGTGAGTGGCTGTCCTTAAAAGAGGTTGCCATATTTGATTCTATTTGTAATAATTAAAAAAAATTTTTTTAAATGTTCATTTATTATAGAGAGACACAGAGCGTGAGCTGGGGAGGGGCAGAGAGAGGGGGAGACGCAGAATCTGAATTAGGCTCTAGGCTCTGAGCTGTCAGCACAGAGCCCGATGCAAGGCTCGAACTCATAAGCTGCGAGATCATGACCTGAGCCAAAGTCGGTCGCTCAACCAACTGAGCCACCCAGGTGCCCCTATTTGTAATAATTTAAAATCTTTTCTTTTTTTTTTTAATTTTTTTCAACGTTTTTTTATTTATTTTGGGACAGAGAGAGACAGAGCATGAACGGGGGAGGGGCAGAGAGAGAGGGAGACACAGAATCGGAAACAGGCTCCAGGCTCCGAGCTATCAGCACAGAGCCCGACGCGGGGCTTGAACTGACGGACCGCGAGATCGTGACCTGGCTGAAGTGGGAGGCTTAACCGACTGCGCCACCCAGGCGCCCCTAAAATCTTTTCTTTAAAAACATATTTAACGAATCTAGATTGGAAGTAGTTGGAGGGGTAAATATTTACTGTAAACGTAGTTGTAAAGCGGAGTTAAGACTGGAGGAAAAATACATCTCATAAAACGGACGGAGGTGTACATGATCGCTAATTTATTCTCTTAGATATTATAAGACGTTTCTAAATGTGGCATATTCAAGATGATTTAAAAATAGAAAGAAAGAAGAAAAAAGTTAAGCTTAGTTCTGAGCATACTGTTTCCATAATTTGGGGCTGTTGTTTTTTTTCTTTTTTTTAAATGTTTTATTTATTTTGGGGAGTGAGAGCATGCGCGAGGGGGTGGGGGCAAACGAAGAGGCGGCAGAGGATCCGAAGTGGGTTCTGCACTGACAGCCGCGAGCCTGATGGGCTGGAACTCGGGAACTGGGAGATCATGACCTGAGCCAAAGACTGAGCCACCCAGGTGCACCGTGCTGTTTTTTCCCTGATATCATGCACGTAACAGTAATTTTCCCATATGAGCATGTCCTATGTTTTTAGCTGCTGTACAATATTCCATCTAGTGTGTATACCACAGCACTCTTAATTATTTCCCTGTCAGTGAACATTTAAGATGTTTCATTTCTTCAGTATGATACAAAATACCGAAATGTGGGTCTTATATATAATGATTTTTCCCTCATATTTAGGATGAATTTTCTGGGTAATATTTCTATAGGCAGCACCACTGGGGCAGAGTATGACTGTATTTAGAATTCTTAACACATACTGGTAACCTGCCTTCAGAAAGAGCTGTGCCAGTCTGCACCCTCGCTGACAATACACGAGAACATCTGTTTTGCCGTACTTCTAGCAGCAGTGAAAATTATTATTTAAAAAATGTCCCCCTATTTTTTGATAATAATAGTATCTCATTTATCTCATTTTTTTGATTACTAAGGATGTTGATAGTTTCCTCGTGTTTGTTAGCTTGCTTTCTCTTCTGTGATCCGGCTGTACATTCTTAACAACAACAAAAAAAAGAGTGTTGGGGCACCTGGGCGGCCCAGTTGGTTGAGCATCCAACTTTGGCTCAGGTCACGATCTCGTGGTTCATGAGTTCGAGCCCCGCATCGGGCTCTGTGCTGACAGCTCGGAGCCTGGAGCCCGCTTAGGATTCTGTGTCTCCCTCTCTGTTCCTCCCTCACTTGCACTCTGTCTCTCTTTCTCTCACAAATAAATAAAGATTAAAAAATAATTTAAAAAGATAAGAGTGTTGTTATTATAAAGCTATTTATAATATTGTATATTGATATAGTATGTAGTATAGTGATATCATGTTATATATTGCATATTGAATATACCGTATTGTATACTGTATATATTGCCTATTGAATATACAGTATTCACATATCATATAATTCACCCAGTTGTAGAGTACAGTTCAGTGAATTTTAGCATATTGCCGTGGTGTGGTACAACCATCACCACAATCAATTTTAGAATATTTTCATCAGCCCAAGGAGGAACCTCATATGCATTGGTAGTCGTTTCTCACTTCCTAACCCCCTCCCAGCTGGGCAACCCCTAATTTTAAATTTTCTGTCTGATTATGTCTGCTATTCTGGGTATTTCACAGAATCACAACTGTTTCATAGAATATGATATTTCATATAACTGCATAATCTATCTTCTTTTCTGACTGGCTTCTTTTTGCGTAAGTTTTCACTGTAATATTCCCCTGGATGGAAATAACACATTTTATCTGTCCAGTCACGGTTGGTGGTTATTTGGGCTGTTTCCACTTTTTAACTATCCTACGTAATGCTTCTTTGAACATAAATGTACAAAGTTTTTGTGTGGACATATATGCTTCCCTCTCTTGTGTGTATACTGGAAATACAATTGCTGGGCCATATGGTAAATCCACGTTTCAATTTTTGGAGTACTGACAGACTATGTATGATTTTTGCATAGTTATCTATTGGGGTCTTAGTACTTTTCTTATGGATTTGTGTGAGCTCTTCATATAAGGTTGATACTAATCTGGCATACTTGAAGAGAGTATTTTATCCCAAAAATTGCTTCCCTTTAACTTGAGTATGTTTTTCTGTGTGCGAATTAATTTTAATTTTTATCCTGTCAGTTCTGCCAGTATTTTATTTTGTAACTCCTTTCGTTGTTTCTATGCTTTAACAAATTATTCTTTCAAGTTTGAGAAATGTTAATGTTCACTTTCTTATAATTTTTATATAATTTAATCTTTTTAATAATTTTTTAGGTGTTTATTTTTGAGAGAGAGAGAGAAACAGTGCAAGTGGAGGAGGGGCAGAGAGAGAGACACACACGGAATCCGAAGCAGGCTCCAGGCTCTGAGCTGTCAGCACAGAGCCTGACGCAGGGCTCGAACCCCTGAACTGCGAGATCGTGACTTGAGCTGAAGTTGGTGCTCAACTGGCTGAGCCACCCGTGTGCCCCTATAATCTAATCTTTAAAAGTATTTCATCACTTTATCTCTTTAGTTTGAGTGAATGGTGTAAGATTAAGATCTAAATGGATTTTTAAAAATTTTATTTAAATCCGAGTTAGATCTAAATGGATTTTCACTTTCAAAGATCTAACCAATTATAACATTACCATTTTTTCTAACACTTCTTCCCTCTCCTGTTGAATTTGTGTGTCTCTTTCATCATTTCTTAATCTTTTATATGTACTGATGTCTGTTTTGTTCACTGTGTCTATTCCTACAGCAGTAGCATTGTTTAAATTGTTGAAGGTTTGTAGTATGTTTTGTATCTGGACGAACAAGTCATTTTTTTCCCCAGCCCTGTACCTCACATTCAATGAGTCATTCTTTTCAAAAATTTCTTAGTGATTCCTATTTTTTCCCAGATGTTTCCCAGGTTAGGTTTTGTTATGCTTTCTAAATACTAGTGGAATATTTATTGCACTTGCATTAAACGCTCAATTTGATTTTGAGAGACTTGACATTTTAATAGTATTGAGTTTTGTCATCTAGGAATCTGGTATATGTCTCTGGTTATAGCGTTTTGAAATATTCAGCCAAGTATTGTACTCACTTATGGAAATCATATTATTTATTGCCTCACTGGGACAGATCCGGGTTTTGTGGGGTCTGAAGCTCATGCAACGTTGGAGGCTTACTTTAAGCAAAAGAATACCCCGTTACAAATGCAAAATCAGGTGCTGATGTTGGAAGGTGACCACGCAGGAGAAAGCGAAGTTTCACAGTTGACCTCTTGTCAGAGAGGTATATCTTTGTTGCTCTTGTGGATGATACCTCATTAATTATGTATTTTTAGTATTTATTTATTGCCTTTAGGAATGCAAGAAACCATTTACTGAACTTAGAAAATATTTTTCAAAACTTTTCTAAAAAGCTTTCCATTTTGGATTTTCTATCCCAATGTTCACACTGTATGCGACTAGCAATAGATCTGTGTTCATCTTGCTATTTCTTCCTACATCTCAAACTTCTTAAGGGAAAGACCTGTATTTGTAGGTAACTAATAAATGCTTAATAGTGATGGCTGATAAAGGATCATAATATTATATTGTACTTATCATATTGTGTTCATTGAAGACATAGCTAGATAAGTTTATAGTCACCAAATTTCATACTTCAGATGGCACATAATTTTGTCCATTCAGCAGAATGGATGCTGCAGACCTGTAAATTTGCCTTAAATACATATACTATATTGGAACATATAATATACTTTGAATTATAGAGAGGCTTTTAATATAATTTCAATGCTCTAAATTCAGATTATATTTGTAGAGAATTTTCAACAGTTTTTATTCCAGAAATTATTCAAGGAACCTTGTATTTGGCCTAGATTCTCATGCCAAAAATAAATTGCCCAAATGGGAAAGAAGGCTTCCTAATGAAATAGTCTTGAGACTATAAATCAATAACTAGGTTAAAAAAAGTCTCACTGGGGACATATTCTATTTACAAAAAGAAAGAAAGAAGAAAGGAAGAAAGAAAAAGAAAGAAAAGAAAGGAAGAGAAAAAGGACAAGAATAAAGAAACAAAGAATTGTTTATATCTCCTGTGGCTCTAGCATTTTACAAAATAAGCGATCAGATTTTTTTTTTCAACGTTTATTTATTTATTTTTGGGACAGAGAGAGACAGAGCACGAACGGGGGAGGGGCAGAGAGAGAGGGAGACACAGAATCGGAAACAGGCTCCAGGCTCCGAGCCATCAGCCCAGAGCCTGACGCGGGGCTCGAACTCACGGACCGCGAGATAGTGACCTGGCTGAAGTCGGACGCTTAACCGACTGCGCCACCCAGGCGCCCCAACGATCAGATTTTTTATGGGCAGTTTGAAAACTGAATATTTTAGGAATTTCAGAAAGCAAGTAATTTATTTAGCCTCTTTAATGTCTTTGAACTCTGATGTAAAATATTACAGGACAACAGAAAAATGGGCAATTCAAGTTACCTATCGGTTAATTAAACCAGCTGTCTTTTTGTGGCTGGAACAGGTTTTGGAAAATTCACAAAATCCTAATCATACCCACGGAAACCTACTGAGTGCTCTACAGGTGTGCAACACATTATTGTTCATGCCACTGTGAACACCAGCCCAAATTCTTCATTACCCAAAAAATCAATAATACAGGAATATTTTTAGTAAACATTCTCCATTTTGATCACCTAAGACATCTATTCGCAATAAAGAATGCTCAGACTGCTTCGATTATAACTGTTAGTTAAATTCATGTATGTGGGGGCACCTGGGTGCCTCACTTGGTTAAGTGTCTGATTCCTGATTTCAGCTCAGGTCATGATCTCACAGTTCCTGAGTTTGAGCCCTGGGTTGGGCTTGGTGCTGATAACGCAAAGCCTGCTTGAGATTCTCTGCCTCCCTCTTTGTCTCTGACCTTCCCCCACTTGTGTTCTCTCTGTCTCAAATATAAATAAATAAACATTTAGAACATAAGTTAAAAGTATGGTTAACTAAGTGTTGGAACGTGGGATTAAGAGGTTACATGGTAAAATGCATGCACCCTTAAGTGGCATTAATTATCACACCATTAAGATGGAAAGAAGAACTCACGGGCACCTGAAACTCCTTTCAGTCGATCTGATTTGATACTGATTAGATTTTGCTATTGCCTAAACAAAACAAAACAACAAAAAGCCTAGGGTTTATAGACGCTTTCAGAATTGGTAACCACAGCAAAAATCCGTGATGTTTTAGGATTCTTTTTTAATGTATGGGGGTTTGGGACATTCCTTCCCATAAATCTTACCTTTCCCACCCCCCCCCCGCCCCGCCCCCGACAAATGGACTTTCGGACATCAAGAGTTGATGGCTATTGTGAATTAATGCAATAGAAATAATTTATTGAGATGCACCGATATACTACCAACATTTAAAAGCCAAAATTTGGAACAGCAACAACAAAAGGTAAAACCATGACTAAATAAAACATAATAACCCTTAATTGCATTTAGTGGCTAAACGAAAGCAAGGAGTGACAGTATAGTTACTGTGTCTCTTCCTTTGGAGAGCTTTCAGTAGAGTGTTGTGATTAGCGTTGTGGTTGCTTCGGCTTTAAGCATTTATCATTGTCTGGTTTTTAAAGCAGGGCATGCAGGATTGTATCTTAAAAGCTCTTTAATTTTTAAAAGCCCCAGAGAGCCTTCAAGTGTGACTTTAATTAAAGTTCAAATCAACCGTGGATGTGTATCCGAGGGCAATTTTCAAGACACACGTTCGCGCAGCCTGTGCTCATTTGACTCACCTCTTGACGTTACCTCTTCAGTTGTTCTCGCTCAGGGCAGTGCTCGCTCAGTGCCAGCGAGTTTGGAAATGTGAGGCACTTGGGTCGACATGAGGATTTGCTCTGTGGGGGTACCGCTGGCACTTAGCAGAAGGGGCCAGCCATGCTTGATGTCCCCAAAGGCTTCGATCCAGTTCCGCACCATGAAAACTTTTCCCGTGTCTTGCTAGAATATAAAAAGATACACTGAACCAGCATCCTGCTGCGAATATGTCAGTAGACCTTTCATACAAGTGCAAATCAGTAGCCCATCAGTAGAAAGTATTACTGAGCAGTTTTATAAGAAGCTACCCCCCAAAGGCTCATAATTTAGGGAGAAGTCATTATGGAGAAGGATTCTTTTTTTGATTTTTTTTTTTTATTAAATTTTCAAGTTAGTTAACATACAGTGTAGCCTTGGCTTTGGGAGTAGAACCCAGTGATTCATCTCTTACATATGACACCCAGTGCTCATCCCCAAAAGTGCCCTCCTTAATGCCCGTCACCCATTTGCCCCAGCCCCCCAACCACACCCTCTCCATCAACCGTCAGTTTGTTCTCATATGTGACATTTGAGAAACTTAGCAGATGAACATAGGGGAAGGGAAGGACAAATAAGATAAAAACGGAGAGGAAGGGAAACCATATGGAGAGGGATTGTTAAATGGCATGATATTGTGTCAGAATTACCGAAAACCTTAGTCACTCTGTAGAGACTGTGCATATTTAAGGTTCTGTTTCTGTGTTCATGATAGGTTGTCTTGGCATTCATTAGAGGCTTTAGTAGATTACATATTGTTTGTCTTGATTACGGAGTTTATATCTAAGAAGCCCTTTACCTTTTATGCCCCAAGTGAATGCCTTACTATTCACCCCAGTCCCAGCTTTGCTGCGCACAGTTAGTTGAAAGGGTATTAATGCAGTCAGCACAGTTACTGCAAAAGCAAAGAGATCCATCACATTACATAATTAAGAAGATTTGAGAATCCCTTTACCAGACTAAGAAATCGAACAATATGAAGAGGCACGTGAAATGCAGGAATCACGCTAAATTTGAATAAATATTATTTAAAAATATTTCATATTGTTGCCCTTCCATATACAGTTGGCCCTTGACCTACGTGGGTTTGAACTACGTGGGTCCGCTCACTTGCAGATTTTCCCCCAGTAAACACAGTACGGTGCTGTAAGTGTATTTTCTATTCCTTATGATTTGTTTAATCACATTTTCTGTATTGTAAGAATACAGTATATAATACATATAACATACAAAATGTGCTATTTCACTGTTTATGTTATCAGTAAGGCTTCCGATCAACAGTAGGATATTAGTAAAGTTTCGGGGGTGAACAGTTATATTTGGATTTTCAGCTACACGGTGGGAGGTGTGAGGGGGTTTGTGCCTCTAACACTCAAGTTGTTCAGGAGTTCATGAGTCAACTGTATTTAATTTTTTGGTAGTGAAATAAATTAATGATGTGAAAATCACATTTTAAACTTATTTGAGGATTGCCTGCCACTTTTCAGTTTTGCTCTTTCTCTGACATGTATAGTTTCTACAGTCCTTTTTGTTTACTTCTTAAAAACCCATCTGATATTCTGTATGGGTATTGAAAGATGTGATCATCAAAGTTTTTTATTTTTAAGTATTGGAAACTGAATATCTGCTTTGACCTGCGGTAGAATTTTAAAATAGTTGATATATTTTCTGTAGTGACATAGGGAATTATTTTGATCTTCTGCTTTACAGATAAGGCCCAGATCATTTTTGAAAATATTGTATTTCCCCTCTAATTTATCTTGATTATTTTTCCTTATTATAAACAAAAAAACCTGATGTGTTACTACTTACCCTAACATTTTTGTTGTTGTTCTAGGGTCCTCTTGTGTCTCTGTTCGTTTGGTTTATCTCTTAGACCTAGAAGAGGTCTAGAGATGACTTAGTATCTTTTCTTAAATCAGAACTTCATCTCCAAGTCAATGTAAGAATCTAGATGCTTTGTTAGATCTTTTCGTGTAGTCATCGCTAAGCATATACATATTGAAATACAGATTTTATGAATTATTTCCCTTTTATTTCTCTGTTAAACTATTGTTGAGGTGCTATTTTCACTTTTCCAAATATTGTGTGTGTAGTTAGAATATGTTATCTAAAAATTTCATTTGAGGATATGTGCTAGATTATTTCCAAAGACGGCCACAGCAATCTCTCTCATTCCACAAGCACTTTTACCATATAATCTTGCCACTCCTACCTATCAAAAGGTATTCTCTTTCTCCTTTCCTTGAACTTGGACCTGGGACCAGTTTTGGGGTTTTTTTTGTTTGTTTGTTTGTTTTTTGCTTTTTTTTTTTTTTTTTTTTTCCCCCTGGGACCAGTTTTGACCAGTTTTGACAGTGTGGAGCCTGCTTGGGATTCTCTGTCCCTGCCCCTCCCCCACTCTCCTTCCTCTCTCTCTCTCTCAAAATAAATAAAGTTTTACAAAAATGATAGAGTTCTCATATTTGAAATACTGGGAAAACCACTGGTGGAGGTCCCTATGTTTGGCTGCTAATGGATTTGTAGCTGCTAATTCAAACAAATTGCTGTCTGCTGTTTGTTTGGTTTTTGTGGATCTTGAAATCATTTGATTTCTTCCTGTAAACGGAACAGCGAGTATAGGAAAATTAATCTCTTGGAAAAGTTTGAGAAGAAATTTTGGTGGCCTTCCTAAGTTAACAGAGCCTTTAATTAACCATCACAAAGAAATTGCTTCATGGAGCCATTTTTAGAAGGCACAGACTTTTGTATAAAGGCCACTGGTAGAAAATAGAAAAGTTAGTCATTGTACATGAAAGGAAACTTGTAGTACTTTATGGTATTTCGCTTGGATGCTATACACAAGCAAGGATGTTTCTGGAAGTGGCAAAGCAGTAAATATTTATTGAATTGGAGCAAACATTTAAGTATTTTTATACTGCTTTGTAGTTTTCAAAGGACTTTCTGGACTCCGCTCCCTCACCAGAGTGTCATGAGTTATTATTAGAGATATCTAATGAGATATTCTTCTCCCCATTTAGAGGCGAGACACCGAGGGCACAAAGAGGTGAGGTTCCAAAGTGAAACGCAGAGCTAAGACAGGAGTTTCAGTCTCTGAATCCTTATCTAGTTCTTTTAGAGTAAAAGTGATCTTTATGATCAAAAATTATAAAACATGTGTCCTTGTCAGGCACTGACCCTGGGTTTGCCAGCCCCCATTGGTATTTGCTTGAAGTATCTAGCCAGTGAGAACTTACTGGAATACCCATGTGAGCTCTAGGTCTATGTCCAACAAAAGATGGACAAAACCAAGGTGAGAGCATCATAGTTTTGAACATTTTTATATCAAAGCCATTTCACGTAATTATTGTTCTTATTTTTTAATATGGACAGTTGACATTTTCTGAATCTGGTGGAGGGAATGAACAAAACACCTTAGAGACCCATTAATGCTATCGTCATTAGTTTATAGCATACAAGTAGACAAGGTGCTTACTGTATAATTTCATCTTCACGATGAGTCCTGTAGGCTGCCATTACCGGGTGTGTAGGTGAGCCCTAAAACTACCTACCACAGTTGACCTTCAGTTGAGTACTTGTTGCATTTTAAATTACTTTTTGGGGGCATCTGGCTGGTTCAGTTGGTGGAGCATGTGACCCTCAATCTTGGGGTGGTGAGTTCAAGCCCCATGTTGGGCATGGAGCCTATTTAAAAAAATTAAATTAAATTACTTTTTCTTTCATAATTTAAATATACACCAACCAAGAGGTATAACAATGTAAGAAAAAGACCCAGGTTTAAAAGAGCTAAGAGATCTGTTGAGATCTGCTGGTGCAAAAAAAAACTAGAGGGCCATTTGGAATTAATTTGCATTGATATTGGAAGAAGCTTTAGATATATATCATTGAACAGTAGGTGGTTTTCATTTTTTAAATGTTGGCGACCAATAGAAATCCATCAAATCTTAAATTCTGGTGATAAGAACCATCCAGGGGTGCCTGGGTGGCTCAGTCGGTTAAGCATCCGACTTCAGCTCAGGGCACGATCTCACAGTTCATGGGTTCAAGCCCCACATCGGGCTCTGTGCTGACAGCTCAGGGGCTGGAGCCTGCTTCAGATTCTCTGTCTCCCTCTCTCTCTGCCCCTCCCCCACTCACGCCCTGTCTCTCTATGTCTCTCAAAAATGGATAAATGTTAAAAAAAAGAAAGAACAATCCAAAGAAGGAGTTGAAGGGAAGAAGGAAGAGTTGGGAGGGGAGAAGAAGAAGGAAAAGCAAACAGCTATTTTAATCACTGTTTCATGCACGATGGGACACACTCTCAGAGTAAAGACCTGGTGTTTGGATTGGGTCAAGTTGGCTTCATGACAGCCTCACCATTTTCTCTCAATTGGTGGAGATTTAATGACAGAAAAGTGTGGCTTCACCTAGTGGCATTGGTAACCACAGATCTAGGCCCATCTCTTATTTACTGATGAGTAAATAAACATTCCTCTTCAAGGAAATCCGAACATACTTAAAGATGCATAGTTAGGTGGTTGGTTGTTTGTTGTTTTCTTTTCTTTTTTCTTTAATTAAAAAAAAAAATTTTTTTTTTTTTTATTTGGAGAGAGAGCATGAGCAATGGAGAGGGGCAGAAAGAGAGAGAATCTCAAGCAACCTCCATATGCAGCATAGGGCCTGATGCAGTGCTCAATCTCATGACCCTGGGGTCATGACCTGAGCTGATATCAAGAGTTGGATGCTCACTGATTAAGCCACCCAGGAGCCCCTTCTTTTCTTTCTTTTCTTTTTTTTTTATTATTTTTTTTAATGTTTTATTTATTTTTGAGACAGAGACAGAGCATGAATGGGGGAGGGGCAGAGAGAGAGGGAGACACAGAATCTGAAGCGGGCTCCAGGCTCTGAGCTGTCAGCACAGAGCCCGACGCGGGGCTCGAACCCACAGACCGTGAGATCATGACCTGAGCCGAAGTCGGATGCTTAACTGACTGAGCCACCCAGGCGCCCCTCTTTCTTTTTTTTTAAAGCAAGGGCATCCTGCTTCAGTTTCTCTGCTTGTGCTAGCCACTTGCCTTAGGCAAACGGATGGAAAGGTCCCATAATAATGTCCAGTAGTCACGAGGATTTCTTGCTTATGTCAAATACAATGCTATCTTTCTGGGAAACACTGGCTTCTTTTCCTTTATTATTTGCTCTGGAGTAGTCCATAAAAAACATGGTTTCCTGATCCCAAACCTGACTTTTCTAGCCACTGACATCACTAACCAGAAAACTCAGGTCACTTGTTAACATTAACTAGGTAGGGGTATGTGTTGAATTTGGGACTCTTTTATTTTATAATTTTTTTCATGGAATACTGAAGAATTTTCATGGTATTTGTACCTTCACAGTGTCATGTCTCCTGTTATGGTTTCTGCAATGTATAGAATTTTGTTTTCTTAATTTTTTTTTTTATTCTGGCTCCTTCTGGATTTGCATATATGGGAAGAAAAAGATGAAGTTATCTCTTGAATCATCTCTTGAATGATCACCCATCTATCTTCCTTGTTGGTCCTTCATATTTCACTTTCTCTGCCCCTTCTCTCATTTTTCACTGTACTCCACTCCTCTCGCAACACATTCCTGCTTCCGGAGAGAATTTCCAAAATTTATCTTTGGAAATTTCAGTTTAACCTTAATTTTAGTCCAGGAGTTTTCCTTGTATTAATGCCCTGGGACACAGCTCTTAATGGTGTCAATCATTTACACCCTAGTATGAATAAGTTCATTTGTTTCTCTCCTGCCCATAGATCTATTTTCTTGGAGTGAGTGAAAGAGGAGAGAGAGAGAGACAGGGAGAGAGAATGAGAGGGAGAAAGAAGGAGAAGAGCAGGGGGAGGGAGGGAGCGAAAGACAAAACATGAAGATAATGGATCTTGGAGAAGGGTGCCATCAAGTGGGGAAACTGGCAAAAGAATGGGGGAGGCTAAAAACATCGAACATGAATTTCATCTACTTTACAGTTTTACTTAGGACTGAATGTTGCCTCCACTTAAAAAAAAGAATCCAATTAGCTCTTCAGACTTGCCTACAGACAACTTGGAATGGACAAAGAGAAATGGGTGTGATTCTGTTAAAAAAGTAGAAAATCGTGCTTTAGAAATAATCAGTACCAATACTTCCGGTTAATCATGGTGAATTGGACAGATGCATTTATTTGTGTTCCCTCTGTAAACCACACTGAAAGGATATCAAAGGATTAAAAGGGAACAAACCCACGAGAACAAAGGAGAGGGAAGAAATGGCAGCAGACAAAAGATGTCAACAAAGATTGGGAAAGCGGGCGGGTGACACCTGAGTTAGCAGTATGACTAAGGTTGAAACCCAAGACTGTGGGTGGAGAGCCAGCTTCTCTAAGAACTCCAGAAAGCCACAGGAATTCGGCGGAAGCTGAAACCTCAAGGAGACGAGGGCGTATAGTAGCATTCGGAGAATTGTTTGAAGGACTTTACAACTGGATTCCCAGATCACCTCTCTGTTCTCACAGAGTGGGGCAACTACTTCTCCCCAGCTCTTCAGAAGGCTGGAGGTTTGGTTGTTTTGGAGATGTGTGTGCATGACTCAGGTAGATGTAGAGCAATCCACGCAAGGAAATACCTGGGGGAAAGTTATCATTGAACCTGGTGTGGCTTAGTTATGTAGATTTGTGATCAGAATAATGAATCATAGAAGGTTGACTCATTATGCCATAACTTTAAATTTTTTTTTAATGTTTATTTTTGAGAGGCATAGAGACAGAGAGACAGAGTATGAGCAGTGGAGGGGCAGAGAGAGAGGGAAAGACAGAATCCGAAGCAGGCTCCAGCCCCCGAGCTGTCAGCACAGAGCCCGACGCAGGGCTCGAACTCACAAACGGTGAGATCATGACCTGAGCTGAAGTCAGAGGCTTAACTGACTGAGCCACGCAGGCACCCCATCGTGATGCTATAACTTTATTGGGAGGAGGGAAGAGGCTTTGTTTGGTGGGGTGGGTGGGTGGGAAATTAATTTTCCACAGGAAGAAGTCAAGCAACAATATTAAGAACAGCAAACAAAGTCAAGGAATGGCAGAATATAAAAGTTATTTTTTTTTTCAAACGTTTATTTATTTTTGGGACAGAAAGAGACAGAGCATGAATGGGGGAGGGGCAGAGAGAGAGGGAGACACAGAATCAGAAACAGGCTCCAGGCTCTGGGCCATCAGCCCAGAGCCTGACGCGGGGCTCGAACTCACGGACCGCGAGATCGTGACCTGGCTGAAGTCGGACGCTTAACCGACTGCGCCACCCAGGCGCCCCTATAAAAGTTATTTTGAGTTACATAGTTACTATAAACTAGAAGAAAGCCAAAGGCTGAGGAATGGTATCTCCACAGAGCGAGATCCCAGAATGAGAAGCAAAACTCCTTATAAAGTTTCAAGTGTAATTGAAATTTAAAGAAGAAGTTTAGAAATTACTTTTTTCATACCCTTATTTTACTCTCCGCTCTTCCGTAGACACAGCATAGTGTGAATGTAAGAAAACAAGATGTTGCTTTAAAAATATCCAGGGCTCCTGGGTGGCTCAGTCAGTTGAGCATCTGACTTCAGCTCAGGTCATGATCTCGTGGTTCACGGGTTCGAGCCCTGCGTCAGGCTCTGTGCGGAGCCTGGAGCCTGCTTCTGATTCTGTGTCTCCCTCTTTCTGCCCCTCTCCCACTCATGCTTGTCTCTATCTCTCAGAAATAAGCATTAAAAATTTTTTTTAATAAAAATTTTAAAATATCCGTATCGCTCTGAACTTTGACATAAATAAAGATGAAACTAAGAAAAATATTTGAATAATGAATCTTCTCTGGAAATGTTAGACTTGATTGCTTGTCTTTAGTGCTTTCTTGATTTTATTGGTTTCTTTGATTTTGTTTGCTTTTTACTCTACTTGGTTCTACTTTCTTCATCATCTTAAGAACCAAAATAGTAACTTTCCAGGTTTTGTGTTTGTTTTTTTTTTTTTTTTAAAGAGTAATGACATGTGAGGAATTTAGAAAATCTGAAGTTTTTTGTTTTGTTTTGTTTTGTTTTGAACCTGGAGAGTAAAGAAGGTTAGAGAATAATCATAGTGACAGTGGAGGTTTTATAACTGGCTGTTATCCTTCAAGCTTAGATAGGTTCACTACTGTTTTCCATTTAAGCAAGGTAGAGAAGTTTAGATAAGAGAGAGAATTAAGAAACAATTGAGAACAAGAAAGATCCTACCACTGAAGCTTCTGCTATGGATTGGATAGATTTTGAAGTTGAAATTTACTCAAAGAAGTAACATGCCATATGGCTGATGGAGTCCTTTACAAAGGAAACTGATTGCTGAAATGGATGTTGTAAATCAAAAGAATTCTTTCCATTTATGCATAAAGGAACAAAGAATTGGAGAAGCTACAAAAAAAGCTGATAATAGTGGTATTTGTATTGTCCCTAGAATTGTCACTGAATTTTCTAGCCAGTTTGTGAAATTGGAGTTTGAGTTTTTATCTTAAATTGATACGCTTATCAAATTCCAGGCTGAAAAAAAATCTGTTATCAAAACCAAATGTAAATTTACTTTAGGAAAAGGAGGGCGGGTACTTTAGATACTGGAAGATGAGTGTGGGAATGATTGTTTTGGATAAACATCGCAATATTTATTTTAAATTCTTTTGGAACATTAACTAGGTCATTGGTAAAAAAAAAATACAATTATGTCTTACAATTCCCTTTTTGGAGTCTAAGTCAATGAGTTGATTTAGTACTCAGAATTCTCAGTAAAGCACGTGAATGTTAAAGTAAATATTCCTGTACAATGTGTATAATTTTAATGCCTCAGATATACTCAGTGATATACTGAGTGATATACTTAGTAACTGAACGCTTCTTAACTCTTGTATGACTATCATTTCAACTAAAATGCCTAAGAAAGTGTTTTTGGTCTCTCGTTGATTTGTGAGAAACAGAGGACTAAGTGTCTTGTGTAAAAGTGTTTGTTAGGAAGGAAAGCCTGGACAGTCCTTGGTAGTATGCTATTTAATACGGTCCGTGGGGGGAGCTGTTTTGTGTAGCTAAGACTATGTGATGAGTCCATGATAACGAAGGTAGCATGATGTTTGATCAGGAGCCTTGAGCCAGTCCAGTCATGTGCTAACTTGTAGAGTCATGGACATGCCCTTATGCCTCTTATCCGCTCTGTGCCTTATACCATGAATGTTTGGTCTAGATCATTCCACTTTCATCCCTCAAATTCTCTGGTAATTTTTTTTAAAGTTTTTATTTAAATCCCAGTTCGTTAACATAGAGTGTAATTAGTTTCATTGGTACAATTTAGTGATTCAACACTTACATATAACACCTGGTGCTCATCACAACAAGTGCATTCCTTAATTCCTGTCACCTGTTTAACCTGTTCTGCGCCACACCCCCCTCCCCGGCCCCAACCACCTCCCCTCTGGTAACCATCAGTTTGTTCTGTATAGTGAAGAGTCTCTTTCTTAGTTTGCCTCTCCCTTTTTCTCCCCTATGATCATTTGTTTTATTTCTTAAATTCCACACATGAGTGAAATCATATGGTATTTGTCTTTCTCTGACTTGTTTTGCTTAGCCTAAGACCCTGTAGTTCCATCCATGTTGTTGCAAATGGCAAGATGTCATTATTTTTGATGGCTGAGTAATATTCCATGGTGTATATTTACCGCATCTTCTTTTCCATTCATCAGTCGATGGAAATTTTGGCTCTTTCCATAATTTGACTATTGTAGATGGTGCTGCTATAAACATTGGGGTGTAGGTATCCCTTTGAATTAGTAATTTTGTATTCTTTGGGTAAATACCTAGTAGTGCAGTGGCTGGGTCATAGGATAGTTCTATTTTTAACTTTTTGAGGAACCTCCGCACTGTTTACCAGAGTGGCTGCACCCGTTTGCATTCTCCCCACCGCCAAAAAAAGATAAATTAATTAAATAAAATAATCTCGTAATTAATAGGAAACATCTACTTATTTAAGAATGAAGGCAGGAGTTGATTTTTCTCGATTAAAGAGTTATTAATACTTAGAGAAATTTCTGAAACTGTACCATGGTTGAAGAGGAACAGTGTTAAAGCTGGTTTAATTTCATGCTGTCTGTAGTCAAGCGGAGATTAAAATGCACGTTAGGTTTGGTACTAATGTTGAGTTTGGATTCTGGAAGATTTATGTGATACTAACATTGTCAGAGCTTGTGAATAAAATATCCCAAATACAAAGTGCATGTTGGCAAAGGTGAGGTGGTTGATTTGATGATGTCTTGGCCATGATGCTGTGCACGCCCTCCCTGAGCTCTTACCCTATGCCACATGCTTTAGGCACATGGTATCATTGACTCTCCTCAACACCGTGAACGGTAAATAGTACTATCCCTGCTCATCTAGTCGGGGAACTGCACAGTGCAGAGCTCAGTTCACTTGTAAATTACCTTCCCTTTAAGTAGGCGTATTCCTTAATTTCGTTATAGCAGACATACATAGAAAAAAGAGTGTCATTACACATATACCAAGTAAGAACTTTTTCCGAGCTCTTATCTCCGGGTCTTCACCAGGAAGAAATCCTAATTCCTATTATAGTTATGTGAAGTGTGTCGATAACACTGTAGCGCCTTGTTCTTCCTGGGGAATCCTTGAGACTTTCGTAATAGAAAGAATAGGTAGTCTCTTCCTCTAGCATTTCATTCGTCCAACTCTTCTAGAATTAATATGGCTGTCTTAACTGCCCCTGCAAGGCTGTCTTAACCCATCCTTCCCTGCCACACTTCCCTGGACGTGGGGAGTTCTTATTAATGTCCCATGGTTGATCGGTCATTATATTAATTCCCAGTGACTCAAAACACTGCCTCATACGCTTCCTCAAAGAACTGCCTTTGCCACTAGAGCAAGGTCTGCTCCAAGATGCTTCTTTCAGCTTTTCACATGTAGGTTTAATTAAAATGTTTTCGTTTATTTAATTGACTGTTCACAGCATTTGGAGACCTCTAAAAGTGCAGTGTGTGAAACTGAAGGAAGATTAGACAAAATCTTCTGACAGGAAATCAGACCGTGCTCAGTGAGAAAGGCATTCATTATACACTTGGGAGAGGTTCCAAAGGGCTTCCACGCAGTTATTAGGAAATGGTATGTTATATGGTTAGAGAATACTTACACCCTCACAAATTGGTGTATTTGGTTCATATTTTAATATGATTGAGTTAATTGTTAGATCTATATCAGAAAAATTATACATAAACTTAATTTTTATAAATAAGTTTATTTATTAGTACCTTTTTTGTTGTTAAAACTTGATAATTTTATTGGAGTGGAGAAGCCAGGCAAATAATCAATTTTTGGAAAAATCAGCCCTAGTTCTTCTCAGAGGTTTTATTATTTTTTGATTATTTATTACTGACATATAATGGATATACAATATCCTATTAATTTCAGGTGTACATCATAGAGATTCAACATTTTTATACACTATGAAATGATCCCCATAATGTCTAGTTACCATCTATCCCCAAAGTTATCATAATATTATTGACTGTATTCCCTAAGCTGTACATTACAACCCATGACTTATTTATTTTATCCCTGAGGTTTATACCTCTTAATCCTCATCACCTAGTTTGTCTGTTCCCCAACCCCTCTTCTTTCCGGAACCAACAGTTTCCTGTACCGATGAGTCTGTTTCTGTTTTGTTTATTCATTTGTTTTGGTTTTTAGCTTCCACGTATAAAGAAATCATATGGTATTTATCTTTCTCTGTCTGACTTATTTCACTTCGCATAACCCTCTAGACCCTTCCATGCTGCCCCAAATGGCAAGATTTCACTCTGTTTTATGGCTGAGATTCCATTGCGTATATATACCTCATCTTCCTTATCCATTCATTTATGGATGGACACCTACAGTGCTTCCATATCTTGGCTTTTGTAAAAAATGCAGCAATGAACAGAGGGGTGCATGTAGCTTTTTGACTTGGTGTTTTTTATTTCTGCAGATAAATACCCAGAAGTGGAATTGCTGGATTGTGTGGTAATTTTTTGAGGAACCTCCATACTGTTTTCCATAGTGACTACTTTATATTCTCGCCAACAATGTATGAGGGTTCCCTTTTCTCCACATTTTCACCAATACTTGTTATTTTTTGTCTTTTTGATAATAGCCAATCTGACAGGTGTGAGGCGATATCTCATTGTGGTTTTGATTTGCATTTTTCTGACGCTTGGTGATGCTGAGCACCTTTTCATGTGCCTGTTGACTTATTTTTTATATATATATATATATATATATATATATGTTTGGAAAAATATCTATTCAAGTCCTCTTCCCGTTTCTTAATTAGGTTACTTTTTGATCTTAATTTATATAAGTTCTTTATATATTTTGGATGTAAACCCCTTATCAGATTTATGATTTGCAACTGTCTTCTCCCATTCAGTAAGTTGCTGTTTGGTTCTGTCGATAGTTCTCTTCACTGTGCAGAAACTTTTTAGTTTGATGTAGTCCTGTTGGTTTATTTTAGTGTTTGTTGCGCTTGCCTGAGGAGACTGGTTCAAAACAATACTGCTAAGACTGATGTCCAGGAGTTTACTACCTATGTTTTCTTCTAGGAGTTTTATGGATGCAAGTTTTACATTCAAGTTTTTAATCCATTTTGAATTTATTTTTGTGTATAGTGTGAGATACTGGCCTAGTTTCATTCTAGTGCAGTTTCTGTCCAGTTTTACGAGCACTATTTATTGAAGAGAGTGTATTTTCTCCATTGTATATCCTTGCCTCCTTTGCCAGTGATTGACCATATATGCATGGTTTTTTTTTTTTTTCTGTGTTCTCTCTTCTATTGCTCTATGTGTCTGTTTTTGTGCCAGTACCATACTGTTTTTATTACTGTAGTGTTGTAATATAGTTTGAAATCAGGGAGTGTGATATCTCCAGCTTTTTTTTTCTTTCTCAAGATTACTTTGGCTATTCAGGGTCTTTTGGGGTTCCACACAAATTTGAGGATTGCTTGTTCTATCTCTATGAAAAATGCCAGTGGACTTTTGATTGGGATTGTATTGAATCTATAGATTGCTTTGGGTAGTATTGACATTTTAGCATTAATTCTTCCAATCTGGAAGCACAGAATCTCTTTCCATTTATTTGTGTTGTCTCCAACTTCTTTCATCAGTGACTTCTAGTTTTCAGAATATAGGTCTGTCAACTCCTTTGTTAAGTTTATTCCAAAGTATTTTATTCTTTTCGATGCAATTATAAATGGGATTATTTTCTGAATTTATCTTTCTGGGATCTTGTTATTAGTGTATACAAGTGCAACCAATTTCTGTATGTTACTTTTGTGATATCCTGCATTTTTACTGAATTCATTTATTAGTTCCAGTAGTTTTTTTGGTGGAGGCTTTAGAGTTTTCTATGTATAGTATTATGCCATTTGAAAATAGTGACAGATTCACTTCTTTCTTTTCAAATTGGATGCCTTTTATTTCTTTTTCTTGCCTAATTACCGTGGCTAGGGCATTTCAATGGCATGTTGTATAAAAGGCCAACTCTCACCAGAGTGGGCATCCTCATCTTGTTCCCAGTCTTAGAGGAAAATCTTTCGGCTTTTCACCATTGAGTATGATGATAGCTCATCACATATGGCCCTTATCATGTTGAGGTACATTCCTTCTATACTCACCTTGTTGGGTTTTTATTATAAATGGATGTTTGAATAGGTTTATTAAAAACATTTCTTTTACATTTATTTTTGATAGAGACAGAGCACAAGCGGGGGAGGGGCATAGAAAGAAGGGGACACAGAATCCAAAGCAGGCTCCAGGCTGTCAGCACAGAGCCCGACGCAGGGCTCGAACTCACAAACTGCGAGATTGTGACCTGAGCCGAACTCTGACGCTCAACCAACTGAGCCACCCAGGCGCTCCTGAATAGATTTATTTTTAAGTGACATAAACTACATTTCTAAACCCAAAGATGATCTCTTTGTAATGTGAATATTATGTTCTATAATCGGGTCTCCTAAAAAGAAGCAACTATTAACTTTAATGTTCCCCGTGGAAGATATATTAAAATATACAAAAGTTTGCAAATGAAAATATAATACATTTCTTGTGCAAATGTCACATTGTTTGTACCATGGAACTTAAAGTTGTACTAACTAAAAACATTTATGATAGCATAAACCTCTATAATCCTCAGAATTTTAAATCTACAACAAACTTGAAATATTCCAACTTCAACTTATTCAAAGTTTAACAGTCAAAATTTCTTGCTCAATTCTGGAATTAGTGGCTGTAAATGATAGGCTGTTACATGGCTTTAATTTGTTCTGCGTTAAAAGAAATCAAAGAAACTAACTTTTAGAAAGCTGCTAAACTTGACGTTATCTTTTGAGCCCTTGTTTTAAGAATATTTTTTTTTAATGTTTATTTTTGAGAGAGAAAGAGAGAGGCAGAACGCAATTGGGGGAGGGCCAGAGAGAATCCGAAGCAGGCTCCAGGCTCTGAGCTGCCAGCGCGGAACCCGACACGGGGCTCAAACTCATGAGCGGTGGGATCATGACCTGACCTGAGCTGAAGTCGGACGCTTAACCATCTGAGCCACCCAGGGGCCCCTTGAGTCCTTGTTTTTTTTTTTTTTAATTTTGTTTTTTCAACGTTTTTATTTATTTTTGGGACAGAGCATGAACGGGGGAGGGGCAGAGAGAGAGAAGGAGACACAGAATCGGAAACAGGCTCCAGGCTTTGAGCCATCAGCCCAGAGCCCGACGCGGGGCTCGAACTCACGGACCGCGAGATCGTGACCTGGCTGAAGTCGGACGCTCAACCAACTGCGCCACCCAGGCGCCCCGAGTCCTTGTTTTAAAACAAGCCTTAAGATGGCTCAGAGCCTGGAGCCTGTTTCCGATTCTGTGTCTCCCTCTCTCTCTGCCCCTCCCCCGTTCATGCCCTGTCTCTCTCTGTCCCAAAAATAAATAAAAACGTTGAAAAAAAAATTAAAAAAAAAAATAAAACAAGCCTTAAGAAAACTTGCTTCAGCGTGCATCAGAATCATCTGCTTAGACTACGGATGGCAGGGTCTTTCCCTGAGCCTTTCTGGTTCGGTAGCCAAGGTGGGGAACATATGACTTGCACTTACAACCAATTGACACGTGATGCTGCTGCTGCTGCTGCTATCTGGATCACACTTTGAGAACCACTCACATTTTCCTCTTTATTTCCGCCAATGATGACCTGGTGTTTTTTTTCTGGTTTTCTTTGTTTGAAGTCTTCCTGGTTGTGAAAAGTCTGCAAGAACAGTACTGCCTAATGTTAGTATTTAAGTCAAGGAACTTCATGCCAAAGACTTCCATTGTTTCTAGTTTTGATTCTGAAACAGCGATGGGGTAACCCTGCCCACCAGAGGGTCCTGTTACATCAATGCCCGTAACTATGGAAATAACACGTTTGCTCACCCGACTAATGTTAGTTGGATGACTGCTTAACATATCATACCATTTATCCCTGTTGCCCATCTGTTTTTCCAACTTTATTATCTAACAGTGGCAGTGTTTATTTTCCAATGTGTTTGTTTCTGTGTGGACTTAAGTGGTGTTGGTATCTGGTCCGCATTTGGCCAATGAACACAGAAACATTTATGGGATTCAGCGCGAGGAACTAATAAATTAATGTTCGTGCAAGGAGTAGTTAATTAGCTCTAATCTTCACAGTAAGGATCATTAGCGTTTAATGAGAATTAATAATTTCATAAGACATGAAAATATATTGCCCCAAGCCAAATAGTTTATAACCATAGGTTTGCAAATCGCTACTTAAATTTAATGAATAACATTCTCACATATTGTTAGATGATCTATAGTATTTTTATGTCATACCTCGAGGTGCAAAAGAATGTATACTAGGGTCATGCATACTGTTCCTCTTTTCCTGGCTAACTTCTATTTCGGTTTAACTACCACTTTCTTTGAGAAGCTTTCTCCGATTTCCTACGTCCATTCATCTCCTCATTCTCATGACGCTCAGTTCTTAAACTTGCAGGGAACTTGCTGCCATTTATACACATGTATTTACTTGCAAGTTTTTATGTGGGTAATGTTTCTCTCCCTATTTGATTACGAGTGTCATGAAGGGCCAAGAACAAAGGTGAATGATTTAATGAGCCAAGACTCCAAGTGTGAAGGACACCAGATACCCTCAAAGTCTCATTTTTCTTCATTAGCTATAAATGCAGCGAGGGTCAGTTGGAGGCATCAGGTTGAATCATTTTGAGAGTTTTAACAGCCAATATTGGAATACTCTTAAAAGTCTGTGGCTGGGGGCACCTGGGTGGCTCAGTCGGTTAAGCGGCCGACTTTGGCTCAGGTCATGATCTCACGGTCCGTGAGTTCGAGCCCCGCGTCGGGCTCTGTGCTGAGCGCTCAGAGCCTGGAGCCTGTTTCCGATTCTGTGTCTCCCTCTCTCTGACCCTCCCCCATTCATGCTCTGTCTCTCTCCGTCTCAAAAATAAATAAGCGTTAAAAAAAAAAAATTAAAAAAAAAAAGTCTGCGGCTGTGTTGCCTAATATTACCTCCGACTTAGTCCTTATACACTTACATAAATACTTCTATAGGACCAAATACCTATCCAGTTAACATCATTTGCCATTGATTGCGGTGTTGAATAAAGATCAGTTTTGATTGTTGTTCTCTTTCAGTTACCGTTCTTGGGAACAGAGTGCTACAACTGAAAAACAAACCCTAATGTGTCCTGACTGTGCCATTGGATTGAAGGGTTGAAAATTGTTCCCTCTGCTCTTTGAAAGTAGTTGACATTGCCATGTGTGATTCTCCCATGGTGTCCTTTGTTTCGGCAGAGTTACTTTATGAATATGCTTGATTTTTAAGAGTAACTTAACTTTAAAAAAATATCCTTAGGCTAAAATCCATATTAGGACAGAGAAAATTACCTGTCGTCCAACTTTGAAAACATCACCATTTTAAATAAAGCATAGCTGCATGATGACGTGTTGACAATGATACTCTATATGACATATCATCCCTGCATCTTTAAAAAAAAATTTTTTTTTCAACGTTTATTTATTTTTGGGACAGGGAGAGACAGAGCATGAACGGGGGAGGGGCAGAGAGGGAGGGAGACACAGCATCGGAAACAGGCTCCAGGCTCCGAGCCATCAGCCCAGAGCCCGACGCGGGGCTCGAACTCACGGACCGCGAGATCGTGACCTGGCTGAAGTCGGACGCCCAACCGACTGCGCCACCCAGGCGCCCCATCATCCCTGCATCTTAATTGGGCAGAGCCTCATTTCTACTCCCCTCCCGGCTTTCTACCGCCTTCCATCTGACAGTTGCCATTTCATCTTCCTGGAATACAGCTATGATTGTGCCTCCCCTGCTGCTGAACCTTGAGAAGATCTCTCCTGGCTTCACAATCAGTGCAGACTCCTCAGGACATGATCGTGGAGGCCGTCATGACCTGAATGAAGTCAACATTTCCGGTCTTAAAAGTCTCTACTCTTTTCAGTCAGTCCTGCCCTTGGCTCAAACCAAACACTTGCTTTTCCCCACCCGCAAGCTACATTTCCCCAGCTGTGTGCCCTTGCTCCTTTCGTTAGTGACAGCCCTCTCCTTTACCTCTACGTTCCAAATCCTACTACCGTTCAAGGACCAGTTTAGTTGTCTTGTCCTTCATCAAGCTGTCCTAAGCACCTGAGCCTCCATCTCCCGTCTAGAATAGCATTTTGTGTTCCTGTCTCATGACATGACTTTCTACCCTATCTTAGGCTTATTAATATTCATCGTTTACATCTCTATCTGATTTCCCTTACTGTGAAAAATGATCACTGAGAGTTGGATTTCCGCTTCATTTTTTCATCTCCCGAAGCGCTTAGGATAGTTCTAGTTTGGCGGGATCGTGCAGTTCTGAAGGAATTAACTATGAAATAAATACTATAATATAGTAATGAATACTTCTGGTTTCAGTATGTATCTCTTTCATATTGTGGTCTACGTGGTACACATGTGCTAAAATCTTGATGTATTTATGTTATATTTCACAAAATTGGCTAAGCCAGGGTTGGCAAACAAAGGGGTCAGAACATATTACCCCCCGAATGCCACTGCAGCATATCGATTATTTTGAGCTGAAGGCAGTTTAGAAATGGCAGGTGCAGGATGGGCTGTCTGCCCTCCTCCTTTCTACCCAGAAGTAAGGCAGAAATGTCCCATGAGAAAGGTGCCCTCCCCATGACAGGAGAAGAACATTCTTATTACCCAAGTCAGGGGATCGATGCTGAAATGAATTTGTGCCAAAACCCTACTAAAATAACCCTTATCTTTCATCAATTTCCCCCTGATACTTCTGAGACACTTTCCCCCAATTTCTTGCCTCTAGCCCAAACCCTGTTTTCCTTTGTCTTGTCGCATCTCCTCAATTTCTCACTCTTTGTTAAAATGGTATATACACTCTCAGTATGTACTTCTCTGACTCTTCATTTCTTTTATACGAAGACCTCTTTGAACACAGAAATATTAACATCAGATAAAACCTGCATGCTTTTCTCTGTCTTTTGTCAGTTTAATTGTCAGTGTCAGTCACAGACCCTAAGAGGGTAGGGGAAAAGCCTTTCCTTCCCGACACGGACATTTTATAACCAAGATACATCTTCTTTCCCTAAAACCTCGTGCATTCTGGAGTGTGTGTGTGTGTGTGTGTGTGCGCGCGCTCTGTTGTTGTCTGTGAAGGAGTCCTGATGATAAAGCTTCTAAGTATGGTGGGGGAGGGGATTTGCAGGTACCTGTGCAATTATTATAATTTGCTGAGGGACTGAGATTGGGTACTCACCCCTCAGATCTACCTGGTGTCTTTCATAGCCTCAGTGATCTCTATTCCGATGATTTGCTTACTTAAGTCCTAATATTACCTTCTGTAGTACCAGTTCTGCCTTTCCCACTCTATCCTGAAACTGGACGTCCTGTCAACAACTTAAGTTCAACGTCTTTATTTTTTTTTTTAAGTAGGCTCCGCGCCCAGTATGAAGCCCAGTGTGGGGCTTGAACACCTGAGTCTGAGATCGAGACCTGAGCTGAAATCAAGAGTCAGACATTTACCCAACTGAGCCATGCAGGTGCCCCTAAATTCACGTCTTTTTTTTTTTTTTAATTTTTTTTTTAACATTTTTATTTATTTTTGAGACAGAGAGAGACAGAGCATGAACGGGGGAGGGGCAGAGAGAGAAGGAGACACAGAATCGGAAACAGGCTCCAGGCTCCGAGCCATCAGCCCAGAGCCTGACGCGGGGCTCGAACTCACGGACCGCGAGATCGTGACCTGGCTGAAGTCGGACGCTCAACCGACTGCGCCACCCAGGCGCCCCTAAATTCACATCTTTAATATTGAATTCGTTATTCCCTATCCTTTACCCCTTACCTACTTATCTTGACCTGCCAAGATCCCATTGGTGTCTCTAAAGAATGTTAGGATAATTGCCTCATTTACGTCTCTCTGCTGCCATCCATATTATACTCTGCTGCCAGATTAGCCACTTTCCAAACCATGAATCGTATTACCTTTGTTTGCACACTTCCTTTTGTACTGATTCAGGTTTCCAGCCTGGACTTCAAAGTCTTTGATGGGCACAGGGCTACTATGACCCAAGCAGTACATGACCAAGTCTACATGACCAGAATGAAGCTGATCACAGGGCAATTATCCAGTAATTTCTAGAACATTAGCGACAACTTGATGTGGAACGCCGGACACGACCATCACACTGGCATTTTTCTTTCTCTGGTTAAGCTGAACGTGATCAAAAAGGAAACAACCATGCTCTGACTTTTGCAGTGCTTGATGCTTTTGTTTACGGGAAAATATTTAGTTTCCACACCATTGTCAGCTCAACACACTATTAAGAAACTTACTTTTCAGTTTTACCCTTAAAGAAAAAGAGTTAAATGGAAATTTAAGACAAGTTTTCCCGAAGAGTAAACCTATGGAGAGGGAAGAAGGTGGACAAAGGTGTCAAACAGCTGTTTCTGAGAATTCATTGTCCTTGTGTGATTTAGTTTGGCTCTCTATATTGGTCAAATTCACAAACAATTATTTTTAAGGACGTTAAAAGAGGAGCTCAATTAATGAAAGGAGAGGGGAGTCCTTTAATTTAATTTAATTTTATTTTGATCTTTTTAGTAATCTTCACACCCAGTGTAGGGTTTGAACTCACAACCCTGAGATCAGGAGTTGCATACTCTTCCGGCTGAGCCAGCCACATGCCCCCACAAATGATTACTGGGCTCCGTGTTACTTTACCTGAGGAACCACAGCTTTAGTCTGATACTGACCAATCATTAGGAGAAAATTTTAAACATGATCTGAAGGAGAAAAACATTTCCCATAAATCTCACACTTGGTTTTTACCTCCACTTCCACCGAATCCCTCGTCACATCAGTGAAGAGCTAGGGTGAAAAAAAATACATATTTCTTTGGTGTAGGTGAGTCTCACATATCACGTGATACATTATTTCAAGATCGTATTCATTGGAGATTGAATGAAAGAAAGAAATGAATGAATGAGAATGAATGAAGGAAGCCTCAGCCTCACCTGTTACCGGTCTAACTTGTCAAAATGTGACCTAAGATTTAGCTTCTTAATCAGATAGCTCCTTTATTACTAAATTGTGTTAACTATTCATGCTTACGTCAATTATCGAGGATTTGCAAATTCTCAATTACCAGTGAAATGAGAATTGCACTCATTATTAGATGTTCTTGGTTCGTTGATTTTATTCCGTCAATCTAGTATATTTGGGAATGGCTATTCTATTTAAATTTGTTCTCTACAAAGAGAGAGAAAGAAATAGGAGTGTTTATTGTATCCGCCTGCCTAAGCACAGCTTACAAAGCCACCTGCACCTTCTTCCTGTTACAGGGGAGGAGGACGTATTGGACCAGGAGCCCAAACCCCTGGTGACAACAGCTTTTCTCTTTTGTGGGAGTCTAGAACTCTAGGATCAGAAATTTTTGTTCTAGTTCTAGCTCTGCCTCCAACTAAGTGTGCTTGCTCGTGTATTTATTACATTTTCAATACTGTAACAAACATCCTCACACCCACTGTGCAAAACAGAAGTTAGGACCTTGACAACCCAAATCTTAACCATAATTTCTTTAATTTTTTAATGTGCATTTATTTTTGAGAGAAAGAAAGAGACAGAGCATGAACGGGGGAGGGGCAGAGAGAGAGGGGGAGACAGATCTGAAGTTGGGTCCAGGCTCCGAGCTGTCAACACAGAGCCCTTCGCAGGGCTCGAACCCGCGAACCGTGAGATCATGACTTGAGCGGAAGTCGGACGCTCAACCGACTGAGCCACCCAGGCACCCCTGGGTGTGTGTTTTCTGTATGTTTTCTTGAAAGAATTTTCTGTTTTAGTTGTTTTTAGCCTTAAAAAGACATTAGTCTAGGATACCTGATGACTCAGTCAGTTAAGCGTCTGACTTCTGCTCAGGTCATGATCTCACGGTTCGTGGGTTCAAGCTCCGGCTCGGGCTCTGTGCTGACAGCTCAAAACCTGGAGCCTGCTTCAGAATCCCTGTCTCCCTCTCTCTCTGTCCCTCCCCTGCTTGCTCTCTCACACTCTCTCAACAATAAATAAACATTAAAAAAAACAAAAAGGGCATTAGTCTACCTCCAGGCTTATCTTTTACACGCCAGTGTGTTTTTTTGTTTAAACCAATATGAGTTTCGTTTTTCTGTACTTGCAACATAAAGATTCATAACGGATTAAATGACAGGCTTAACTGGAAATGAAGGACATGGTCTCTTCACATTTGCTTAAATGAGCTGAGCGTGTTTATGGATGGCTTGGAGCAACATCCTTATGCATTCATGCTTCTTATGTGGAAATGATGGGCTCTTAGAGCTGGAAGGGAATTCTCTTTCCATCCCCTAGACAGGGTTTCAACTAGACCATCAGTGCTGGCATCGCTTTCGTTTGTGGACTTCCCTCACTACTCCTAAATTTAAGGGTTGGGTTGAAAGACGACAAAAGGGAAAGGGAGCAAACTAACTCTCTTACTGCATCTGAAATGCACGTCATATTTTTCTCTTACACTTCTGGAAGAAACGATCCTGGAACTGAACACTGAAGTAAGCGTTATCTAGACAAGAAAGCGAGTGAAGAGAAACTCCTGCCTAGAAGAGCGCCTGAGTAAAGAATAGAGGCAAGCAGCATGGTTTATACGTAGAATTGCAAAAACATAGTGTTGAAACTTAAGATCTAAGGTAGAAGGATTTGAGGTTGGAGTTGTAGGCAGCGATGAAGTCCAAGAGGGCTTTATCTTTCTTGAGGTTTTTAATTCTTGTTCCATGGACCAGAGTCACATCGAACCATGTTTGGAGAAATGCACTTATGTACTATGAGGTGGTTAATAGTGCTTATGATTATTTTTTAATGTTTTATTTCTTTTTGAGAGGTACAGAGCATGAGAGGGGAGGGGCAGAGAGAGGGGAGGACAGAGGACCTGAAGCAGGCTCTGCACTGACAGCAGAGAGCCTGGTGCGGGGCTCGAACTCACCACCTGTGAGATCATGCCTTGAGCCGAAGTCAGATACTCAACTGACTGAGCCAACCAGGCACCCCAATAGTGCTTAGTTTTAAAAGAAGACTTTATTCAAGACTATTGCAATAGGAGAGAGAGATTGAACTAACTCCCAGGCAATAGTGGGGTTTTTTTTCCAGCTTTATCGAGATATAACTGTCGAATAAAAATTGTAAGATATTTAAAGTGTTCTGTATATGATTTGGCATACATGTACATTGTGAAAATATCTCCTTCTGTCAAGTTAATGAACACGTCCATCACCTCAGCGTATTTACCTCTTTTGGGAGGGGGATGAGAACATTTAAGTTCTACTCTCTTAGCAAATTTCGTATATTCATATATAATATATATATATCCAGTATATAATACAATATAGTTATCATGTTATACATTAGACTCTCAGACCGTATTTATCTACTAACTGAAATTTTGTGCCCTTTTTACCAACCTTTCTCTATTTCCCCCATCCTTCACCCCCTAGTGGCCACTTTTTTTACTCTCTACCTCTATGAATTTGACTTCTTTTTTTTTTTTTTTTCTTTCTTTCGGGTATTAGTGTTTTAACTTACACCCTCCTCCCACTTAAAAAAAAAAAAAGTTTGGCTGGTTAAACATACTTGAAAATCTCTATAAATTACATTCCTATCAGAAATCCATGATGCCCGTTAGTATGTTAAAAGTCCTGAAGAGTCACAGAATAAAACAAAATTTTGCTTTGTGGAGTTCAGTGACTCTTAGATTTATTTGACCACAAAACGTCTTTCTTCCCCCATAGAATTCAGTACACCTCTTGAGAAATACTACAAGTCAGCGGTGACCCACTGAACAGTTTGACACTAGAGAAGGACGTTGTTAACTTCGAATCTTATAGATTGCTTTGTATTTGATTCCAGCTCTCAGAAATAGCAGAAATGATAGGAATGGAGAGAAATAAATTTAAGAATTATTTAAGAATTATTTAAGAGATAAAGCAGTGCTTTACTGATTAAGTAGTGGTATTGAAGCCAGATTATGGGAAGCATTACAACATTTTGGGTTTTATGTAACTTTCTGACCTCCAGTAGAGACATTCATCAGGCAGTTAGGGGGGAGCTTTTGTGGAAGAGATATATGTTTCAAGCTGTAAAACCTTATTTGATTTCACTGGGAAAATTTACTGAGAAAGAAAGGCATTGGACAGAGCACAGACCCCCAGAGAACCTCAGCTCTTAAGCAGGAGAAGAAAGAAGAACCAAGACCATAGAAGGTAAGAAATAGTCAAGAATGTAGGAGGGGTCTCAGAGGCAGTAGTATCATGGAATACAAGAGTGAGAAGCTGAAGGAAGAAGGAGTGACCAACGGATTCCCATGTAACAGAGGGTTTTAGGAGACTTGTAATGGCTCGCAGAGCCAACGTTAATTTTTCAGGAGTTTGGGAAGCCAGGGGATGCCAAGTTAGTGACTGAAATCAGCCATGGTGAATGCATTTGTACCACTGAAAGTCTAATACGCTATAGATTCAGGCTGCCAACCCCTGCTCTGAGAAGGTGATTGTTCAATATTGATTGGCACAGCACTGGATAAAGACCAAAAAATGCTCTTCAGACTTGTCAGAAAGTAATTCCAGAGGGGATTCTTTTGGTTGGTGGATCAGTAGCCAGATTACAATGAGTTAAGGAGTGGGAGGTATGACAATGAAGAGGCTTTAATGAGAAAGGAAGATGTAAATCATAGCCAAGGGATAACATGAAGTCAGGGAAAGGAGGAAAAAGCAGATTTGTGACTCTAAAGGATGTTTCTGGAAGAGAGAGAAAACAAGGCTAAGGTGCAAGGTGATGTTCTCAGGGGAGGATGGAGAGGATTCAGGACACAGGTGTAGGGAAGCTTGAATATGAGTGGAGATGGCTTATCATCCAAGACTGGGGAAAAGATGGAATCTCTAAGAAGGAACCAACATTTGCCGTTCAACCTGCATTTAAACATGTGGGACTCCACATTTCTCTTCAAGTAACCTTGGCTGCTTCTGACTTTGGAAGCTAACAGTTGTTGCCACTTGTATTTCTTTTGGGCAAAAGCCTGGATCTTTCCGTTAGTACAACATACAACACTATTTTAAAACACCTTTTAAATGTTTATTTATTTTGAGACAGAGAGACAGAGAGTAGGGAAGGGGCAGAGAGAGAAAGGGAGAGGGAGAATCCCAGGCAGACTTAGCGTAGAGCCTGACGCACAGCCCGATCTCACGAACCGTGAGATAGTGACGTGAGCCGAAATCAAGAGTCAGATGCTTAACCGACTGAGCCACCCAGGTGCCCCTTTTTTTCACTTAGCATAATAACATTTAGGTCCATCCATGTTGTCACAGATGGCAAGATTTCATTATTTTTTTATGGCTGAATAATATTCCACTGTATGTATATAACACATCTTTTTTATCCATTTATCTATTGGTGGGGACTTAAGTTGCTTCCATTTCTTGGCTATTGTAAATAATGCTGCAGTTAATAAAGGGGTGCATATATCTTTTCAAATTCATGTTTTTGTTTTTCTTAGGTATATACTCAGAATTACTGGATTATATGGTGTTTCTATTTTCAACTTCTTGAGGAATCTCCATACTGTTTTGCATAGTGGCTGCCCCAATTTATATTCCCACCACCAATCCATAAGAGCTTTGTTTTCTCCACATCTTTGTCAACACTTGTTATCTCTTATCTTTTTTTTTTTTCAACGTTTATTTATTTTTGGGACAGAGAGAGACAGAGCATGAACGGGCGAGGGCAGAGAGAGAGGGAGACACAGAATAGGAAACAGGCTCCAGGCTCTGAGCCACCAGCCCAGAGCCCGACGCGGGGCTCGAACTCACGGACCGCGAGATCGTGACCTAGCTGAAGTCGGACGCTTAACCGACTGCGCCACCCAGGCGCCCCTCTTATCTTTTTGATACTAGCCATTCTGACAGGTGTGAGGTTGATAACTCATTGTGGTTTTGATGTGCATTTTTCTGCTGATGAGTGATGTTGAGCATCTTTTCATGTGTCTGTTGGCCACCTGTGTGTCTTCTTTGGAAAAATGTCCATTCAAGTCCACTGCCTATTTTTAATCAGACTATTTTTTGGTGTTGGTATATAGGTTCTTTACATAGTTTGGGTATCAATTCTTTGTCAGATATATCATTTGCAAATATCTTCTCCCATTCAGTAGGTTGTCTTTTGTTTTGTTGATGGTTTCCTTCACTGAGCAAAAGCTTCTTATTTTGTTATAGTCCCAATAGTGTATTTTTGCTTTTGTTTCTTCATACAACACTATTTTTAAAAATACTTGTATACAGAAATTAGGAGAGAAATAGCCAATGTGTGAAAAGGAATATGTTGTGAGTGTTGAATTGCTTAAGTCTAAATTCAAACTAATAAAATTTCAACCGTGGGTATTTTAGCTGTTTTAGCTTCTGGATTTGGGTGAGTGAGGAATAATTCCTGTATTTAAAATAGTTTCTTGCCCCAGTTTATCCTGCTTCTTCTGCCATTTTCAGACCTAGACTCCGGCTGCTATGATTGCTTATATTAGTCAATTTCTGACCTAACAAGGTCTTCTCACTAAGGAATATAATGTCGGGGTTTTGGATGCCATCTTGCCCCTCGTTGCCATTTCTAACCCTGGTAAGGAAAACAAATCATTAAGACTGTAAGGAAAGATTTGTGAGTGCATTTTCTGAGCCAGGATTGTGTCTTATTCATCTTTATGTCCTCATTCATCCATTTATTCACTCAATAAATATTTATTAAGAGCACACTATTTTCTGGGCAAAATGCCATAGGCTAGGGATGATGGGATAAACACAGAGAGCTTTTAGTATAATGGGAGAGACATGTATTAAGTAGCCCCACAAATAAACATGGATAATTACATAAAGTGGTAAGTTCTTTGAAAGAAAAATGAAGAGTTAAATGAAATATTAAAAAAGAGAGAGTTGACTGAACTTCTAGAGTCATAGGAGGGCTCCTCTGGGAGAATTTTGAGTCCTAAAGGCTGAGTAGGTATTCTCTAGACACAGTGAGAGGCAAAGAACATTCTAGGCAGAAGGAATAGCCACAGAGAAGGACTTGCAGCAGGAAAGTATTACTGTCTTCAGGAAATAAAAGAAAATACTATGAGGAAAATCTAGTAGCATTAGAAAAGAAGAGATTGAAGAGGAAGACTGTGAAAACTCTGGATATTATTCTAGGTGCAGCTATAAACTAGTGAAAGGGTTAGGGCAAGGCAAGGACATAACCTAGATGTGTTTTTAAAAGGTCACTCTAGCTGTTAGGTGCGGAAGGAATGGAGAGAAACAGAGTAGGACGGGGGAATCCATTCTGGAGGCCAGATGAATTGATCAAGCAAAAGAATGGTGGCTTGGACTAGGAAACTGGCTGTGGAGAATGAGAGAAAGGCAGTATTTGGAGTAGATTTGCAGAGAAAATCTATCAGTACATCATACCTGTTCATTTTACCGTATGTCCCTGGTAAAATGATAACATAAGAAAAATAAATTACAGACACAAAAAAGTGGAAAGTAAGGAGTCTGAAAAAATGGCCGTCACTTGCAGGTGACACAAGTAGAGACCCCAAAAAGCCTACAGAAAAACTGGAAATAACGTGAGACTTAGGAAGGTGTTGAAGCACAATATCCAATTTGAAAACGAGTAGAAGAGGAGGGGAGTACAGGAGAGCGGTGATGGAGAGAAAGAGGAGGACTATCAGTTCAAAAGATGAAGAGAGAGAAAAAAAGAGGGAAAAAAGGGAGAAAGAAAAAAGGAAGGAAGGAAGCAAAACTATTATACTCCAAGTAATTGAACACGAAGGATACAAAGTTGTGGCTGGAAGGGGTTAGTGTTATTGAATTAGTGTTATTGATGTGATGCAGTTCCTGATTACCTGTGTCACTTGGGGGTGGGTATTGATGTGGGAAAGAAGTCGCAGAACAGGAGGCATTCAAAGAATTGAAGGAGTGTCGATGGACCACCCAAGCTTGTGTTGAACGAACTCAAGACGGTGGCAGGAGTTGAGACGGAGGAAGCCTGAGCCACCCGCTTAGTCTTTTATGAATGAGGGTCGTAGGTGACTGCTGTAGGGAGTGGGGGGAGAAGACATAAGCAGATGGTTGTTTCTCTGAGGAGGAGAAGTTTAACAAATGTGAGAGGGAATGGTGTGCTGGGGCGCTGGGAGTGGCAATAAGGAGGAGTGAGGATGGACAGACCAAATGGATCCTCCATTTGAGAGGACTGAAGAAGACACTGTATCCCCAAGGGACCACTGTGGCTCAGTTATGGCAAGCAATCAAAGTGATCCTTCAAAGAAGATGATAAAAACAGAAGTGTTTCTAGTTGTAGATCAGAATTTTGAACAGCACCTGGCCAAGTGCCCATGCTCAGTAGCTGCTCAATACGTATGGATTGGTTGAATTAATACAGCAAGCAACCAATGACACATGTGGTGGAGAAACCTGCATCGTATCGAGCCTGTAGCCCAACCTGATTTGCACGTTACACACAAAACAGGCGCTGTGATTCAGAGCCCTTTAGCTTTGATTTCTTTATGTTAGAACTCCATTCGGGCGTCCTGAAAATCGTCAACCCTCAGTTGGAGAAATACCTCCTTCTTGGAATTCTTTGTTCCTACATACGGGAGGGTTGGAGTCAAAGAGGATACATGTCCTTATTATCTTGTAATTGTTCTAGTCACGAGGTTCAATCTGAGTCTCCTGATTTGCCAAACTGAAAGCGTCAAGTGCCTTTAACCCCCACCTCCATACTCCTCGTCTCCAGACTTACCTAGTTCTTTTAATTTCCTTTACTGACGCTCTTAAATACTCTTTTGAAACACGTTTCTAAAGTTGTATCTCGGCTTTCAGACTTCGTAATACTCTGTTTCCCCACATGTCAGAGTAAATAGCATTTTAAATGCCCTCGATAGTAGCTATCCTTACTTATAAATCTACTCATGCAGTGTATTTTCTTGAGGGGGGGGGAAGTGACCATTGGACCCTAATGAATCTTGGTTTTACCGTGGGGTACCATCTCACCAAACCAGTAATGAATTTTTAAAATAAGACCTACGTGTGTGTTATCCCTTAAATAGAACCTTCGATGAAATTCTAAACGAGTTTTTTTTTGTTTTTTTTTTTTGGCTTTTGCTGCAGACCACTGTGACCCTCTAATTCTTGTGCAAAATGTGCATTATTTCTAATGAAGGCATTTATAGTTCTCTTTAATAAGGTTTTTCTTTTTTTTAATTTTAAATGTTTATTTTTGAGAGAGAGAGAGAGAGAACGCTTAAGTGGGGAGGGGCAGAGAGAGGAGACAACCCAATCTGAAGCAGACTCTGGGCTCCCAGCCGTCAGCACAGAGCCCGACATGAGGCCAGAACCCACAACCAAAGGCAGAAGCTTAACCGACTGAGCCACCCAGGTGCCCCTAATAAGGTTTTTCTGAATAGCTTTATTGACGTATAAATGATAGACCATAAAGTATGCATATTTAAAGTGTACAGTCACATACTCAAGAGACCATTACCCATAATCAAGACAATGAATTTATTGGGGCACCTGAGTGGCTCAGTCGGTTAAGCTTCTGACTTCAGCTCAGGCCATGATCTCGCAGTCCATGAGTTCAAGCCCCATGTTGGGCTATGCATTGACAACTCAGAGCCTGGAGCCTGCTTCGGATTCTGTGTCTCCCTCTCTCTCTGCTCCTCCTCTGCTCCTGCTCTGTCCCTCAAAAATAAATAAATATTTCATAAAATTGAAAAAAAAAAAGACAATGAATTTATCATCTCCATAACTTTCTTCCTGTCTCTTTCCAATGTAGTCTCTCCTCTCTGCACTCCATCCCCAGGAAATGACTGGTCTGTTTTTTGTCATTATGGATTAATTTTGCAATTTCTAGAACTTTATATAAATAGAATCATAATAGAATCGTACTCCTCTTTGACTTCTTTCACTTGGCATAATAATTTCAAGATTCATCTGTTTTCATTCCTTTGTATGCTGGGTAGTACTCCATTGAATGGGCCGACTACAATTTCTTTATCCATTCATCTATTAATGGACGTGTAAGTTGTTTCCAGTTGGAGTTGTGACAAATAAATGCTGTGAACATTCTCATACAAGTCTTTGTATGAACACATTATTTCATTTATCTTGGGCAAATACCTAGAAGAATTGTGGAGTCACACGGTAGACATAGATTTGACTTTTTAAGAAACTTTCAAACTGTCCCACAAGTGATTATAACATTTCACTTCCCCATGTATAGTCTATGTGAGTCCCATTTCCTCCAAGTCCTTGCCAATACCTTGTACGATTAGTCTTTTTAATTTTAGCAGTTCTAAGGTGCGGAGCGTTTTCTCCCAGGGGGTTTATTTTTCCTTTCCCCATCGACTTACGATGTTGAGTATCTGATCATGTATTTGTTTTTGTCATCCACACATCTTTGGTGAAGTGTCTGTTTAACTCATTTCCATTTTTTATTGGGTAGTGTGTTTTCTTATTCTAGGTTTTCCCCACTTGCCAAAAGTAGAGCATGCCTATGAAACCTTTTGTAAGCTAAAATGGCTTAAAAGAGAGTACGCACCCCTACTTTCCAAAAGTTTGTTAGGACACTTTGGTTTTACAAAAGACCTACGTTAGTATGGTAATGGCCTTTTTTCATAAAAGCTAAAATCCTTTTTAGATTCCTTCAGTTATTAAAAACAGGTACCTGGGGCGCCTGGGTGGCGCAGTCGGTTAAGCGTCCGACTTCAACCAGGTCATGATCTCGCGGTCCGTTAGTTCGAGCCCCGCGTCGGGCTCTGGGTTGATGGCTCAGAGCCTGGAGCCTGTTTCCGATTCTGTGTCTCCCTCTCTCTCTGCCCCTCCCCCGTTCATGCTCTGTCTCTCTCTGTCCCAAAAATAAATGAACGTTGAAAAAAAAATTAAAAAAACAAACAACAACAACAACAAAAAAACAGGTACCAACTAACGTAGGTCTTTCCCAAAAGGAAGTGGCATAATGGGAACTTTCGGAAAATGGGTGATATTGGATTGCATTTTGAAAGTTCTTTATGTATTCTGGATGCATATTGTTCAACAGGTACATAATTTGCAAATATTTTCTCTCATCCTGTGACTTGTCTTAACAGTATCTTTTGAAGAGCGAAAGTTCTTAATTTTGATGATCCCCCAATTGATCAGTTATTTTATAAATTGTGCTTTTGGTGTGTTAGATCTAAGAAATCTCTGCCTAGCCTAAGGTCACAAAATTTTTCTTCTTGAACTTTTTTTTTTTTTAATATAGTTTTAGGTTTTAAATTTATGTCTAGGATCCATGTTGAGATATTTTTTGTAAGGTGTGAGGTACGAGAGAAAGTTTTTTGTTTTTTTTGTTTTGCATACGGATAACCAAATGTTCTAGCACCATTTATTGAAAAGAGTACCCTTTACCCAATCAATTTTCTTTGCATCTTTCTCAGAAGTCACTGGCTGTATATGTGGGGATTTATTTCTAGAGACTGTTCTGTTCCATTAATCTACTTGCCTATCTTTTTTTTTTTAATTTTTTTTAACATTTATTTATTTTTGAGACAGGGAGAGACAGCATGAACGGGGGAGGGTCAGAAAGAGAGGGAGACACAGAATCTGAAACAGGCTCCAGGCTCTGAGCTGTCAGCACAGAGCCCGACACGGGGCTTGAACTCGCGGACCGCGAGATCATGACCTGAGCCGAAGTCGGATGCTTAACCGACTGAGCCACCCAGGCACCCCTCTACTTGCCTATCTTGATGACAGTAACACACTGTCTCAATTACTGTAGCCTTAAAATGATTCTTGAAGTCAAGTCATGTACATTCTCCAACTTTGCCATTCTTTTCCAACGTCATTTCAGCTAGTCTAGATTTTTGGCATTTCCACGAATCAGCTTGTCAACTTCTACAACAACAAAGAAAAGCTGGGATTTTTAATATGAATGCATTACTTGGATGGAGAATTATAGCTTAATATTGATTTACCCAGATTAAGAGTACAGTATATCTCTTCAGTTATTTAGACCTTTTTAAACTCCTCTCACCAGGGGCGTCTGGGTGGCTCAGTCGGTTAAGGATCCGATTCTTAATTTCCGCTCAGGTTGATTTCGGCTCAGGTCACCATCTCATTGTTCATGAGACCGAGTCCCGCATTGGGCTCTGCACTGACAGCACAGAGCCTGCTTAGGATTCTCTCTCTCCCTCTCTCTTTGCCCCTCTCCTGCTCAAACTCTGTCTCTGTCTCTCAAAAGAAATAAAATAAATATTAAAAAAATAAAAATTCCTCTCAGCAATATTTTGTGGTTTTCAGGCAACAAGTTTACATATTTCTTTTAATCAGATTTTTTAAAGTAAGCTTCACACCCACCATGGGACTTGAACTCACGACCCTGAGATCAAGAGTCACATGTTCTACTGACTGAGCCAGCCAGGCACCAGCCAGATTTTTGATGCTACTCTAATTATTGATTGGTTGATTTTTCCTAATTTTTTTTTAAATTTCAAATCTCCTTTTCTAATCTGGATGACCAATTTTTTCCCCCTTTTGGCACTGGTTAGAACCTAGAACCCCAGTACAAGGTTGAATAGAGACAGTATTAGTCGGCATCATTGTTTTCTTCCTGATCTTAGAGGAGAAGATTCAATTCTTTACAATTAAGTATGATGTTAGCTCTGGTTTTTCCTAAATGATCTTTAGCAGCTTAAAGAAACTTCCTTTTATTCCTAGTTTGCAGAGTTTAATTTAATTTAATTTATTAATTTATTAATTTATTTAAATTTACGTCCAAGTTAGCATATAGTGCAACAATGATTTCAGGAGTAGGTTCCTTAGTGCCCCTGACCCATTTAGCCCATCCCCCCTCCCACAACCCCTCCAGTAATCCTCAGTTTGTCTCCATATTTATGAGTCTCTTCTGTTTTGTCCCCCTCCCTGTTTTTATATTATTTTTGCTTCCCTTCCCTAATGTTCATCTGTTCTGTGTCGTAAAGTCCTCATTTGAGTGAAGTCATATGATATTTGTCTTTGACTAATTTCGCTTAGCATAATACCCTCTAGTTCCAACCATGTAGTTGCAAATGGCAAGATTTCATTCTTTTTGATTGCCGAGTAATACTCCATGGTATGTATACGCCACATCTTCTTTATCCATTCATCCATTGATGGATATTTGGGCTCTTTCCATACTTGGACTATTGTTGATAGTGCTGCTATAAACATGGGGGTGCATGTGTCCCTTCGAAACAGCACGCCTGTATCCTGTGAATAAATGCCTAGTAGTGCAGTTGCTGGGTCATAGGGTAGTTCGATTTTTCATTTTTTGAGGAACCCCCATACTGTTTTCCAGAGTGCCTGCACCAGTTTGCATTTCCATCAGCAGTGCAAAAGAAATCCACTTTCTCTGCATCCTTGCCAACATCTGTTGTTGCCTGAGTTGTTAATGTTAGCCATTTTGACAGGTGTGAGGTGGTACCTCATTGTGGTTTTGATTTGTCTTTCCCTGATGATGAGTGATGTGGAGCATTTTTTCATGTGTCGGTTGGCCATCTGGATGTCTTCTTTGGAGAAGTGTCTATTCACATCTTTTGCCCATTTCTTAACTGGATTATTTGGGGGGTTTTGGGTGTTGAGTTTGGTAAATTCTTTATAGATTTTTGGCTACTAACCCTTAATCTGATATGTCATTTGCAAATATCTTCTCCCATTTCATCGGTTGCCTTTTAGTTTTGCTGATTGTTTTCTTCGCTGTGCAGAAGCTTTTTATTTTGATGAGGTCCCAATAGTTCATTTTTGCTTTTGTTTCCCTTGCTCTGGAGATGTGCCGAGTAAGAAGTTGCTGCGGCAAGGTCAGAGAGGTTTTTGCCTGCTTTCTCCTCAAGGATTTTGATGGCTTCCTCTCTTATATTTAGGTTTCATCCATTTTGAGTTTATTTTTGTGTATGGTCTAGTTTGCAGAGTTTTTATTAAGTATTGATGTTAGATTTTATCAAATGCTTTTTCTGAGTCATTTGAGATGATCATACAGGTTTTCTTTTTTAGTCTATCAAGCTGATGAATTACATTGTTTGATTTTTAAATTTTAACTTGACCTTACCATTCTAGAATAAACTCCCTTGGTCATGATGTTTTCTTTTTTATATATTACTCGATTTGATTTGCTAAAATTTTGTTGACCATTTCACATCTATGTTCCTGGGAGATATTGGTCTGTCATTTTATTTTATTTTTTGTAATGTCTTTGTTTTGGTTACAGAATAATTCTGGCCTCATAGAATGAATTGGGAAGTATTCCATTCTTTTCATTATTATTTTTTTTGGAGGGGGGAAGAGCTGTTCTAGAATAGTATGTTTGTCTTTAAATATTTGATAGAATTCACCAGTGAAGCCATCTGGGTTTGCAGTTTTCTTTGTGGGTTTTTTTAATGTTATATATTTTTGAGAGAGAGAGAGAGAATGAGAATGAGGATAAGCGGGGGAGGGGCAGAGAGAGCGAGGAGGAGACACAAAATCTGAAGCAGGCTCCAAGCCCTGCACTGTCAGCACAAAGCCCCATGCAGGGCTCAGACTCATGAACCATGAGATCTGAGTTGAGCTGAAGTTGGACGCTTAACTTATTGAGTCACCCAGGTGCCCCTGTGGGGTTTTAAACTACTAAATAGATATAGGGCTGCTCATATTAGCTGCTTCTTCAGGGATTTTTCATTATGTGTATTTTCCAATACCTGTGTCTATTTTATCTACCTTCTTGAATTTACTGGTATGACGCTGTTTATAATATCCTCTAATCATCCTTTTAGTGTCTGTAGAATCTCTAGAGATGTTAGTTTCTCATTCCTGATATTGGCAATTTGTGTTTTGTCTATTTTCCCAATTGGTATGGTTAGGGTTTTATCAATTTTATGGATCTTCTCCAGGGTCTATAAGAAAGATTGAACTCTGGATGTATTTTTCCCTACATTTAAAAAAATCCATTGTTTTCTTCTCTGAATTTTGTTGTTTCTTTTCTTCTGCTTGCTTTGAGTTTCATTGACTGTTCTTTTTCTATTTCTTAGGTAGAAGCTAGGTCATTTTGAGAACTTCTTTCATTTCTAGTATTGGTTTTTTAATGCAATACATTTCCTTCTAAGTACTGCATTAGCTGTATGTTGTGTTTTAATTTTCATCCAATTCAAATTACTTTTCTACTTTCCTCTTTGATTTTTTAGATCCATGGATTATTTACAAATATGTTATTTAATTTCAAAATATTTAGGTATGTAAAAAATATAGTTCTATATTGTTAATTTCTACAGCTTTATTTGTATAATTTAAATGCCATAAATTTCACCCATTTAACATGTAAAATTAAATCCCTTTGTCATATTCACAGAGTTGTGCAGTCATCCCCACAATCTAATTTTAGAGCATCTTTATCACTTATCATCTTTATGAGCCTGATGTGGGGCTCACACTCAGGAACCATGAAATCATGACCTGAGCTGAAGTCGGATGCTCAATGAACTGAGCCACCAAGGCACTCCAGTACTTCATTCCTTTTAATTGACAAATATCATTGCATGTTGTGGTTATACTGTTTTTGGAATCTCGTTTGGTAGATTGTGTCCAGACGTCATGTTGCATGACTTGTAAACTTTCAGATTTATCAAGACTTCTTTTATGACTCCAAATATGTACCGTCTTCGTATATGTTGCAAGTGCATTCAATAAGAATTTGTATTGTTTGCTTGTTAGATGTTTTCTACTTATCAGTTCAGTCAGTTTAGTTGATTATATTGTTCAAGTCTTCTGTGTCCTTTCTGATTTTGTCTACTTATTCTATCCATTATAGAGAGAGGCGTATTGAAACCTCCCATTTTAATTGTGGATTTGCCTTTTCTCCATGAAGTTCTATCAGGTTTTGCTTCACGTATTTGGTATTTTTCTATTAGGTGCCTGAACACTTAGGATTTTTATGCCCTCTTATTGCATTGATTCCTTTATTGTGATATATATAACCCTTTTTATGCCTGGAAATACTCTTTGCTCTAAAATTTCCTATGTCTGATCTCAGTGTAGCCAGTTTTCATTAGTGTTAGCACGTGAAATCCTCTCCATCCTTTTACTTTTAACTAGTTGTGTCATTGTGTTCAATTTTTTTTTTTTTTTTTAGGTTGTACATAGTTGGGTCTTACTCTTTAAATTTCATCTGCCAATCTTTGCCTTTTAATTTGGTTAGAGCATTATATTTATTGATATGATTTGGCCCATTTGGCTAGTTTCTTTGTTCCATCTGTTCTGTGCTTCTCTTTTTCTCTTATTCTATTTAAAATTATTTGAGGGGTGCCTGGGTGGCTCAGTCGGTTAAGTGTGTGACTCTTGGTTTTGGCTTAGGTCATGATCTAATGGCTCGTGGGATTGAGCCCTGCATTGGGGTCTTCACTGACAGCCCAGAGCCTGCTTGGGATTCTTTCTCCCTCTCTCTCTGCCCCTCCTCTCTCTCTCTCTCTCAAAATAAAAAAAATAAGAAAAATAAAATTATTTGAGTATTTGGTAGAATTATTTCTTCCCTAAACACTTGGATAGAATTCTATTTTATCCCCTTCGTTGGCATGCTAGCTATATACTTTGTTGTATTATTTTATTTTATTTTTTATTTATTTATTTTTTAACGTTTATTTATTTTTGAGACAGAGAGAGACAGAGCATGAACGGGGGAGGGTCAGAGAGAGGGAGACACAGAATCTGAAACAGGCTCCAGGCTCTGAGCTGTCAGCACAGAGCCCGATGCGGGGCTCAAACTCACGGACCGCGAGATCATGACCTGAGCCGAAGTCGGCCGCTTAACGGACTGAGCCACCCAGGCGCCCCTGTTGTATTATTTTAGATGTTGCTTTATAGTTCACAGTATATATCTTTAACCTGTAAGAGTCTTCTGCTAAGTGATACCATGCCACTTCATGCTTAGCTTAAAGAACCTTACTGCATTGTGCTTCCATTTTTTCCCCCTCAGTCCTTTGTTGTTGTTGTTGTTGTTTTTACATTTATTTATTTTTGAGAAACAGAGTGAGACAAAGCGTGAGCAGGAGAGGGGCAGAGAGAGAAGGAGACACAGAATCTGAAGCAGGCTCTAGGCTCTGAGCACGTGGTAAGCACAGAGCCTGATGCCGGGCTCGAACCCACAAACCGTGAGATCGTGACCCGAGCCAAAGTCAGACACTCAACTGACTGAGCCACCCAGGTGCCCCTCCCCTCAGTCCTTTGTTCTGTTGGTGTTGTACATCTTAAGTGTGATGCTTCAGCTCCATAGTACGTTGTTTTTTTGTTTTTTTGTTTTTTTTTTTTTACTTTGGACAGTGCATTCTCTTTTAAAGGTATTTAACTAAGAAGAAAAAGTGTATTTTATTTATGCACATAGTTATCATTTATGGCACTCTTTCTTCCATAGTGTAGTTTTTCATCTAATATCATTTTCTCCTTGCCTGAAAGACTTTCGTTAATATTTCCTGTAGTAAAAGCTAGTTAGTGATTCCTTTTTTCTGTACGTCTTCAAAGTCTTCACTTTGCTTTTATTTTTAAAAGATATCTTTGCTGTGTATAAAATTCTAGTTTGACAATTTGGGGAACGTCTTTAAATATATTGCTCAAGTACTTTCTGACTTGCATTGTTTCCTGTAAGAAATCTGTTTTCATTGTATATTTATTCTTCTCTGTATAATATGTCTTCTTTGGCTGCTTTTAATAATTGCTCTTTGGGGCGCCTGGGTGGCGCAGTCGGTTAAGCGTCCGACTTCAGCCAGGTCACGATCTCGCGGTCCGGGAGTTCGAGCCCCGCGTCAGGCTCTGAGCTGATGGCTCAGAGCCTGGAGCCTGTTTTCGATTCTGTGTCTCCCTCTCTCTCTGCTCCTCCCCCGTTCATGCTCTGTCTCTCTCTGTCCCAAAAATAAATAAACGTTGAAAAAAAATTAAAAAAAAAATTGCTCTTTGTTAATGGTTTTGGTAAATTTGTTTATGATACAGTTTGGCATAATTCTGCTCGTTTTTCTTGTGTTGGGGTTCATTTAGTTTCTTCGTAGTTTATTTTATCAAATTTGGGACGTTTGGGGCCATTTTTCGTAACTATTTTCCCCCCACTCTTGCAGACTCCAGTTACACATATATGAGGCCATTTGAAGTTTTATCAGATCTCACTGATGACCTATTCAATTTCGGGGAGGATCTTTCCTCTTTCTGTTTCTTTTTGGCTAATTTCAATTGCTAAATCTTCAAGTTCGCTGATCTTCTGCAGTGTCTAACCTGCCATTTATGTCATCCACAAAAGTTTTCATCTCCAACATTGTAGTGTTCATCTCTGGAGGTGTGATTTGGGTCTTTTAAAATGTCTTCCATATTCAATCATCCTCTAACTTCTGAACATCTAGAAGACAGTTACTATAGTGGTTTCTCGTCTACTGATCCTATATTTTGGTAGTATATAGGTCTTTCTTGAGTGATTTTTCTCTTCATTACATTATAATTTCCAGGTTGTATTTTCCTGATGCCTTATATCACTAGCAATTTTTTGCTGGATGCCAACCATTGTGAATTTTATCTTGTTATATGCTGGATATTTTTGTATCCCTATAAAATATTCTTGATCTTTGTTCTGGGACAAGGTTAAGTTACTTGGAAACGGTTTTATCCCTTTGGATTTTAGTTATAAGGTTTGCTGGGCAGGACCAGAGCAGTATTTACTCTAGTGCTAATTTGACCCATTACTAAGGCAAAACTCTTTCAAGTACTCTGCAAAATATCCCATGAATTAGGAGGTTTTTCACTCTGGAACCGGAACTCTTCCTGGTCCTGCGTGACTTATGAGAGTTTTCCCTCTAATACTTTCTGGCGTTCTTCCCGTGGCCTTTGGTAGTTCTATCCATGCATGAACAGATCAGTACTCAGCTGAAGACTCAACGGGTCCCTCTGCAGATCTCCAGTGTTTTCTTTCTGAGGCTCTCCCTTTTCTGTTAGTCTGCCTCAGAATTTAGCTGCCTTGGACTCCCTGAATGCCTCACTTTGTCTCCTCAACGTACAGAGATTGTTGGGCTCCATCTGAGTCTTTCCTCCCTGAACTGGGGCCTGGAAACTCTCTCCAGGCAGTAATGGAACTATCATAAGACTCACTTCATGTGTTTTCTACCTCTCAGGAATCACCATCCTTTTTTTTTTTTTTTTTTCCTGACCCAATATCTTGAAAACTATTGTTTCACGCATATTGTCTGGTTTGGGGTTTGTTTCGGTCGGAGGTGTGGTACAGTAAGAAATATATTTGGTCTTTGTTCGTGGTTCTTGGCACAGAACTCCTAAAATTTTTGGAATTTCCTGAGATAGGATTGTTATTCCTAATGGGCTCTTTTCATCACATCTGAGTTTATGCTAATAAAGTGACATAAGCTAAGACCCCTAGAGAGCCTCAGAGATGAGCTGATCACCAGAAAGATCAAGTAATTAGAGACTTGGAATGTTCAGCTATACCCCCCATTGACCTCCAGAGAGGGAAGGAGGCTGGAGATTGATCTCTGTTAAAAGTGGGGGGGTGGGGGGAGGGAGTGGGCGATGGGCATTAAGGAGAACACTTGTTGGGATGAGCACTGGGTGTTATGTTCAAGAGAGTAATCGCTGGATTCTGCTCCTGAAGCCAAGACTACGTTGTATGCTATCTAACTTGAGAATAAAACAAAAACAAAAACAAATCTTGTGCAAGAAATTCAGACAGCTTCCAGGTTGGTGAACACATTGGCTGGCTGGAAGGGTGGCATGCCATCCTCCCACCTGCCCAGCATGTACCTCGTTCTATGCAAAGCTTCCATTTGGCTGTTCCTGAATTGTAGCCTTCATAATAAAGCATAAGCAAACATAACTAAAATATTTAGCTAAGTCCTGTGAGCCATCCTAGCAAATTATCCAGTCTTAGTGGGGTCATGGGAGCCCCTGGTTTATAGTTGGTCCGTCAGAAGTAGTGGTGTTTCCAGACTTGTGACTGATGTCTGAATTGGGGGCCGTCTTGTGGGATGAGCCCGTAGACTGGGGATTCTTGTTGGTGTCAGAAAGAACATTCAGAGCAGAATAAGTCTGGTCCCTGTTAAGTGATCTAGGCTGGAAGTCAAACTTTCCATTTTCAAAAAGTGTAAATAAATAAAATACTAAATTGAGATGTAATCAACAGGCCCACCGAGTGTGAAAAGACTATCCCAGGGACGCCTGAGGCTCAGTCGGTTAAGCGTCCGACTTCGGCTTAGGTCATGATCTCACGGTTTGTGAGTTCGAGCCTCGCGTCAGGCTCTGTGCTGACAGCTTGGAGCCTGGAGCCTGCTTCAGATTCCGTGTCTCCCCCTCTCTCTGCCCCTCCCCAACTTGTGCTCTGTCTCTCTGTGTCTCTCAAAAAATAAATAAATGTAAAAAAAAAAAAAAAAAAGAATATCCCACATCATAGAAGCAGCAATAGGGTTTCTGGACAGGTCTGCACAACTTAAGCATAAGTAAAAAACAAAACAAAATTGTACGGTACTTGAGTAAACTGACTAAATCTCCCACCCTCCCAAGTGAAAACAACAACAACAACAACAAAACTGGAAACTTGGCATGCAAGACAGAGATGAAAAACCTATTCTTGAAGAATATATATAGTTAAAAAAATTTTAGTAGCCAAATTTAATTAAAAAGTGTGAAATTAATTTTAATAATGTCTTTTGATTAACTCAATATAACTTAAATATTATTTCAACACATAATCAATTTAAAAATTAGTAAGGAGGTATTTTAAATTATTTCTACTAAGACTGAATCTGGCATGTATTTTACACTTGGAGCACATCTCAGGTAAGACTTGTCACATTTTAGTTTCTCAGTAGCTGCTTGTGGCTAGTGGTTCCCATGATGACCAGTGGGGCTACAGAGGAACTTAATGAGACTATGAAATTAACAAGAGAAAATAAGAAAGTTTAAAAAATGAGCTGAAACGACAACACACAGGTTGAGGGGGAGTTTATATTAGTGTCCGACCCGTATCTCCCCAGCCTTGCCCTCTATACAACTATTCTCTATAGAACTGGGAGTCCTGTGGGTACCTGTGACACTGTGCCTGAGGTCACTTTTCTGACCAAAGCAGTAGGCTCAGCCCACCTTCAGGGCAAGTGAGAAGTTTCAGAGTGTGAATGTTCCCAAGAAACAGCCTACACGCAGTGACAGACAGACAGGAAGCTGGTGGGCAAACACTCCAGCTTCTTTGCCTTCAGTTGGGATAATTCTGAGACATGTTCTCGAGTGTCTCAAAGAGTTCCCCCGTAGGTTTTAGCTCTAGCTGCCTACAGCGATTACTTGCTTCACACTATTATTGGGTTGCTTCCCTTTTATGTTTTACTTCCCCACTCCTTTGTTAGTGTTTCTTGGAATTGCCTCTCAAATAAATTACTTGCACTCACATTCTTGGGTTTGCTTCTGGGGAGTGCAGCTCATGACATGTAGTTTAGAAAGAAATTGACAGACCAAACAACTTCCCCACAAAGCCATTACAAATTTTTAAAAAACAGTGAAGAGCAGAACAGATACAGTGTAAAATCAATTATTGATAATACGCTTGAGAATCACACAGTCTGTAGATCTTTTTTTTTGTTTTTTAAGCCAAAGCAACTTAAAGAGTAGATATGTAAAGGACAAAGACTAATTAGGATAAAAGTAATTGGGGTCCTGGAATTAGAGAAACTAAGAAATGGATTAGTCATTGTACCTAAAAGTTAGTAAAAGAGAATTTTCCTAATTAGAGGAAGGAATTCACCTAGAACATCTTGCTCCTGGAACAGAATTGACATGTGAGTGGTAAACAGATGTATCCTAATGGTTTTTGCATTTCATTGATTAGGGCAAATTCTTTACATATCTAGGTGAATACTAATTATATACCCGAAAAAAACCAGGGTAGCCTGACTTCTCTAAGAATTATTCAATGTCCATAAAGTGCTGAGAAAAAGAAGGTAAGATCCAAGGATGTTTTTCTCTGTCAAGCTGACATTCAAATATAAAGGCAAGAAATAGACACACAGATAGATAATCTCAATCACAAACAAACCCAGGACCCACATGACATTTTTGAAAAAACAAGAAAAAACAAAGCCAAATAACTAAGAAGTGAACAGGGAAGCCACATTTAAAAGACTGGTAATAAAGACTCAATTCATTTAAATATAAAAATGAAAACAAAACAATCATGGAAAATGGTTACAGAATGTAAATATTATAAACTTTGACAATTAGGGACGCCTGGGTGGCTCAGTAGGTTAAGCATCTGACGTCAGCTCGGGTCATGAGCTTGTAGTTCTTGAGTTTGAGTCCCTCATCAGGCTCTGTACTGACAGCTCAGAGCCTGGATCCTGCTTCAGATTCTGAGTCTCCCTCTCTCCCTGCCCCTCCCCTACTCATGCCCTGTCCCCCTCTCTCTCGCTCTCTCAAAAATAAACATTAAAAACAATTTTTAAAAAAAATTTTGCCAATGTAATAAAAAAAAGGTAATATAACAAAATCAAGCATGGAGGGGGAGGAAGGGAAGTGAGACGAGGTTTATTTGTGGGTTGTTTTTTTTTTTTTCTTTAGTATTCTTCTGTAACTGGGACTCAACAGATGCAGTCTGAAGTTGTTAAATCAAGAAATGGAGAGTTAATAATAGTACATGAAGTTACCGTGATTTTAAACAATAACAACCCCAAACGCAGATTATAAACTTCAAAACTTTTCAAAGAAACACACACACACATACCTATAAAACTAAATACAGAAATGGCTATACATTTGGCAATTGGTTGTAATAGAAAACTTAAGGTAAAATGGAATAATAATTACTAAATATATCTTTTATACTAATATATATAAATAAGTTTACCCGATTCAAAAAGCTACAGAATAGAAAAAAGAAAAAACTCACAAAATCCAATCATACATTTAGAAGAATGAAATACTATGACTGCAAAATTAGGTGATTTTTTGAAGACATTATAATGAACTGACCAAAACCAGATAAATCCCTGGCTAGTGTAGTAATGATTTTTTTTTTTTTTAAAGAAAAGGGGACTGGGGTGCTGGGTGGCTCACTTGGTTGAGTGTCTGACTTCGGCTCAGGTTATGATCTCATGGTTCGTGAGTTCGAGCCCCACATCGGGCTCTCTGCTGATCGTGCAGAGCCTGCTTTGGATCCTCTGTCCCCCTTTCTCTCTGCCCCTCGCCCACTCGCTTGCTGTCTCTCAAAAATAAATAAACATTAACAAAAAAAAAAAAAGAAAAAGAAAAAGGGACGGATATGCAATACTAGAAATGGAAAAGGGAATATAGCTATTGATATAGAGGAAATTAAAAGGTCCTGAAAAAAATACATTTGAAAATATAAGTGAAGGGGCGCCTGGGTGGCGCAGTCGGTTAAGCGTCCGACTTCAGCCAGGTCACGATCTCGCGGTCCGTGAGTTCGAGCCCCGCGTCGGGCTCTGGGCTGATGGCTCGGAGCCTGGAGCCTGTTTCCGATTCTGTGTCTCCCTCTCTCTCTGCCCCTCCCCCGTTCATGCTCTGACTCTCTCTGTCCCAAAAATAAATAAACGTTGAAAAAAAAATTTTTTTTTTAATAAAAAAAAAAAAAAAAGAAAATATAAGTGAAAAATATTGGCTAGCAGCAGACAGACGTATCTGAACAGGTAAGTAACAACAGAAGCAATTGAAAAGGTTATAGAAGAATTTCCTCCCTAATATCTCCAGGCTCATATGATTTTCCTGTAAATTCTTAAAATTTTTTAAGAGACAGGTAAGTTGGATAGAATTTAAACTGTTGCAAAACACCAGAAAAAAGGAAATCCTTCAGATTGTATTTATGAAGAAAGCCTAACATTGGCATCAAAACCTGCAAGATAGGGCCAACCTGCTTATCGACATTCATGTGAAAATCCTAACAAATGGTGGAAATTGTAGGTCAGCAGTACTTAAAAAAAAATATGTCCTTAATAATTGGGTTCCTCCCAATCCACTAACAAGCGTTGCCTAGGATGTGGAAGAAAAGGAACCCTCGTGCATTGGTGGCAGGGACGCAGGCTGGTGTGGCCACTGCGGAAAACGTTGTGGAAGTTTCTCAAAACTTAAAAATAGAATTACCATATGGTTCAGTAATTTCCCCACTGGGTATTTACCTAAAGGAAACAAATGCCAATTCAAGAAGATATATTCACCCTTATGTTTATTGCAACATTATTTACAATAGCCAAGATGTGGAAACAGTGTCCATCTATAGATGAATAGATAAAGAAAATGGGGTATGTAGACATATATATATATAATTCCATGGTATGTATATATATATATATATACATATAAATTCCATGGTATGTATGTGTGTGTGTGTGTGTGTGTATATATATATATGTATATATATGTATATCCATGGAATTTTACTCAACCACGTAAAAAAATTGGATCTTGCCATTTGCACCAACATGGATGGAACTAGAGGGTATAATGCTAAGTGAAATAAATCAATCAGAGAAAGACAAATACCATATGATTTTACTCATATGTGGAATTGAAGAGACAAAACAAATGAACAAACTAAAAAAAGAGACAAACAAAAAACCAGTCTATTAAATACAGAGGACAAACTGATGGTTGCTATGGGAGAGGTGGAGGGGGGGATGGGTGAAATAGATAGAGGGGATCGAGAGTACACTTATTTTGATGAGCACTGGGAAATGTATACAATTCTTGAATCATTTTGTTGTACATCTGAGACTCTTATAACACTGTATGTTAATAAAAAAATTGGGCTTCCTCTCTGGACTGCAAGGGTGAGTCAATATTAGGAAAACTCTGAATATAGTATATCTCGTCAATAGCCCCAAGGGGGAGATGTATATAATTACTGTAATAGACGCAGAAAAAAAGTTAGACAAAGCCCAACATCTAACATGATTACCACAATAGAGAATAAATTAAGAATAGATGACAACAGCAGATTGCACATATTCCTCAAGTGGACATGGCGCATTCTCCAGCATAAACCGTATGTTAGGCCATGGTAAGTCTTAGTAAGTTTCAAAAGATTGAAAGCAGACAAAGTATCCCTTCTGATCACAGTGGGATGAAACTAGAAATCAATAACCAAAGGAAAACTGGAAAATTCACAAGTACGTGGAAAGCAAACATGTTCTTGAACCACCAGTAGATCAAAGAAGAAATCACAAGGGACATTAGAAAATCCTTTGAGCTAAATGAAAACAAAACACCACAGACCAAAACTTATGGGATGCAGCCAAAGCAGTGCTAAGAGAGAAAGCTATAGCTGTACATGCAGACATTAAAAACGGTCTGTCCTAGAAAGTGTTCCACGTCCAAGAGAAGAATGTGTGTTCTGCTGTTGTTGGATGGAGAGAATGTTCTGTGTGTGTTTTATGTGTGTGTAGTGTTTTGTATAGATAGGTTGTCCATTCATCCAGCCATGCACCCACCCACCCTCCCACCCTACCCCTCAATCTTTCTGTCTATCTTACTATGGGACCTTTATACCTGTTAGCCCATGGCCTGGAAAATGGCACCCCGAGATGTTCACATGGCTGATTTCTCCCCATCACTCAGATGTGTGCCCCAACATAACCTCAGAGAAGTTGTCTGATCACAGTGTCTAAAACCTACCTTACCCTATCCCCAAGTCATTCTGTATCTTGCTTCTTGGTCTGTGTTTTCCCAGATTGCTTCTCACAATCTGAAATTATATGATTTATTGAGTTCTTTAGTTGTTTGTTCTCTATCTCCCCCAGGAGAATATGAGCTCAATAAATGCAGAGACTTTGTCTTGTTCACAGCAAGAGCATGACACGTAGTTCATGAATATGTGTTTGTTAACATTTGTTAAATATTACCTGCTTTTCGAAATAGCCCACTATTTGGAGGCAAATAAACTTGTTTGGATGGTTTTTCATGCTGGGAGATTTGAGAGGCAGTTCTACACCCTGTGTAATTTTTCTGTACTTTTTCCTTTGCTGGGGTTGCTACTTTTTTGGGGGGGGGGAGGGGTTACGACTTTTTAATTTCATCGAAATTCGTTTTGTCCTTGGTTGTGTTGGGAGTAAAATGTTGGATCCTCCAAATCCGTGTATACTGTATCTTTTACAGTCTTACGTGTTTCAGTGAAATCCTTACTAACGTTTATCTGTTTTGGCATTTCGGATTTTAGAGTTGTTTCTATAAAACTTTTCCACAAGCAAGTTCTTTAAAAGCATTGCTATTCTTTTCAGAATATTTATACTATCTATGTTTCAGTGCAATAGGTATTTCCTGTGATGATTACTTATTACAGTAAGTAAAAGGATTTGGGTGCCTGGGAGGCTCAGTAGGTTGAGCATTAAACTCTTAATTTCAGCTCAAGTCATGATCCCAGGGACATGGGATCGAGCCCCATGTCTGTGCAGAGCCTGCTTAAGATTCTCTGTCTCTCTCCCCCTCTCCCCTGCTTGTGTTCTCTCTCTCTAAAATAAAATAATGATAATAATAAATAAAGTAGAATTACTTAAGAAAATCTTAGAATTTCAGAGTAGAAGGGAACGTTAATTTATTATGTGGTATTCACATTTTTGTGTATTGAACTGCCCGTATTGAATATACATGTATGTGAAATTAGGTTGTGTGCAGTTAATCTCACTTTCGGAAGTTTGGCTATCAAAATGACGACTCTCCCATCAAAAGTATGCATTTTTCATGTTACCTTTTAATAACATATAAAGGCAAAGTTATGCGCTGTTTTTACTTTGTCTCTTACTACCTTTAAAGTTCCTTTTCATCAAGGTCTTATGTGTCCGTGTCTCATATCAGTGTCTCTTTACTTTGATCAGTGTCCTCTTCTTTATCCTCTCTCCCCAGGGTCGCTCAGATTCTCATGTGCTTTGAGTCTCAGATAGAGCCAAACACCCCATTGGATCCAATACCTGGCACTTCCTTTCTGTCTCTGACAACACTAACTCTAGGCAATATTTTAGAATCCGTTTTAAACTTAGATTAGTTTTAAGAAGCAAGAAAGCAAAAGAGATTGTGTTATACAATCTGGGGTCAAACCACTACCTCGTTCTTGTTTTCTCCCTGGGCATATTGCTTTTGTTGGTAATGGAAAAATACTGGCTATGAGGGGCAGACATGGCTCCCATGTCCTGGAAACAACAGAAAGAAAACTTCCTTAATTAAAAGTGGGATTGTGCTCCACTCAATTTTTATCACATCTTCAAATCCTGCCCTTGTTGAAGCTCAGCTCCTTATTCTAGGAAGCCATCTCTTTTGTCTGGATTCCTTTAAGGAGCGGCCATTCATATCACATTACATTCTAGTTTTGTGATTGTTTCATGTTGTAGGACTGTTTCACCCTCTGCCTTGGAAAATGTAATCTTCTTGAAGGCAAGAACATACTTTAATAAGAAAAACAACTAAGCAACTATTTTTTAAATAAATTTTTAATGTTTATTTTTGAGAGAGAGAGGGAGAGATAGAGAGGGAGAAGGAGGGAGGGGCAGAGAGAGAGGGAGACACAGAATCCTAAGCAGGCTCCAGGCTCTGAGCTGTCAGCCCAGAGCCCAAGGTGGGGCTCAAACTCACAAACCGTGAGATCATGACCTGAGCTGAAGTCGGACGCTCAACCGACCGAGCCACCCAGGCGCCCCAACAAGCAACTATTTAAATAGTACTGTAACTTGAGGTGATATATCCGGTATTATCATTTAAAATGATCTATTAAAGATCTAGTTTCTGAGAGGGAGTTTGAGATCTAGATATAATGCCAATTTCCTGAATTTCCATTCAGTAAGTAGAAAAGGATCATTCTTTATGAGACATTATCATTTCCTTAATGTAGTTTTTAAGAGGTTCTATTCTCTGTTCTCACCCATCACTGCCACTCACCCCCATCGTAATAATCGCAGTTATCTTTATAGAGCAGCAAAAATGTGCCAAACAATGTGCTAAGCCTCCACAATATATTACTTAAATCTGACACCAACTCTACAAAATAAATGTTACTATTATAGTTATTACTATTATAATTATTATTGTTAGGGTCTCAGTGCACAGAAATGGATTGAACATAATCCTCGGCTCATTCATGGCTCATATTCGTTTAGTTACTTAATTACTGACTTTTAATAACGTGCTAAACATCTGTGATCCCACCACCTGGAATGAAATCTAGGACCATAAACTCGGGCCTGCTCTTCATCAACCAGTTCTCCTGCCTCTTCCCCCACTTAGGTCATAGAAAAGTAGGTATTGTTACCCAGTATGTCACAGATGAGGAGTCTGACACTTGCGGAGGTTAAGAGTATTTTTTAGACCACCTAGCTGGTAAATGGACCGTTTGGGATGCAGACCGAGATGGGTCTAACTGCGACATCTAGCCTCGAAGCTGCTTGTGCAGTCTCCCAATTGTTTGCCTGCAAGATGGCAGAGAGGTGGTGTTCAATGAAATAAAGTGGATACTGGGACCTAAGTCACGGAAGATACAGGAGCCCCCTGCGAGTACGCTGGTTCATCCTCAGCCTGGAACTTTGTTTTGATTTATTCAGCCCTCTCTAGGTTAGTTCACAGCTCAGTTGTCTCATGGCACGACATACTCCAGTTGGTTCAGATTTCAAAAACCAAACGAAAAGAAGATATAATTCAGGGCCGCACTTATAAACTGCTTAGGTGTGGAAGAGAATTGTTGCCAAATGACCACCTTGTTGCACGTGGTAGTTTGAAACCGGTAATTTCAGCAGAAAGACCTTACTTGATTACTATAAAAAGAACCTTTTTTGGGCCTTCAGTTGATAGTGGCTAATGTGCAGAGTCTGATGTTCTATAGAATGTATATAGGTTTATACTTGGTTGTCTTAATCCCGCTAGTATATTGAATTACAGATGAGAACATGTGCATGCGTGTGTGTGCACGCGCTCTCTCTCTCTCTCTCTGTCCTCCTGTAATAGAAATGCAAAGTTAAAGACAGAGACATTAGTGTGGCCTTAAGAAATCCCATAAAACATCATGTGCTCGCATACCCAGGAGAATGCCAATAGAACTGAAAGGCACATCCACTGGACATCACAGTTTGTCCTCAGATAATTATTTCCTTTTGGGATTTAATAGAGAAGAACGTAAAACGTAACACTGGAAGCTTGCAGAATGATTGATCCTTCACAACAGAATTAAACAAGAAAGAGTGAATCATCGTAGCAAGGGTGTGTGGCGAATGAGGAAGTGGTTATTATAGCGCAGGGAGAACAAGGTCTCCATTAATGGTGCCGAGCGTGTGAAACGCTAAGGGCAGGATATTCGATTATCAAGTCTTGACCATGACCATTGTGGAATAAATAAGATTTATGTGAATAATTTATTGAACTGTATTTCCAGCCTCCTAAGAGAAATAATGTTACCAAAAGAAAGCATGTCCACAACTTATCTGAGATGCTTTACCTAATTCCCAATTGTAATTAGGTGGGGGGCTTTGGTTTATTTGCACAAATCAATTTAATCACATCTGGTACTTAGGAAACAAGGGAAATGGCTCAAAATTGTGGCTCATACATTCTATTTGTGTTGTTGGTCACCATACCAAGGCTAGAAATCAACACAAGGTATGTTTACTACCTATTTGGCTGAGACTGTGTTCTAAACCTTGAGCCTTGGTGGACACAGTTTTTTTTTTTTTTTTTTATCTCAGTGATACAAATTCATATTTCCCCCTGGATTCCAGTTAGCTGAATTTACTGCCTATGGGGTCCAAATGCCCAGTACTTTCAAACTTCTTCATAATATCTTTGTTCTTGAAATAAAAGAATACAGAAAGTAAGGGTTCCACTTGGCTTCAGATGGAAATATTCTCTTTGAGCAGATATGGGTCTAATAGAGCGCTGAACAGATATTAATTGGCTGAATACCTCCTAAACATTATATAGAGTGCCTGTCAGGAAGCACAAACCCAGAAGAAAGGAGATCTGTTTCCAACCCTCAGACTTAAGTAGAGCTCAGAGTCCACTCTATGCCTTTTCCAAACACGGTTTCTCCTCTGAACTACCTTCTGAGGATGGTATGTAGCTCGTACTGTTCTAGATGCTTGGAAGGTAAGTCATTTTATACTTACAATGGAGGCCTTCGGGTATTAGGAACTAATTTTCCCTCTTAACCCTAGCTAAGAAAGGCTGGTGGATTTGAGTAGAGGGGACAGGGAGATAAGTATTGAATAAACATGTACACATGTAATAAATTATAGTTGTGGAAACACATTGTGAGAGACTTTACCTAGGGGTAGACCTTTGGCCAACTCTGTGGGGAGGTAGGGTAGCCTTTCATTCAGGCAAATTTCCTTGTTGAACTCTTTAGTTTAATTTTTAAAATTTAATAGCAGTTTTCTGCTATACAAGTAATACATTATATAAAAAAAATTGGGGAAAAAAAACTTAAAAAAATATAAGGAAGAAAGAGCATCTCCCTTTTTTGGTAGTTAATTCTTTTACTGTCTTTACTCAGAGTATTTTCCTGAGCTTTTATTTTTAGAATGACTTTTTCCTTCTGCTACCTTCCAGATCCTATAAAGAGTATTCAAGTTCTTCCCAAATGTTTTTGTGATTTCATTTTTCTCTTGCTTTTAACTCTTTAATTCAGGCAGTTCCATTTTTCTATGGGTAGTGAATTGTTCCATCCCCATTTACTGATCATTTTTTCTCACTATTTTGAAATGCTTCCTTTCTACTGTAATATTTATATGTATGTGTGCAACTGTTCCTGAACGTACTTTTTTCCATTGAAAAAAAATTTCCTATGTTTTGTTGTATTTACTAGGGCAGCTCTAGACTACATTTTGATGACTGATTACACTTCGCTCAAACGTTCCCAGCTATTTACTCTTGGAGTTGAACTTTAGAATCAATGTAACAATTCAAAAATTCCACTGCACTGAATTTATACGTTAGTGTGGGGAGCGCTGGCATATTTACCCTTTGAAGTTTTCTGACACAGCAGTCGCAATATTTTGTCAAGCATTCTTGTGTTTGTACGTTATTCAAGAAAGTTTTGGAGTTATCCTCTCATAGCTCTTGAACATTTATTATTAAATTTACCCCTAGGTAGTTTTGAAAAATTGCTTTCTTATTTTGAAAAGGACTTGCCTTTAATTGCATAGTCACTGGTTATTATTGGTTTTTTGTATAGTCATCTTATATTTTGCTAAACTTTCAGACTAATTCACATTATTTCTCAGTTGATTGTTTTGGATTTTCTCAGTGGCCAACAATATCATTAAAAATAATGATATTTTCATCTCTTCCTTTCCAGTGTTTATCATTCTTCCGATTTTTGTTTTAGAATCGTATCGCCTAGGATTTTGGAATAATGTTAAACAGAGAAGACCGAGTAGGAGTTCATGTCTTTTTTTCTTACACTAATGGGAATGCTTGCAAGAGGATATGCAGTCAGTTTCTAGATCATTTGTTAATTAACAGAGTCTTTTTCAAGCTAGGGAAATTTTCTTCAATTCTAAAAATATATAGCCTTTTTTGTGTGTATGCTATTCTTACAGATGGTTTTGTGTCTATGCTGTCAGTGTTAGGCTAGCCTCACGTAACATGCTAGCCTGGTTTTCTGTCACCTTTGGAATCAATTCTGACAATGTATGTTTTCCTTGAACTCATCTGTGTGATTTCTTATTGCCATAAATTGGCATGTATTATTCATTGATAGATGTATGGATAAAGAAGATGTGGTATGTATGTATGTGTGCACATATATGTGTATATATATATGTATATACATATACAGTGTATCCACACACAGTGGAATATTATTCAGGCATAAAAAAGAATATCTTGCCACTTGCAATAACATGGCTGGACCTAGACGGTATAATGCTGAGTAAAATAAGTCAGAGAAAGACAAATACCATATGATCTTACTCATGTGTAGAATTTAAGAAACAAAACAAAGAAAGAAAGAGCAAAGACAAAAAAGCAAATTCTTAGAGAATAAACTGGGGTTACCAGAGGGGAGGTGGGTGGGGCATGGGTGAAATCAGTGATGGGGCTTAAGGAGCACACTTGGAATGAGCACTGGGTATTGTGTGGAAGTGAAGAATCACTGTACTGTACATCTGAAACTAAGATAACATTATATGCTAACTATCCTAGAATTAAAATTCTTAAAAATTGAATGAGGTTACACTAAAAATAATCGGATTAAAGTATATCTAATTAATATCAAGGGATCTACTATATTGACTTAGAGTAATACAAGGTTGTCTTGAAGATAGCTTATAAAGAACCTAAAATTCTGGGCTAGGAAGGTTGGAATTTATTCTTTTGGTCAATAATGTAGGGGAAGTTTTATAAGTAAAAGAAGGGCACATTCACAAGTGAGGCAAGAAATCTGATGCAATGTGTCAGAGGTCACAGAAAAGGAAACTGTAAGCTGAATGATAAAGAGGTTATTGAATAGCACAGTCTAGAAAGAAGAGAAGTTAGGGTCATTGTATTCCACTGGGAACATAGATGAGCTAGTTTGGAAAATGCCCTGAGTATATGACATGCATCTGGGAGGTGGCTGTGAACAGAGTATAATAGAAAACCTGTAATACCTGGCCTGGGAGAAGGGAAGGAAAGGGGGAGAGAGTCCAAGGAGACCAAGATAAGAACTATCCAGTGGCTAGGCAAAATTGGTCTTTTGCCTCCAGCTGGTTCTCAATCTAACTGAAGACTGATGGGGAAGTAAAACATACTTTACTCAGCTTAACACAATCTTAAAATGTTTTCTGCTTCTGTGATTTCAGTGTTAACAGTCAATTCTAAACAAGGAAGCTCCGGTAGAAAAATGTATCCTCTTTTTTTTTCACTTCCCTTAGATTTAGCAGGTGGTACAGAGGAAGGGAAAATAATAATATTTTTTTAATTCTCTTTTTTGAATTTTAAGGAGGCTCCACGCCCAACATGGGACTTGAACTCACAACCCTAAGATCAAGAGTTGCATGCTCTACCAACTGAGCCAGCCACATGCCCCTAAAATTATTATTATTTAAAAAAAATTTTTTTTAAGTTTATTTTTGAGACAGGGAGAGCACGAGCAGGGTAGAGGCAGGGAGAAAAGGACAGAGAGAGAATGCCGAACAGGCTCCATACTGTCAGCACAGAGCCCAGTGCAGGACTTATACTCATGAACCGTGAGACCATGACGTGAGCTGAAATTAAGAGTCGGATGCTTAGCCCAGGCACCCCTAAAATTATTATTTTAAAAAACATATGTACCCAAAGGAGTAGAAAACTATGTGCAAAAACCTGCACATAGCTATTTATGGCAGCCTTATCCATTATTGCCAAAACTTGGAGGAAGCCAATATGTCCTCCAGTAGGCGAATGGATAAATAAACTATGGTACATCCAGACAGTGAAATATTATTTGCCACTAAAAAGAAATGAGCTGTCAAGCCATGAAACTATGGAAGAAGCTTAAAAGCCTATTAAGTGGAAGAAGCCAACCTGAAAAGGCTACATGCTATGTGATTCCAACTATATGACATTCTGGAAAAGGCAAAGCTATGGAGACAATAAAAAGATCAGTGGTTGCTGAAGGGGTGAGAAAATCAGGGCAAGGAGAAATAAATAGGCAGAGCACAGAGGATTTTTTTAGGGCAGTGAAAATACTCTGTCGAGCACTAATAATGGGCACATACAGTTATACACGTGTCCAAATCCATAAAATGTACACCACCAGAGTGAACTCTAAGGTAAACTGTGGACTTAGGGTCATTATGATGTGTCAATGCAGATTCATCCTTGGTGAAAAATGTACCATTGTGGTAGGTGACGTTGATAACTGGGGAGGCTATGTGTGCGTGCGTGCGTGCGTGTGTGTAGAGGGGGGTATGTGGGAAATCTCTGTACTACCTTCCCAATTTTATTGTAAACCTAAGACTACTCTAAAAAATAAAATCTCAAATATATATAAGACTTAATTAAGGGACAGTGTTAGCAGCGAGAATATCCTGAATTCAGAAGCGCCCCGAAGCTGGAATCCAGACATCTAGGAGTCACTACGGTGGCTGGTGGCTGCCGATCAGCACCCACAAAGCTGGTGCCAAACACTGGGATGATGACTTGGGCCACTGCACTTGCGTTCCCATGACTCCATGAGATTTCTCCATGAGATTTCTTGTCGTGGAAATAGCAACAGTGGCCTCCTTTTCTCTGCAGCCATCAAAAATGAAGGAAATGCATTTAATTGGATGGTACTTGCATCCAGAACATTAGCACCAAGAAACCAGGAGATGTAGGTTATTCTTATTTTTTATTGTTTTAGCTTTTCCGCCCCAGCAGTGCCCTAGAAGGTGGGAGGAATGGAGTTGAGGAAGCCAGTCCTCAATTTGTCTTTTTCTTCCCATGTATTTATTTATACAATCATTTGTTCGTATAAGTATGGACTCATGAGTATTCGTTTTGTGCTCTGGGTTATCCAGTACTAATTTATTTAATTGCTCAAATTATTTCAGCCTTGACCCTTGGAACCTCTTTGAGTTGGTTCCTGTGTCCTTTTGACATATGCCCCTCAATTTGGTTTCTGTTGTTTGAGGGGTGTGTGTGTGTGTGTGTGTGCGTGTGCTTCTGTGTTCTGACACTACAGGGTGTTCTAGGCTTATCTTGTATGTTCCCCAACTCAGCCCTAGAATGAGCCACTGTTTCAAGGACCTGTAGTTCTTTTGTTGGAGAACGGTACTAGGAACAAAGATTGATTTGGGCACTGATTGTCATTCTTTGACCGTTGATCTTTCTGTGGCCTTATGTTTAGATATATATCTTACAAATATCATATACCTAAATTAAAAAAATATGTAGTGTTACAATCTTGGACTTTCAATTATAGAATTTACATTCTTTGCTTGCTGTGATTGCTTATAATAGGACTCATTTTTGTAACACTTCAGATTTGTCCTGTTTCCGTGTTTGGTTTCACTTTTTGATTGATTTTTGTTTTGTTTCTCCTTCCCTGACTTTTTTTTTTTTTTTTGATTGATTGATTAACTTTGCTTATATTCCTTCTGTCTCATTCTGTTTTTCCCTCTACTTGTTTGAAAATTATATGCTCTCTGTATATATGTATACGTTTTTTTGAGAGAGAGAGAATGTGCAAGCAGAGAAGGGGCAGAGTGAAAGGGAGAGAGGGAATCCCAAGCAGCCTCCATGCCCACCGCAGCCCCGACATAGGGCTCGATCTTAGGACTGTGAGATCATGACATGAGCTGAAATCAGGAGTCAGACACTTAACTGACTGAGCCACCCAGGCGTCCCTGTATACTCTTTTAGTGGTTACTTCACGCTTTTTTTTTTAACCTGCATTTAACTCAACAAAATCTGAAGTTAATATACCTCATTCCCAGACAATACGAGGACTTCAAGATGCTCCAAATGTATGATTAGTACCTCTCATATTATAGTCTCTTGTTGACCTATATTTCATTTCTAGCATATTTTCCTCTCAAAAATCAAGCATTATATTATGATTGTGTTCATTCAATGTTTATTTAGCTTTGTCCAGGCATTTCCGAATATCTTTCCTCATTAGTCTTTCTGTGTCTTGCATTTTCTGTCTTCAGTCATTTTTCTTCTGAGTCACATCCTTTAGAATTTCACTTAGTGAGGATGTTTTGACATTAAACCTTGTCAGTTTTTGTTCTTCTAACCATGTCTTCATCTTGCTCTAATTACTAATGTTTCATGATTCACTCGGTGACTGGGCCATGAAGCGAAGGTTAAAAGGCAAATAGGGGGGCTCTGGGGTGGTGCAGTCGGTTGAGCGTCCGACTTCAGCTCAGGTCACGATCTCGCGGTCCGTGAGTTCGAGCCCCGCGTTGGGCTCTGGGGTGATGGCTCAGAGCCTGGAGCCTGCTTCCGATTCTGTGTCTCCCTCTGTCTCTGCCCCTCCCCCGTTCATGCTCTGTCTCTGTCTCAAAAATAAATAAAACGTTAAAAAAAAAAAAAGATTGCACATCGTGGTTGTCAAAGGGGTTAAAAAAAAAAAAAAAAAGGCAAATAGGTGCCACCCAGGGAAGAGACCAGTGCATGATTTGAGGTTGCTGAGAACAGACAACACATTTACAGCAAGAGAGGAAGAGAGAGTGCACAGTGTAGGGACACTCAGGCAATGTAGCTGCACCCGTCCTACTTTACATGGCAGTGGAAAGACCCCACACGCCACCCTGGGGTCTAAAAGACAGAAAGTGGGGAGCATGCCGAAGAGCCGTCGATGCTTTGCTTAAGTGTACATCAAGCCCAGAACAAGGAAAGATATTCTTCCACAAGACGACAAGCTCAGCGCAGGCTGTGAGCACTCTTTAGGACATGTTCTGGGCTCAAGGCCAATGTTATGCAGCCAAGCAGGGGATGAGGCATTGCTCATGGCTGCCTTTCCTTTCAGTTTCTTTTCAGCCGAAATCAGTTTTGCTGTGTATAGAATTCTAGATTGACAGCTTTGCCCCCACTCAGTACTTTGATATATTATTTCAGACTCACTTCGGCTTCCATTATTGTTGAACAGTTAAGTGGGAATTTACTTGTCATTCCCTTGAAGATGATCAGTTTTATTTCTCTAAGCTACTCTTAAGACTTTTTTCTCTTTGTCTTTGGAGTTCTGAAGTTTCACAGTCGAAGGGGCGATTTCTTTATTACTGTCCTATTAGGGACTCATTAGGCTTTCTTGATCTGAGGATTGGTGTCTTTCCCCACATCTGTTAATTCTCAGCCATTATCTTTTAGTGTATTGCTTCCACTCTTTTCTCTGTTGTCTCTTTCTGGTACTCTGATAAAATGTTTGTGAGTCATTTTTACTCTGTTCTCCGTGTATTTGAGACTTGGCTTCTTCTATATTCCATGTCTCATAAATCTCTCCTTTGTATTTTCCATGTCTTTGTTTTTATGGACTGCATTTTAAGTGATTTATTCAGATATCATTTCAAGTTGACTGATTTTCTCTTCAACTATAGGCTTCACCCATTGAGTTGTAATTTTCACTTATATATTTTTATTATTATTTTTAAAGTTTATTTATTTATTTATTTTGAGAGAGAGCAAGGGGGGAGGGCGCAGAGAGAAAGGGAAGGGAGGGAGAGAGAGGATCCCAAGCAGGCTCCGTGCTTAGTGCAGAGCCCGACTCAGGGCTCAAAGCAACGAACCACGAGATCATGACCTGAGTCCAAGTCAGACGCTTAACTGACTGTGCCAGCCCGGTGCCCCTTCACCTACTACATTTTTAATTTATAGAAGTGGTGTGGTTCTTTTTCAGATTTTCTTGGTCATTCTTTATAGCCTTCTCCCCTCCAACATGTATTTTTTTTCAAACACTCCCAGGCAACTCTTGAATTCTCAGCAGACACTGACTGGTGTCCTATACATTTAACTCAATTTTGACACTGTCTACCTAGAGAGTAGAGTCAGATACCATAGGTTAAGGGCTCAGTCCCACAAGACTGCCTCCCACTGTAGATACCAGTGGCAATTTATGTTATCACCTGTGCTTCTGACTGAGCAGCCATCAATCAGAGGTTCTCGCAACCCCTCCTTGGGTTTTGACTAATTTGCTAGAGTGGGTCATAGAATTCAGGAGACCAGTTTACTTATTAACCATTTATTACACGGGGTATTAAAGGGTGCAAATGAATAGTCAGATGAAGAGATACAATAAAGGGAAGTTTGAAAGGGTCCCAAACACAGACGCTTCTGTCCCATGGTTTTTGGAGTGCATCACCCTTCCAATACATGGATGGATTTTGGTTTGCCAACCTGGAAGCTCTCCAAATCTCTTACTCTTGGATTTTTATGGAGGCTTAATTACATAGACATGATTGATTACATAATTGGCCATTGGTGATTGAACTCCATCTCTAGCTTCTGTCCCCTCCCCAGAGGTCTAGGGGTGAGGCCAAAAGTTCCAACCCTCTGATTACCTGATTGGTTTCCCTGGCAACCATCTTTCATCCTTAGAGCCTTTCCAAAAGTCTCATTAGCATAAACTCATGTGTGGTTGGAAGGAAGTTGATATAAATAGCAAGACACCTTTATTACTCTTGACATTTAGGAAATTCCAAGAATCTTAGGAGCTCTGTGCCAGGAATAGGGATGAAGACCAAATATATATATATATTCCTTATTGTAAATCACAATATCACCCCCCCCACACACTATATTGTTTAAGTTTCTATTTTAGTTCTTTAAACACTCTATGGTTAATATTCTGTTTCTGAAAATTTGAATAGTTAAGGTCTGAGTGGGTTTGCTGACTGAATTTCTGCTTGTTTTCCATCAAGATGTCCTGTTTTCTTATGTTTCAACATTTTTCAAAAACTGTCACTTCCCTTGCTTTCATTTTCTGAATTAATAGGCTTCCCTCACTTTTTTTAAAACCAGTTTTGGATTTATACACAAATCAACTGGAAAGTACAGAGAGTTCCCAAATCATCCTTTACCCCCTGCCTGTTTCCCTTATTATTAACATCTTGCATTAGTGTGTTGTATTTGGTACAGTTAATGAGCCAATATTGATACATTACTATTAACTAAAGTCTATAGTTTCTTTAGGGTTCACTCCATGTGTATATTCTGTGAGTTTTGATGAATGTATAATGACGTGGATCCACCATTACATTATCATACAGAATAGTTGCACCGACCCCAAATTCCTTGTGCTCTATTTATTAATTCTACTCTCCTTCCCCAAGCCCTGGCAACTATTGATCCTTTCACTGCCTCCATAGTTATACCTTTTCCAGAATGTCATATATTTGTAATCCTATAGTATATAGCCTTTTCAGATTGGCTTCTTTCCCCTAGCAAAATGCATTTAAGTTTCTTCCATGTTCTTTCATGGCTTGATAGCTCATTTCTTTTTAGTCGTGAATAATATTCATTGTCCAGACGCATCACATTTTATTTATCCATTCACCTGCTGAAGGATATCTTGTTTGCTTTCAAGTTTTGGTGATTATGAATAAAGCTGTTATAAATAGCTGTATGCAGGTTTTTGTGTGGCATAAGTTTTCAACTCATTTGGGTAAACACCAGGGTGCACAATGGCTAGAGAGTGTGGTAAAAGCATGCTTAGATTTGTAAGAAACTTCTAAACTCTTTTCCAGAGTGGCTGTGCTGTTTTGCATTCCCACGGCAATGAATGAGAATTGCTGTTTGTATACAACCCTGCCAGTGTTTGGATTTTAGACATTCCAACGGGTATGTAATAGTATTTTCTGGTTTTAATTCGCCATTCTCTATTGTCATATAATGTTGAGCGTCTTTTCAAATGCTTATTTGCCATCTGTATATCTTCCTTGGTAAGATGTCTATTCAGATTTTGGCCATTTTTAAATTGGGTTGTCTTCTTATTGTTGAGTTTTAAGAGTTCTTTATGTATTTTGGAAATGTTCCTTTGTCATATACTTTCTCCTAGTGTGTGACTTCTCTTTTATTCTCATAACAATATCTCTTATTGAGCAGAAGTTTTAAATTTCAATGAAGTCCAATTTACCTGATTTTTCTTTCATGGATTATGTTTTTTGGTGCTGTATCTGAAAAGTCTCACCAAACCCAAGGTCACTTAGGCGTTGTTCCGTGTTATCTTCTAGGAGTTTTATACTCTTGTATTATGCCTTTAGGCCTATGATCCATGTTGAGTTGGTTTTTGTGAAAAGTGTAAGGTCTTTAAGATCCCTGTGTTGGCTGGTGGACGTCCCGCTGTTCCAGCACCATTGTTGAACAGACTTTTTTTTTTTTTTTAATTTTTTTTTTTCAACGTTTATTTATTTTTGGGACAGAGAGAGACAGAGCATGAACAGGCGAGGGGCAGAGAGAGAGGGAGACACAGAATCGGAAACAGGCTCCAGGCTCTGAGCCATCAGCCCAGAGCCCGACGCGGGGCTCGAACTCACGGACCGCGAGATCGTGACCTGGCTGAAGTCGGACGCTTAACCGACTGCGCCACCCAGGTGCCCCGAACAGACTGTCTTTTAAACATTGAATTATCTTTGCTCCTGTTTCAAAGTTTGGCTGACTATAATTGTCTGGATCTATTTCTGGGTTCTTTATTCTGTTTTATTGGCCTATTTGTCTATTCTTTCACCAAAACTGTGCTGTCTTGATTATGGTCACTTTACAGTAAAGCTTGAAGTCGGGTAGTATCAGTCCTCCAAATCCATTTTTTTCCTTCAATCTTCTGTTGGCTATTCTGGGTCTCAGTCTCTCCATATAAACTTTAGAATCAGCTTACCAATATTTGCAAAATAACTTGTTGGAATTTTTATTAGGATTGCATTGAATCTGGAAATCAAGTAGAGAAGAACTGGTATTTTGACAATATTGTTCTTATTCATGAACATTCTCTCCATTTATTTAAATCTTCCTTGATTTCTTTCATCAGAGTTTTATAAGTCTTATACATTTTTTTTGTTAGATTCATGCCTAAGTATTTCTTTTTGTTGTTGTTGTGGATATAAATGGTATTATGTTTTTAATATCAAATTCCAGTTGTTTATTTCTGGTATATAGAAAGCAATTGACCTTTATGTATTAACCTTGTAGACTGCAACCTTGCTGTAATTGCTAATTAGTTTCAGGAAATTTTGCTCAATTTGTTTAGATTTTCTATGTAGATAATCATTCTTGCCTTGTTCTTGTTCTCAGTGGGGAAGCTTCTAGTTTCTTACCATTGAGTATGATGTTAATTATCAATTTTCGTAGAACTTCTTAGTCAAGTTGAAGAAGTTTCCCTCTATTCTTAGTTTGCTCAGAGTTTTTATCATAAGTGGGCGTTGGATTTTGTCAGATGTTTTTCTGCATCTATTGATATGATCATGCGAATTTTTAGCCTGTTGCGGTAAATTCCATTCATTGGTTTTCTTTCCTTATTGCTTTGTTATTTTGATAGACTTTATTCAAAAATGTAAACACTCTAAAACAAACATTTCAGGTAGTGGCTGACACATCATTCAGTTATTTGCTCTGCTGAAATGCCTTCAACTCCCCCTCAAATAAAAATTGAATGAAATTCCCAGACAAGCTTGAGCACAAGCTGAGACACAGCACTTTATTTATTTATTTATTTATTTATTTATTTATTTATTTATTTTTAATGTTTATTTAGTTTTGAGAGAGAGAGAGAGAGAGAGAAAGAGCGTGAGCACAGGAGAGAGAGAGGGACACAGAATCCAAAGCAGGCTCCAGGCTCGGAGCTGTCAGCACAGAGCCTGAAGCGGGGCTCAAACTCGTGAACCGTGAGATCATGACCTGAGCCAAAGCCGGACGCTTAATTGACTGAGCCACCCAAGCACCCCAACACAGCACTTTAGAAATGTCCCGATTTCTAGAATTAAAAGAGACAACAAAAATCACCAAAATTAAAACTAGAAGAGTTAATTCAGGTTCCAGGGTCATATCTTTCTCTTTTCTCTTTTGAGTGTAGTTGATAACACAGTGTTACATTAGTTTCAAGTATATTACACAGTGGTTTGGCAGGTTTAACGATTATGCCGTGCTCGCCACAACTGTATCTATCATCTGTCACCATGTGGCGGTATTACAATATCATTGACTGTGTTCCTTATGTTGTACCTTTTATTCCAACGACTTACTCATTCCATAACTGCAAGTCTGTCTTTCCCACTCCCTTTCACCCATTTTGCCCATCCCCCTACCTTCCTCCCTCTGGCAACCATCAGTTAGTTTGTTTTCTGTATTTAAAGATCTGATTTGCTTTTCGTTTGTTTATTTGTTCATTTGATTTTTGATAGATTCCACTTATGGGTGAAATCATGTGGTATTTGTCTTTCTCAGTCTGATTCATATCACTTAGCATAGTACCCTCTAGGTCCATCCATGTTGTTGTCAATGGCCATGATCTCGTCATTTTGTATGGCTGAGTAATATCCCATTGTACATAGATGTCACGTCTTTATCCAATTGTCTGTGGACAGACACTGGCTTTGCTTCCACATCTTGGCTATTGTAAATAGTTCTGCAATTAACCTAGAGGTGCATATAACTTTTTAAATTAGTGTTTTTGGAATTTTTGGGTCAATACCCAGAAGTGGAATTATTGGATTATGTACTATTTCTATTTTTAACTTTTTGAGGAAACTCCATGCTGTTTTCCACAGCGGTTGCACCAATTTGCATTGCCACCAATGGCACATAAGTGTTCCTTTTCCTCCGTATCCTCGCCAACACTTGCTATTTCTTATGTTTTTGATTTTAGCCATTCTGACAGGTATAAGGTGATCTCTCATCGTGGTTTTAATTTGGATTTCCCTGATGATTAGTAGTTTTGAGAATCTTTATGTGTCTTTTGGCCATCTGTATGTCTTCTTTGGAAAAATGTCTATTCAGGTTCTGTGCTCATTTTTAAATCGGATTATTTCTTTTTTTTTTTTTTGGTGTTGATGTGTAGAAGTTATTTATATATTTTGGATATTAACCCTTATCAGATATAGCATTTACAAATATCTTCTCCCATTCAGTAGGTTGCCTTGTTGTTTTGTTGATGGCTTCCTTCACTGTGCAAAAGCTTTTTATTTTGATGTAGTCCTAATAGTTTATTTTTGCTTTTATTTCCCTTGCCTCATGAGACATATCTAGAAAAATGTTGCTGTAGCTGATGTCAGAGAAATTACTGCCTGTGCTCTCTTCTAGGATTTTTATGGTTTCAGGTCTGACGTTAGGTCTTAATCCATTTTGAGCTTATTTTTGTGTATGGTGTAAGAAAGTGATGTAGTTTCATTTTTCTACATGTAGCCACCCAGTTTTCCAGCACCACTTATTGGAGAGACTGTCTTTTCCCCACTGTATATTCTGGTCTCCTTTGTCATAGATTGATCGACCATATAAGTGTGGGTTTATTTCAGGGCTCTCTATTCTGTCCCATTGAATGTGTCTGTTTTGGTGCCAGTACCACACTATTTTGATTACTACAGCTTTGTAATGTATCTTGAAATCTGGGATTGTGATGCCTCCAGCTTTGTACTTCTTTCTCAAGATTGCTTTGGTTATTTGCAGTCTTTTGTGGTTCTGTACAAATTTCAAGGTTGTTTTAGCTTTGTGAAAAACGCTGTTGATATTTTGATAAGGATTACATTGAATCTGTAGATTGCTTTGGTTAATATGTACACTTTAATTATATTAATTCTTTCAATCCATGAGCATGGAATATCTTTCCATTTGTTTATGCTGTCTTCAATTTCTTTCACCAGTGTTCAGAGTACACGTCTTTCCCTTCCTTAGTTAAGTTTATTCATAGGTATTTTATTCTTTTTGGTACAATTGTAAGTCAGATTTTTTTTCTTAATTTCTCTTTCTAGTACTTTGTTACTAGTATAAAGACATACTGCCGATTTCTGCATATTAATTTTGTGTTCTGCATCTTAATGAATTCATGTATTACTCCGAGTAGTTTTTTGGTGGAGTCTCCAGGGTTGTCTAAATACAGTATCATGTCATCTACGAATTATGACATTTTTACACTTCTCAATTTGGGTGTCTTATAACCTTTTCTTGTCTGATTTCTGTGGGTAGGATTTTCAGTATTATGTTGAATAAAAATTGAGAGTGGACATGCTAGGCTTGTTCCTGATCTTAGGAGAAGACCTGTCAGTTTTTCACTAGTGAGTGTGATGTTCGCTGTGGGGGTTTTTCATATATGGCCTCTATTATGTTGAGGTATGTTCTCTCTGAACTCACTTCGCTTAGAGTTTTTATCATGAATGAATGTTGAACTTTGTTGAATGCTTTCTCTTTATCTATTGAGATGCTCATATGATTCATATGATTTTTATCCTTTGTTTTATTCATATTGATTGATTTGCAAATATTGAACCATTTTTGCATCACTGGAATAAATCCCACTGGATGGTGGTGAAAGTTCCTTTAATGTATTTTTGAATGCTGTTTGCTAATATTTTGTTGAGGATTTTTGCATTTATGTTCATATTGGCCTATAGTTTTCTTCTTCTTCCTCCTCCTCCTCCTCCCCTTCCTCCTCCCCCTCCCCCTCCTCTTCCTCCTCCTCCTCCTCTTCTTCTTCTTCTTCTTCTTCTTCTTCTTCTTCTTCTTCTTCTTCTTTTTCGTGGTATCTTTATCTGGTTTTGGTATCAGGAAAATGCTGGCCTCATAGGATATGTTTGGCAGCTTTCTTTACTCTTCTAATTTTTGGACTAGTTTGGGGAAAATAAATATTAACTCTTCTTTAAATGTTTGGTAGAAATCACCTGTGAACCCATGTGATCCTGAACTTTTTTGGGTTTTTTGGTAGTTTTTAAAATTTTTTATTCGATGTTGTTACTAGTAATTGATCTGTTAGGATTTCCTATTTCTTCCTGATTCAGTTTCAGAAGATTTTCTACTTCTAGGAATTAACCCATTTCTTCTGGGTTGTCCTGTTTGTTGGTATGCAATTTTTCACAGTATTCCCTCATAATCCTTCACATTTCTGTATTGTCAGTTGTTAGTGTTTCTCATTTATGATTTTATTTACTTGACTTCTTTGTTTATTTACTTTCCTTGGTGAGTCTGGCTAAGAGTTTATCAATTTTGTTTTCATCTTTTCAAAGAACCAGTTCTTGGTTTCATTGACTTTCCATCGTTATTTAAGTTTCTATCTCATTTATTTCTACTCTGATTTTGTTATTTCCTTCGTTCTATTCACATTGGGCTTTGTTTGTTATTCTTTTTCTAGTTCCTTTAGGTGTAAGATTAGATTTTTTATTTGAGCTTTTTCCTGTTTATTGAGGTAGGCCTGTATTGTTATATATTTCCCTCTTAGAACTGCTTTTGCTGTATCCCAAGGACTTTGAACTATTATATATATATTTTCCTTTGTCTCATTGTATGTTTTTCTTTCTTTTTTGATTGCTTCATTGACCTATTGGTTGTTTAGTGTCATGTTGCTTAGCTTAGCCTGCCTGAGTTTGCATTTTTTCCAGTTTTTTTTTTTTCTTCTGATTTATTTCAGGTCTCCTATCACTGATTGGAAAAATTGCATGGTATAGTTTTAATCTTAAATTTATTGAGGCCTTTTATGTGGCCTACATGTGATCTATTCTGAAGAATGTTCCATGTGCACTTGAAATGAATATATATTGTTATTTTTGGATGGAATGTTCTGTATATATCTGTCATATACAACTGGTTGAATATGTCATTCAAAGACACAGTTTCCTTATTGGCCTTCTACCTGGATGATTTATCCATTGTGAGGTGTTAAACTTTCCTACTATACTTGTATTATGATTAATTTCTCCCTTTATGTCCATTAATATTTTCTTCATGTATTTAGGTGTTCCAGTGTGGTGTGTATAGATATTTATAATTGTTACAATCTCTTGTAGGATTAATCCCTTTATCATTATGTAATGCCCTTTTTTGTATCTTGTTATAGTTTTTGTTTTAAAGCCTATTTTGTCAGATAAAAGTATTCCTACTTCTTTTTTTTTTTTTTTTCATTTTTATTTACATGGTAAATGTTTTCCCATTTCTTCATTTTCAGTCTGTATGTGTCTTTAGGTCTGAGGTGAGTCTCTTGTAGGCAGCATAGAGATGGTCTTGGGTTTGTTTGTTGGATTTTTTTTTTTATCCATTCCACCACCCTTTTTATTGGAGCATTTAGACCATTTACATCTAAATTAATTATTCATAGGTATGTAGTTATTGCTATTTTGTTATTTTTTTCTATTTTTTCTTGTTCATTTTTGTAGTTCTTCTCTGTTCCTTTCTTTTTCTCCTGCTCTCTTCTTTTTGTGATTGGTGCGTTTCTGTAGTGTTATGTTTTACTTTTTCTTTCTTTTTTGTGTGTCTATTATAGGTTTTGGGATTGTGGTTACCATGAGGTTCATATCTAATTTCCTAAGTACATACCAGTCTGTATTAATCTGATGTTCATTTAAGTTCAAAATGTTTATTTATTTTTGAGAGGGGCAAAGAGAGAGGAAGAGAGAATCCCAAGTAGGTTCCACTCTCAGAGCAGAGCCTGATGCATGGCTCGATCTTACCACCATGAGATTATGGTCTGAGCTAAAATTAAGAGTCAGACAGACACTTAACTGACTGAGCCACCTAGGCACCCCTAAGTTCAAAACACATTCTTTTTTTTTTTTTAAATGTTGATTTCTTTTTGTTTTTTTTAATTTTTTTTTTAACGTTTATTTATTTTTGAGACAGAGAGAGACAGAGCATGAACAGGGGAGGGTCAGAGAGAGAGAGGGGGAGACACAGAATCTGAAACAGGCTCCAGGCTCTGAGCTGTCAGCACAGAGCCCGACGTGGGGCTTGAACTCACAAACCGCGAGATCATGACCTGAGCCGAAGTCGGACGCTTAACCGACTGAGCCACCCAGGCGCCCCTCAAAACACATTCTTAACAAAAAATTTTTTCTATTTTTTCTTCCTTCCTCTATCTTTAATGTATCTGCTGTCATATTTTACATATTTGTATTCATAATTCTTTTACATCTAATTATGGCCATTTCTTTTCTACTTCTTAAAGAAGTCCTTTTAACATTTCTTGTAAGTCTAATATAGTGGTGGTCAACTCCTCTACCTTTTGTTTGTCTGAGAAAATTTTGATCTCTTCTTCAAATATGAATGATAATCTTGCCGGGTAGAGTATTCTTGGTTGTAGAATTTTTTTCCTTTTGGTACTTTGAATACGTCATGCCACTCTTTTCTGGCTTGCAATGTTTCTATTGAAAAATCAGCTGATAGCCTTATAGGTTTTCCCTTGTAGGTAACTTTTTACTTCTTACTTGCTGCTTTTAAAATTCTCTGTCTTAAGCACCTGGGTGGCTCAGTCGGTTAAGGGTCTGACTTCGGCTCAGGTCATGATCTCATGGTTCATGGGTTTGAGCCTCGCATCGGGCTCTGTGCTGACAGCTCAGAGCCCGGAGCCTGCTTTGGATTCTGTGTCTCCCTCTCTTTCTGCACCTCCCCCACTCACGCTATCTCTCTCTCCCCCCAAAATAAATAAACACTAAAAAACATTTTTTTAATTCTCTCCCTATAACCTTTGACATTTTAATTATTATGTCATGGTATGGACCTCCTTAGGCTCATCTTCTTTGGAGCTGTCTGTGTTTCTTGAACCTGGGTGTCTGTTTTCTTCCCTAGGTTTGGAAAGATTGCAGCTATTATTTCTTCAGGTAAATTTTCTACCCCTTTCTCTCTCTTTTCTTTCCCTTATTCTGGGACTCCCATATTGTGAATGTTTGTTCACTTGATGTTATCCAACAGATACCGTAACCTATCATCCATTTTAAAACTATTTTCTCTTTTTGCTGCTCAGCTTGAGCGCTTTCCATTACACTGTCTTCCAGATTGCTGATATATTGTCCTGTGTCCACTAGTGTGTTTTTTATTTGTTACTGAATTCTTCAACTCTGATTCGTTCTTTTTAATACTTTCTGTGTCTTTATTAAAGGTCTTACTTAGTTCTTCCACTCTTCTGTCCAGCCTGGTGAGTGTTTTAATGACCATGACTTTAACTTCCCTATCAGGCATATGGTTACTCTCTATTCCATTCCGTTCTTTTGCGGAGATTTTTGTCCTGTTCTTTCTTTCAGAGCATATTCTTCTGTCGTGCCATTTTGCTTAACTTTCTGTGTCTGTGTCTATGGATTGGGGAGAACAGCTACTTCTCCAAAACTTGAAGGAATGGTCTTATGTATGGTCATCCACTATGTGTGGGTGCTTGGTGACTTTTGCTGGCTGACCGGAGCTATGGCTGGCATAGGCTGGAGGTCCTGGACTTTTCACACAGTGGACACCCTGTCAGGAAGGCTAAAGCTGAAGTGGGTGCAGGTGAGGGTGTCTTGACATTCATTGACTTTCAAATGTTGAAGCAGCTGTGCTTACCTGGCATGAATCCCACTTGATTGTGGGCTATAATTCTTTTTTTTTTTAATTGTTTTTTAATGTTTATTTATTTTTGAGAGAGAGAGAGAGCATGAACAGGGGAGGGGCAGAGAGAGAGGGAGACACAGAATCCAAAACGGGCTCCAGGCTCCGAGCTGTCAGCAGAGCCCGACACGGGGCTCGAACTCACGGACCGCGAGATCATGACCTGAGCCGAAGTCGGCCGCTTAACCGACTGAGCCGCCCAGGCGCCCCCTATAATTCTTTCTATACATGGTTGGAATCAGTTTGCTAAAATTTTGTTGAGGATTTTTATATCTGCATTCAAATATTGGTTTGTAGTTCTCTTTTTCATCATGTCTTTGCCTGCTTTTGTTATTAGGGTAATGCTGGCTTCAAAGAATTTCTGCTTCTATTTTCTGGAAGAGACTGTAGACAGTTGTTATAATTTCTTCCATTAATGTTTGGCAGAATTCACCAGTGAATCCATTTGGGCCTGATACTTTCTGTTTTGACAGGTATTCATTATTGATTCAATTTCTTTAACAGACGTTGTCCTATGTAAGTAATATATTTCTCCCGGGTATATTGCATCATTCAAGATTTTGGTCCATTTCATGTGTATTACCAAATTGCGGGAATACATGTGTTCATAATTTTTTTATTGTCTATTTTATATCCATGGGGTCAAAGATCAGGCTGTCCTTTCATTTCTGCCATTGTGTCTTTTCTAGACAGAAATCCTAGACAGAATTCTTGGGTTTTACAAAGCCAGCTTCACTCTCAGGATGTAGACATTCTGATGAGATCGGAGCTATATTCCAAATGTTACTGGATACCGAATTCTAGGTTGGTGGCATTTTTCTGCAAATACTCTAAGTATTTCACTCCACTCTCTTCATGTTTGCATGGTTTCTGAAGAGAAGTTGTAATAGGAAAAAATGACATTCTTATATTTGTTCCTTCATAGTAAGGTTCCCCCCCCCCCCTTTGGCATCTTTCAAATTCTTCTCTTTGTCTTTATTTTTCTGTGGTCTGGATATATGACAAAGTGTGGAGTTTTTGGTATTCATCCCATTTCTGCTATCTGAGCTTCCTTGCCCTGTGGTTTGGTGTCTATCGTTAATTTTGGAAACTCTCGGTCATTATTGCTTCAAATATTTCTTCTGTTATTTCCTCTCTTGTTTTCTTTTTATTTCCATTATGCATATGTTACACCTTTTATAATTGTCCCCCGGTTCTTGGATATTCTGCTCTTTTTCATTCATTTTTCACAATGCATTTCAGTGTCGGGAGTTTCTATGAACATTTCTTCAAGCTCTTTCTTTCCTCAGTCATGTCCCGTCTGTTGACGAGCCCATCAGAGACATTCTTCATTTCTGTTATGGTGTTTTTGGTTTCCGGTATGTCCTTTTGATTCTTCCTTTGAGTCCCCATCTCTCTGCTTACATTAACCATGTTCTTGCATCATGCCCACTTTTTCCATTGGGATTCTTGGGACATTAATGACAGCTGTTTTAATTCCCAGTCTGATCACTCCATGTCTCTGCCATACCTAAGTTTGGTTTTGGTGTATGCTCTCTCTTCAAATTATTTGTTGTTGAAAACTAGAGATGATGTGCTGTATAAAAGGAACTAAGGTAAATAGGCCTCCAATGTGAGGTTTTATGGTTATGTGGCTAGGGGTTAGACTGTTTACTGCTCACTGTGGCTGTTAAGTATCAGAGGTAAAAAGTTTCTCTGGTGTCCTTGTTTTTGTCTCTGCTGTTTTCCTTGGGTTTCCCCGGAGACTTTTCCTTAAATAAGTTCTGGGACATGCAGTTCTTTCTGTTCTGTCCCCCCGTGATTATACAGAAGCCCTGCTGATGAGGTGGTGAGCTGTTAAGGGGAGGGTCTGTATTCCCTAGTCCTAGGATTAGGTCTCAGTCTTTTAGAGAGTCTGTGCCTCTGGGCTGTGATCTTTACAAGTGCTTCTCAGTTATGGGTTTTTGTTCCATTTTGTTTTGTTTCCTCTTTTTTTTTTTTTTTTTTTTTTTTTGGTTTTCAAATGTTTATTTATTTTGGAGAGACAGAGACAGAGTGCAAGTAGGGGAGGGGCAGAGAGAGAGGGAGACACAGAATCCAAAGCAGGCTTCAGGCTCTGAGCTGTCAGCACAGAGCCAGACGGGGGCTCGAACTCACGAGAGCTGTGAGATCATGACCTGAGCCGAAGTCGGATGCTTAACAGACTGAGCCACCCAGGCGCCCCTGTTTTGTTTCCTCTTTAGGTGAGATAGTCATGCTAGAGTTGTCTGGAATTAGGTATTTCCCTTCTCCTGCATTGGCTAGGACTCTGATGAAATCCTAGTTAGTTGGGCTCTGGTAAAATAGGTTATCTTGAGGGCAGGCCTCACGAAAAGAACAGAATTATCTATGCCTTCTTCAAAGTGGTGGCTGTTTGCCAGAAGCAAGAGGAGATTTTTCTCCAGTCTTCACTGAGAGAGAGAGTCTGGAAAGACTCTTGGAGGTAAAACTCACAAAAAGCATGAAGCTCCCTGCCTAAAACTGGATCGCCCTGCAATTTCAAAACTTAAACTTGCCTACATTGAGCTTCCTGCAATTCATCCATTACAGATTAAGTTTTCCCATTCTGGTACTGGTCCTTGTGGGAGCTTCTTCTCCTGCTTTGGTAAGTTGTGATTGTCTGTATCTAACTGTCTGTCTGTGCGGTTGCAGGGGGTGGGGGTGTGTGGCAGTGGATTCCCCTGTGATCTCAGTTCTCTGGGGATCTAACAAGAATTGTCGATTTCAGTTTGTCCAGCTTTTTTCTTATTGCGAGGGAGTGATGACTTTCAAGCTCCTTACATGCTGGGCTGGAAACTAGAAATCCTTTGCTTTAATTTTCCTATATTTAAAAACATTTCTTTAATGTGTATTTATTTGAGAGAGAGAGACAGAGACAGAGCATGAGCGGGGGAGGGGCAGAGAAAGAGGGAGACCCAGAATCCGAAGCAGGCTCCAGGCACAGAGCCCGATGCGAGACTTGAACCCGCGAATGTGAGATCATGACCTGAGCTGAAGTCGGACGCTTAACTGACTGAGCCACCCAACCGCCTCTAATTTTCCTATATTATTTTACTTGAACTGCGCTTTATTTATATTCTAAAGACTGTGGGATGGATTACAAAACTGATTATGTGTAGGTTTTTGAAATAGAAATTAGATGTGAAGCCGTGAAGAGACGGCAGCAAGAATGCTGTTCATATGGGCTATTACCATTACTGTGCCTGAGCGTCACATTGGACCAGGGATTTCCTGCTAGTGACATCAGAAGAGGGAATTATCGTAGGTTCCACAGTTATATTTACCTTGCTGAGCAAACATACCAGTTTTGGAATAAGGACAACATTCTCCTGCTGCTAAATTCTAAAGTAAATTTACTATGTGGGGTAAACAAGGAGAGCATTGAGCAACTGACATAACAATAATGGTTTTTTTTTTTTAAATCTTTTAAAAATCTTTTGTTTGTTTTTGAGAGAGAGAGAGAAAGAGAGAGAAGGGGAGGGGCAGAGAGAGAAAGAGGAAGAGAGAGAATCCCAAGAAGGCTCCACGCTGTCTGCACGAGCCCGGTATGGGACTGGATCTCACAAACCCCAAGATCATGACCTGAGCCAAAATCAAGAGTTGGATGTTTAACCGAGTGAGCTACCCAGGTGCCCCTTCAATATATTATTTTATTTTTTATTTATTTTGAGAGAGACAGAGAGAGAGAGGGTGCATGCATGCAAGCAGGGGAGGGGAAGAGAGAGAGGCAGAGAGAAAATCCCAAGCAGGCTCCCGCTGTCAGTGCTGAGCCTGACGCAGGCCTTGACCTCACGACCATGAGATCATGACCTGAGCCAAAATCAAGAGTCCAGTGCTCAACTGACTGAGCTACTCAGGCACCCCCAGATAAAGTTTTTAACAATCAGCGGATACATATGTTATCTTACACATCGCTTTTTCATCATGACTTCCAGTAAAAACCAACATTAACGTATGACTCAGTAGGCATGTTGGGTGAAAGAACCAGAAGTTCTGAGTGTTTAGGGAGGCACCAGCAACATTTACTCCACTCCGTGTAGGCACTCTAGAACCTCCATGCTTCCCAAGGACCCACGCGTGATGAAGCTTAATGGGAGGACTCCCAGCCTTCCTCCCATTAGATAATGGAACCAGGCTGAATCCAGATTCCAGCCACTTCCAATAACATGGTTTTGGGGAAAGCCACATAGATCCAGATATCCCCTGGACTGGAAACAAGCAACTTGCAGTTTGAGCTGGTTTTTACAGGATTAGGGATGATAAATTGAGAGATGTTTATGTTACTTTGGGCCAAGTTAGGATGGTTTTCTCCCTCCTGCTGACGTGCCCCGGCCATGATAATAACCAGCTTAGAGTTTGCAGTCCCGTTATAGCCTTTGCCAGAGACAAATTTGGGCGTTCTACGGAAAAGGCTGCTGTGCTGGAGATCCATCATCTCTCCCTTCAATTTGTCTTCCATGACCTCAACAAGAGCACGTTCATCTGCCCAGCCCTTCATTAAGGTAGCGATGGCCCAGGCCATGCCAACAGCACCAACCCAACAACTGTAATCTTATTCTGGGGGTGGGGTGAGGTGTGGTCTTCCTTAAGAAGGTTAAGAAGGCTCTGAATCAGCTGTTCCTTAAGAGTTGCCACATGGGGCTTAGAATCGAAAGGAATTGAGAGTGCAAGTTGGGTGGGTGGGTGTCGGTGGCATGTGGCATTGGGTCTGGACTTGGTGGCAGTGGCTCTGGTACTCTGTCATATCTGCATTTCTACTGTGAAAGTTGAGAGATTTATTCAGTTCTCTATGCAAAGAGCCTTTGATAGCTCTTTCTTATCCACGGAATAACTCCTATAAAAGCAAATTTGTTGAAAGAATTCAGGCCTTTCATAAGAGATTTATGCTGCCCCACCTTGGCTCGAGCTTGTAGACCTGTGAGCAAAACCAAATTCCTCTTCAAGAAGCCCGGACTAGTGTTCGATCAAGACTCCACACCTCTACACCGTAATACATAAACAAAGGGATTCGGGGTCTAGAAAACAGCACATTGTCTGCTTTTACAGCTGTACCAAGAGGTCGATAATACCTGGGGAGGGGGGGGCCGCCATGCCAGATTCTAAACAGCATAAGCTCTTGGTATGAACAGTGGACTGAAAAATGTCCCCCCTGCCAGGTAATGAACACAGTGACTTCCTGAATCAAGTAAACAGGGAATGGAGAGTTCTGAAATAAAATTCATTTTGGGGGATAGTTGGAGGTTTTGTGGAAAAATACGTTGTATTTTGAAGAGAAAGATGAGAAATCAAGATAATAGATATACAGGGTATACTTTCTGTTTTGCTGCCTTGCTAAGTTGTGTCTTATTAAACAACTCAGTCATTTATTGGGTTAAGCTAATTAGCCACAATCAAGTTTTAGTGTCAGGGCTATACCACAAACAAGGACTGGAAACTATGCACAGCAAGTGGTCGGAGCCACTTCAGAGTTGAACTTGAGCAGAGTTGCCCAGAGCAGAATTTCTACCTTTTGCAGCTTCCCTCTAAGGATTCCACTGGGAGCTTGGTAAGAGCAGCTAAAAAGTGTGAGTAACTTATACCTCCATTTCCCTCAGCAAAAGGATTTAATCATACTCCATTATACGCATAATTCACACATCTTTGATTGTTCTTTCTAAACCCCTTTCAATATTGCTTTGGCTGCTAATTGTAGTTTGCTTGGGTTGAGGAAAAAGATTAATGCAGGGCAACCATATTGAGTATCTTTGTTTTTATTTAATAAATATGCAGCGGATAAATACATCCAATAATTAGAGGAGACTGTACATTAGGTACGTATGCCACGGAAGAAGGAGATTTGGGCAATAGTAATTTCATAAAGTTAGCAAGAGTCACTGTTGTTCCATACTTACTGGCCCATGATGAACTAGATTCTTATTTCTCGGGGCACCTGGATGGCTCAGTTGGTGAGCGTCCGACTTCGGCTCAGGTCATGATCTCACGGTCCGTGAGTTCGAGCCCCGCGTCAGGCTTTGGGCTGATGGCTCAGAGCCCGGAGCCTGCTTCCGATTCTGTGTCTCCCTCTCTCTCTGCCCCTCCCCTGCTCCTGCTGTGTCTGTCTCTCACTCAAAAATAAATAAACATTAAAAAAAAATACTTATTTCTTCATGTTTGTTGGGGGTGCCATAGGTTACACTGCTTCTTAGTCGGCATTGATTCAGATTAAACTGAATGCTAAGTTCTTTACTAGGTAAATACATTGTAAAGGAAAGAAGAGAACTGACGTTTTTCTGCTGAATTCCCATTATCTATAGATCCTACTTATTGTCCCCAAACTTACGTACCTTAAAGCCAGATTTTGTATCATTTATCTACTAAAAAGCCTTTGATAGCTCTTTCTTATCCACGGAATAACTCCTATAAAAGCAAATTTGTTGAAAGAATTCAGGCCTTTCATAATTTGGCCTGATTTTCTCTCCATAGAGACTGAACATTTTTATTAGCGTGTAGTCACGTTGATCAATGGCTTTTCTTCAAACACTTCATGTTTCTCCTTATCTGCCATTGTTTGCTCAGTCAATTCTTTGTGTGTGCGTGTGTGTGTGCGTGTGTGTGTGCGTGTATGTTTCTTCCTGAACTTAGAGAAATACTTCACAAATAGAAGGACTTTGAAAAAGAACCTAAAAAATGGAAGGGAGGGAGGAAGGAAGGAAGGAAAAGACTTAGGAAAATTTTTTTCCCTTTTATTTTCTCCTTTTTTCTTCTTAAACTGAAGTATAGTTGACGCACAATATTACATTAGTTTCAGGTGTACAACATAGTGATTCAATAAGTTTATACATTTTGCTATGCTCACCACAAGTATAACCCATACAACACCATTGCAATACTATTGACTATATTCCCTATGCTGTATCTTCCTGTGATTTTTCATTCCGTAGCTGGAAGCCTGTATCTCTCACTGTCCTTCCCCCATTTTGTACCTCCCTCCCCTCCGGCAACCACCAGTTTCTTCTCTGTATTTATGGCTCTGTTTCTGCTTTTTGTCTCTTCTTCTTCTTCTTCTTCTTTTTTTTTAGATTCTACATATAAGTGAAATCATACAATATTTGTCTTTCTCTGACTTATTTCACTTAGCATAATACTCTCTAGGTCCATTTATGTTGTTGCAGACGACAAGATCTCACTCTTTTTTTATGACTAATATTCCAATGTATGTATGTGTGTGTGTGTGTGTGTGTGTGTGTGTGTGTGTACACATCTTTATCCATTCATTTATCAATAGACACTTGGGTTCCTTCCATATCTTGGCAATTGTAAATAACACTGTGATTAACATAGGACACAGGTGCATATATGTTTTCAAATTTTGTTTTGTTTTCTTTGGGTAAACACCCAGTAGTGGGATTACTGGATCATATGTTTTTTATATATTTAATTTTTTGAGGAATTTGAGTATGGAGGCATACTGTTTTCCACAATGGCTGCACCAATATGCATTCCCACCAATAGTGCACAAGGGTTCCTTTTTCTCCACATCCTTGCCAACACTTTTTATTATTTGGTTTTTTTATTCTAGTCATTCTGACAAGTGTAAGGTGGTATCTCGTTGTGGTTTTGATTCGTACTTCCCTGATGATGAGTGATCTTGAGCATCTTTTCATGTGTCTGTTGGCCATCTGTGTGTCTTCTTTGGAGAAATGTCTGTTCATGTCTTTTGCCCATTTTTTAATTGGATTATTTGTTGTTTTTTTTTGGGGGGTGGTGGATCAATAGAGACTATATGTGAGCACTCTGGGTGTACACAAATCTCCTAATCTTGCTGTGCTCACTGGGGCTTCCCTCTTGGTTTTCTTATTTGCACAAGGACCTGAGTCCTCCATGAACTTCAAGTCAGTTGACCAACGTCCTGGTGCTTTTCTGCCTAGCCTTGAGCATCACTGTTCCCAAACATTATGTTCCCCAAGAACTGGCTGAGATTTTGTTCTTTTTTTTTTTTTTTAAGTTCATTTATTTTGAGAGAGAGAGAGAGAGAGAGAGAGAGAGTATGTGAGTAGAGGAGGGGCACACAGAGAAGAAAAGAAAGAGGATCCCAAGCAGGCTCCACACTGTCCACGCAGAGCCTGATGCAGGGCTCAAACCCACAAACTGTGAGATCATGACCTGAGCCAAAATCAAGAGTCAGACACTTAACTGACTGAGCCCCCTAGGCGCCCCAATAAATGCTTATTCTTAATATGTGATCATTTTTTACGTGTCCTTTATAGTTGAGATTTTGTTTTTAACCAGATATACCACTACCAATCATGATACCACCATGGTTTGGTTGCCATTTTCTACCTACTGAATTGGATACCAGCACAGCCTAGATCAGTTCTGGGGCCACTACATACTTTGGACCCTGCCCATTGCGGGGGGTCAATCCTGTGTCCAGGTTGGCTTTTTATAGATCATTTTGCCCATGGTAGATTAGCCTGCTGCGGATACACCAGCATACGGGGAGTTGGTGCCTGCTCAAGACTCTGCAGCTGAGGGGCGCCTGGGTGGCGCAGTCGGTTAAGCGTCCGACTTCAGCCAGGTCACGATCTCGCGGTCTGTGAGTTCGAGCCCTGCGTCAGGCTCTGGGCTGATGGCTCAGAGCCTGGAGCCTGTTTCCTATTCTGTGTCTCCCTCTCTCTCTGCCCCTCCCCCGTTCATGCTCTGTCTCTCTCTGTTCCAAAAATAAATAAACGTTGAAAAAAAATTTTTTTAGAAGACTCTGCAGCTGAGTTTACCCCCTGGTCTATCTGACCCTGAGCGTTCTTCTTTAAAAAATATGTGGAAAGGGGCGCCTGGGTGGCGCAGTCGGTTAAGCGTCCGACTTCAACCAGGTCACGATCTCACAGTCCATGAGTTTGAGCCCCACGTCGGGCTCTGGGCTGATGGCTCAGAGCCTGGAGCCTGTTTCCGATTCTGTGTCTCCCTCTCTCTCTGCCCCTCGCCCGTTCATGCTCTGTCTCTCTCTGTCCCAAAAATAAATAAACGTTGAAAAAAAAATATGTGGAAAGAAAACAAGATATTTCTTTATAGGCTGGTCAAATATTAGGCAGGGGTCTACCTCACTTTCAACTCTTTGTCCTATTTTATTTTAACGTGTCATTAGTGAGGATCTGTAACAGCCTTTAAACTATTTTAGGTGTAATAGTAGCTTAAAAAATCTGTTTTGTACATTTCAGGTTATCTTCAGTTTCCCACAAGTGTCATTCAAAATCCTTTCTGATGGGTTTTAATTCTTTTGTTGTTGTTGATAAGTGTATCCCTTTAGTCATTGGCATTGTACAGCCAAGCTTAATAGATAGGCTGAAGTTCTAGGAGTTGAGTCTCCCAGGTGGCTCAATAGACTCAAAGAGCCAGTGCGAGAGCTGGGACACACAAGGGATGTGGATCCCCACTGGGAACATTGCAGTTAGGTTCAGTGACTTTTTGCTTGAGGACTTGCTGATTCAAATGTCTGTGAGTTAGTTAGGGACTCTGTTGCATTTGAAATGCAATGCTCTAGTGCCTGGGTGGCTCAGTCGGTTGAGCGTCCGATTCTTGATTTCAGCTCAGGTCGTGATCCCGGGGTTGTGGGCTTAAGCCCCATGTAGGACTCCATGCTGAGCATGAAGCTTGCTTAGGGTTCATATTCTCTCTCTCTCTCTCTCTCTCTCTCTCTCTCTCTCTCTCTCCACTTCTGCCCCTCTCCCCCACTTATTCTCTCTCTCTCTCTCTAAAATAAACAAAATTTTAAAAAAGAAATGCAGTGCTCAGTAAGCAGTGTCCATCGTTATCACCATCATTACGAGCTGATAATCTTCAGGTATGAGCCTACACTTCTGTGGATATTCTATTTTAGGAATCTATTCTCTATGAATAAAATATTATAGGATGGGATAGAATAACTTTGTTATAGTGAATGGGTTTTAACTTTTTATGTACAACTTTGGTTCTAGAAGATACGTGAACCAAGCATCATGGTGGAAGGTGTCCATTCCAAATATCAGGGGTGCGCTGTGGGAAAGCCCGCCAGGATCTGGAAATTGGGCTGGATGCTGCACTCCCCAGACTACCTTCTCACTGCAGATCTGGAAAGAGAATTCAGCCATCACATACGGGAGAAGGACAACGCACACAGCTTATCCAAGTTTAACTAGGACTTGCCTTGACTAAGGAGGAGTAAAGAAAAACCCAGATATATTTATTAAAGCTGAATTGCATGGAGTGTTGCCCAGCATGAGCTACTATGCCAGGCATGTTATACAGAGCAGCATATTTATTCCTTCTAAGAACCTGGTGATGTAAGCGTTCTGCTTGTCCTTTTTATAGATGAGGAAACTGAGACTTAGAAAAAAAAACCAACACACCACATATCCTTACCTACTAAGCAGCAGAGTTGAGCTTTGACCCTTTGTCCCAGAAAAAGAAAGAAAAGGAAAAGAAGAACACCATTTGGAAGAGTCCAAGAAATCTCTGAAAATAACCTGTTGCAGAATTCAAAAGAAAACTGCTCCTTTAGTTGGCTGCAAGAACACATGGGCCCAGTGGCTGGATAGAGAAGTCATAACAATAGTCAAGATGAAATTTTAAGAGGAAAAAGGACATAGAACAAAAGGAGACAAAGTGAACCGGAATAAACCATCCAACTTCTTCTATGCATTTTGCATCAATTTCTAGACTGTGAGTCTGCCATTGTTCTATCCCAGTGCGAGTACCACATTCTTTACTCGAACTTTGTAATGCGTCAATATCTGGTGGGGCAAGACTTCCTTCACTATTCTTCGGGATGCATTTATGACTAGAAAGTATTTCTCAGCAAAGTGCAATGAAAGGGAGCCTCTCTATTCTGATAAAGGGTCTCTAGCAGAAGCCAGCCGCAAGCATCACGTTTAATGGAAACGTTTCAGAGCATGCCCTGTAAAGTTAGGAATAAAACAAGGATGCCGGCTCTCAGGGCTGCTATTCAGTGTTGTTGTAGAGGTCCTACCCGGTTAGACAAGAGAACTAAACAATAGAAGGAGTTGAAAAAATATAGAAGTAAAACCGGCGCCAGATGCCCTGACTCAAAGCACAGGCATCTGGAGGGAATCTACTAGATTAACTACTAGAACCAATAGGAGTGCTCACCAGCCTTCCTGAGTGCAAGACCAGAATATCAAAACCAGTTAGGTTCCTATACAATCAAGAAGCATAACTTTTGAAAAGCTTCCATTTACAAGCGCAACATAAGGTATAAGATGCCCTTAGAGTGGGGGGGGGGGTCAGGTAACACACCCTTACCTCTCCCTCACACCTGGGCTTGGAAACAGTTGAAAGGTGGACAAAGTCAGAAAGAGGGACGTCAACACGTAAGTAGAGACTTAAAGGAAGCGAGGGGTTGAGACTTGGTAGTGTCTAGGGAAAGAGATCTCCAGTAGAGGGGACAGAGAGTGCCAAGAGTCTTAGGTAGGAGCATGTGTGGTGAGCTGGGCAATAGTAAGGAGGCCTGGTGTGGCAGGAATGAGGGTTGGGGAGGCAGGAAAGTAGGTGAGGTTGGGGAGGTCAACTGACGTGAGGAAGGCGGCCAGGGACTCAACTGATCAGTCAATCCATTGATACATCATTTAGGGTCTCGTAAGATTGGGGGGAGGAAGGTGACAGGAGGCAAGGCTTTACATAAGGTTTTTGAGGAAGAGTGTCATGACCACATTTTTTTCCCAACAGGCTTCTTCTGACTGGTGGAGAATGAACTTTAAGGGGCAAGAGGGGAAGCAGGGAGCCTGGTGAGGAGCTGTGGAGGTAGCCCAGACGAGAGAGGTCAGTGGCTACATTTGGATGGTAGATGTGGAGATAGCAAGAAATTGTATCAAACACCAGTGATTCATGCAAATAATTTAAATTGGCGTGAGTGCTAAAAAAAAAAAAGTTAAAATGCTCAAAATGAACAGATTAGGAAAAAAATATTTGGTGTAGTCTGGCAAAGAGTGAACAACCTGCTACATAAAGAACTCGCTCAAAAAAAAAAAAAAAAAAGAACTCGCTCATGGCATCTGACGGGAAAACACGACGTCCACGACCGTTGAAGTGTCCACTCTGCTCGCCTTTGTGAACCGAACGGTGTCCGTTCACGAACTTCAAAACAGATTCCGGACAGGTACGTTGACTTAGAAAAATCCAGCGACATTCAGAGAGAAAAGGGAAACCTGAAAAGCAGATTGAGTTTATCCACTGGACCAGAAAAGGTCGAACTTCACTTATGAGAGAACAATTCCCAATACTCACAAGTTAGAGAACACAAATAGATCTAATTCAATCTAGGTGCTATAGCTAGCATTTTCCATCTAGATTTAAAAATCTTCCCAGTGGAATATTTTACATGGGAAGAATCTAGAAAATGGTAAAGGAGGACACGCTTGGGTTGCTGGGCCCAACTGGTGACGCCAGGCCTGACAGATACCACACTTCCCAGTGGAAGAGGGCAGGAGTAGGACGTGTGGATGAAGAAAGAAAGAGGAATGACAGAAGTCGCACATCAGCTACCCAGACATGGGGCTAAGCTCTTGGGAAACACCCCAGGCGCTCTGAGACATCTTTTTTGGGAGATTTTGCTGGAAGGTGAAATTGCTCCCTTAATAAATTTCCCACTCGGGGAATAATTTTCAATGGAGTAAAACACCATTGAAAATGAAGGTCATATCTAGAGAAGCTCGGGAGCTTTTGCAATCCAACAAAGCAAAAATGCTTGTTCACCTCTACAGGCAGTGTGAAGGTGTGATTCGTACCGACAGCGTCTGTACCTGCCTGGTTACAAGAGGCCTTCTTCACACTTAAAAAGGAGGCAGGAGGCAGATGTGTGTAGTACAAGATCCATTTATGAGTCTAGGGCAGGTAGAGAGTCATAATTAAATCCTTCTGGGCCCCTGGCTCACCCACTTACTAGGGGTGTGAGCGACCACGGCAGCCTAACCCCTTTGTTTCCAACTTCTTGTTGTGAATGTTACACTTGTAAATCAATATATAGTGCTTAGAGCACTGCTTTTAAAAAAAAAAAAATCTTTATCATAATTAAAATTAGCTATCGAGAAAAGAGGTGGAGCTTGCAGAGTTGGCCCTAAAAAACCCAGCAAACAATATATATGAATATATATCGTATAAATAACAGATGTGTTATATATAAGCATACACACATGTTATTTGTAAGATAGTGTAAAGGTTACATTGGTCAGGGAGTCAGGAGAAACGGAATCCTACGTGTGTGCATCAGGAAGCCATCTTTTTTTTTTTTTTAACGTTTATTTATTTTTGCGACAGAGAGAGACAGAGCATGAACGGGGGAGGGGCAGAGAGAGAGGGAGACACAGAATCCGAAACAGGCTCCAGGCTCTGATTTGTCAGCACAGAGCCCGATGCGGGGCTCGAACTCACAGAGCGCGAGATCGTGACCTGAGCCGTGACCTGAGCCGAAGTCGAACGCTTAACCGACTGAGCCACCCAGGCGCCCCAGGAAGCCGTCTCTTAAAGATCCCTGTAGATCTGCTGTCGTCATCTTGCGGGAAATCAAAATTAACTGTGAGCAGTTCTTTATTTCATATCGTCTCCTCTGAATGGGCGTTGTTTCTGATTTGGTCTGCCTCCAAAAAAGAATTGAGAGAAGAATCCAAGGCACCAAATTGTGCCTTTGAAGACAGGAGCACAATGCTGGTGATGGTGCGGAGACCCGAGCGATGGTAGGGCCTTGAGGTCCACCTAGTGTTTATGCCGAGACATCCGTCCTAGAGGCCAGATTTGGACCGCTGCCCTGTGCACAGTGCTCTGTTTCCCTGGCTCATTACAAGCAACAGAAACTGACCCTGGGTGATTGTCTAAATGTGTGGAGATGATGCTGGAAGCCCTGTGTGGTTGCTCGGGCTGCTGGAGAACTAACTGTGTCCCTGCAATGCAGCACCCCGTCTGTGCCCTCGGCGCCCCTCGGCCAATACTGCCAGGCCCTGGCTGCTGTCCCCCACTGCTGGGTGGGCTGCCTTGCCATTGTATCTTTAGTACTTGATTTACGTCAGGGTGGTTCCGTTGGTCACGCTCAGGCCGTGCGTCTGCCCCGGCTGCAAAGGAGCCTGGGAAGACAAGGATCACAACTTCTTAGAGACGTTTTTCCCCGTGACGGTCACAAGATAGGGAGTTCCTCACGCGGAGGGGTCCCATGCTGGGCTATAAAAAACAAAAACAAGGGGCGCCTGGGTGGCGCAGTCGGTTAAGCGTCCGACTTCAGCCAGGTCACGATCTCGCGGTCCGTGAGTTCGAGCCCCGCGTCGGGCTCTGGGCTGATGGCTCAGGGCCTGGAGCCTGTTTCCGATTCTGTGTCTCCCTCTCTCTCTGCCCCTCCCCCGTTCATGCTCTGTCTCTCTCTGTCCCAAAAATAAATAAAAAACGTTGAAAAAAAATTAAAAAAAAACAAAAACAAAACACAGAAGTAACCCCCCTCCCCAAATGGCCACAACACACAAGGTTTAAGGTGCAGAATGCAGTTAATTGCTGTCAAATTCAGAACCTGGCAAAAGTTCCCATCAAACTGTTCAAACTCCATGGCTGCCGGTGGAGGGGGGAAAATCCAATCTACAGTTAGGAACGACGATCCTTTTCCTTAACTCTGCATTGGTGTTCATATAAGTTCATGAACAGCCATCCGTGCCCCCTTGTTGACTGTCGCTGCCATGTGTGAGGGAAAACTGCCATTCACCCTGCGAATCAGGCTCTCATCAAGTTCCACTCAGATCTTAGTGGGTGGTTGTGGGAACCTGGAACGTGGGGTTCGGGGAGAGTGAATGTGGGGTCAACGTGCTTGAAATGACACTGCATGCAAATAAGACACAAATTCAAAGGCCAGACCGAAAGAGGTTTTCTTCCATCTTCACATGTTGTAAACAGACATCGAGATGTTTACATTATTTGCAAAAGAAAGAAATCCTTCAGCAGAGCTACGCGCTGAGCATTGACCCCCCCCCCCCCGCCCCCCAAACCAACCCATTTACAGCACAGAAGATCAGGACACTCAAAATAAATCTGGATGGCTCCGGACGGCCTCTACGCGTCTCACAACGATTGAAATGGGAGAAGAAGAGGAAAATAAAGGGAAAGTACGACTCCGTAGAAAGGTGAAACTATTTAAGCGAGCTGACTGATACCACGCGCACTATCCAGCCAAGCAGACCTGTTCTAGAGGGTTTCCTCGCTTGTTTTTGTTTTTCCCAACGGAAGTGGGTGTCTGGATGCCTCCCACAAACCTCCCCACGATTTGTGGGATGCCCCTAGAGCGCTGCCCCTACCCTGAGCGGTCAGCCGACTCTCCGAAAGTTTCACTGGGCGGTTCATCTTAACGTCTCAGTCCCAGAAAGGCCTCCCAGCCCCTTTAAACGTGTTCATTTGCTGTTGCTTGCAGCTGACTCATGTCAGTGGTCACTTAGAGTCTGTTTTCCTTGTTTACCCAAGCACTGGAGAGGTGTCTTGCACATGGCAGATTGTTTTAATGTTGGCTTATAACAAGTCGTGTCAATCAGTTTGCACGTCACATATCCTGAGCGCCCACCAAGCTGGAGAAGGGTTAACTTCTGGGGTGAGAAGCCTTTACGGTATTTTCAGGGGGAAAAAAAATTATATTGGCCTGAAAAAATTAAAAAAAAAAAAAGCAAAACTGTGCTTTCAAAAAAAAAGGGAGTACTTTTTTCAGAGCCCGGCAGTAGAGCGAGAACACTGGAGTAATTCAGTTTAGCTACTTAGGCCTGGGGTTCCTCAACAGACGTGATAACAGAATGTAAATATTGATATCCAGCTGTCAGCCTATTGGCCTTCTTCGCAGAGGTTAGGAGAACTTGGCCTGTCTTGCTGAGAGCTGGCTAGGGACAGCCAGGAAATTCAGAAGAGAGTGTATTCATCAGGGTTTTTTTCCCTTCTAAGTTTGAGGCTTAAAACAAAACAAAACAAAACACACACGGAGGAAGTATAGGGCTTCCTCCCTGGCGGGTCTTAGCCCTACTGCTACCTTCCCATCTGTCACAGTTCCAAGGGACTGAGCAGTTGGTGCTGTCTGAGCATTTTTCTAAGAGGTTAAATTTGACTCTGAAGGGGAGTACCTGAGCTGACTCCGCTGTAAGGCACAGAGCTTGACCTTGAGAGCTGCAAGCTCACCACTGGCCTCCTTGCCTCCCCCAGGCTCCCCCTGCTTTTGCTTCGGGCCCACCGAGGTCTGCCTTCCCCTTTACGGCCCTAGTGAATCTTCCAGGATGCCAGTCCTGTCATGGTGGCCTGTATTTAAAGCTCTCCGACTGGGTCCATGCTTGGCGGGATCTTTCCATTGGGTTTATACTCTGACAGTACACAAGTAAACAAAATACTGGGTGAAGGTAAATGCTGTGATGGGACAAAACAGGAAAGGGGGAGAAAATGACTGTTTATAGGCTCAGGGAAAGGCGACATTTTTGCCAGGACCTGAATCAAAAGAAGCAGCCAGCCATTTGAAGAGTTGAGAGAAGTCGAGTCTAGGAAGAAGGAATAGAAAACGGTGCTAGAGCAGCTATGTGGAGAACACTGGAGCCAGACGGAGTGCAAGGACTGGGGTCCAACGGCATTAGTGGCACGGGCACAGTGGAGCATCTATGGTAAGGACCGTCGATCTTGCGTCTTCAGTGAGGGTAGAATTTTAAACAAGGGAGTTATGTAACTTGGTGTTCTGTTTTAAAAAATCTCCGTGGCTGCTAGGTGGAGAATCAGTTGCGTGTGTGGAGGTGGAGGGAGCGGAAGCAGCGATCTCGGTGACCAGACTGTCCAGGAAAAAAGGTGCTTGTGGCTTAGGCTTCCGTGGTGTCGGTGCAGCCGGGACAATGGATGGATTTGGGCGGTGGTTCGAAGGTGGAGTTGACAGACCTTGCTGATGGATTGGATGTTGGAAGGGAGAGAGAAAGAGAGGGCTGCAGTCGCGGACGGGTTTTCGGTTTGAGCGGTTGGGGAAATACAGGGCCGTCTACTGAGGCCAAGAAGACTAGGGAACAGCAGATCTGTGGAGGAGGACACAAAATTTCTGATGCAGCCGTGGCAGCTGTGGGATGCCTGTCGGAAACCAAAGCGGGTGTGCTAAGTAAGCAATTCTATGCGCGCTCCTAGGGTTTATATTAAGAACTCCAGGTCAGGTTGGGGCTGTGGCGTGAGCTTAAAAAGTAAAATAAGAAGGTGCTGAAAGAAGACTAGGGTGACAATTTTATGATCTTGGACTCTTATGGAAGTATTAAATGAAAAGACTAACATTTGACTATATTACTTTTGTATTGAAGTATAATTGGCATGTAACGTTATATTACTTTCCTATGTACAGCATAACGATTTGATATGGCATATAGTGCAAAATGATCATGACAGTAAGTGTTGTGGACATTCAGCACCACACATGGTTACAAAATCCTTTTTCTTGTGATGAGAACTTTTAAGATCTACTCTCTTGGCGATTTTCAAATTGCAATATAGTAGTAGTAACCGTAGCCGCCATGCTATACATTACAGCCCTATGGCTAAACTTACGTATTTTATAACTGGAAGTTTATATCTTTTGACCCCCTTCACCCATTTGGCCCTCCCTCTGCCCCCACCTCTGGCAACTACCAACCTATCTTTGAGCTTGGGTTTCTGTTGTTGCTAGTTTTAAGTCCACCTATAAGTGAGATAATATGGTGTTTGTCTTTCTCTGACTTATTTCACTTAGATAATGCCCTCAAGGTCCATCCATGTTGCTGCAAATGGCAAGATTTCATTCTTATTTATGGTTGAGTAGCGTGTGTGTGTGCGCGCGCACGCGTCACATTTTCTTCATCCTTTCGTTTACTGATGGACAGTTAGGTTGTTACCATGTCTTAGTTACTTTAAACAGTGCTGCACTGAATATGGGAGTGCAAATACCTTTTTGAGTTAGTGTTGCCATTTGCCTTCCAGAAATACTCAGAAGTGGAATTGCTGGATTATATGGTGGTTCTGTTTCTAATTTTTTGAGGAAACTTCATTCTGTTTTCCATAGTGGCTGTACCAACATACATTCCCACCACAAGGGCTCCCTTTTCTCCACATCCTTGCCAACACTGGTTATTTCGTGTCTTTTGGATAATAGCCATTCTAACAAGTGTCGAGGGACAGCTCATTGTGGTTTTAATTCGCATTTTCCTGATGATGCTTGATGTTGAGCATCTTTTCATGTGTTTGTTGGCCATCTGCATGTCTTCTTTGGAAAAGTGTCTATTCAGAATCTCCGTCCACTTTTGAATCAGATTTTTTTTGTATTGAGTTGAATGAGTTTCTTTCGTATTTTGGATATTAACCACTTATCAGATATTCAGCACATTTTCTTTTTATTTTGTTGATGATTTCCTTTGCTATGCAGAAGCTTTCTAGTGTGATGTGGTCCCGCTTCGTTATTTTTTCTGTAGTTGCCTTTTCTGATGCCTCTTGGTATCAGATTCAAAAAACTATCATCAAGACCAATGTCAAGGAGCTAACCACCTATTTTTCTTCTATGAGTTTAATGGTTTCAGGTCTTACGTCCAAGTCTTTAATCCATTTTGAGTTCATTTTTGTGTATGGTGGTAAGATAATGGTCCAGTTTCATTCTTTTGCATGTAGCTATTCAGTTTTCCCAACACCGGTTACTAAAGAGATTGTCTTTTTCCCACTGTATATTCATGACTCCTTTGTTGTAAGTTAATTGACCCTATATGTCTTGGTTTGTTTCTGGATTCTTGGTTCTGCACCATTGATTTATGTGTCTGTTTTTATGGCAATACTATACTGTTTTGATTACTATAGCTTTGTAATATAGTTTGAAATCAGAGAACATGATGTTCTCCAACTTTGTTCTTTTTTTCTCAAAACTGCTTTGGCTATTTGGGGTCTTGTGGTTCCATACAAATTTTAGGATTGTTTGTTCCAGTTCTGTGAAAAATGCCATTGGAATTTTGATAGGGTTGTTTTGAATTTCTAGACTGCTTTGGGTCATATGCACATTTTAACAATATTAAGTCTTCCAGTCCATGAACATGAAATCTCTATTGACTTGTGTCTTTGATTTCTTTCATTAATGTCATACAGTTTTTAGTATGCCGGTCTTTCACCTCCTTGGTTAAATTTATGCTTAGGCATTTAATTCTTTTTGATGTGGCTGCAAATGGGATTGTTTTCTTAATTTCTCTTTCTTATTAGTCTATAAATTAATATATAGAAATGCAACTGAAATTCATATATTGATTTTGTTTGTTTGCTTGTTTTTTAATATGAAATTTATTGTCAAATTGGTTTCCATACAACACCCAATGCTCATCCTAACAGGTGCCCTCCTCAATGCCCATCACCCAGTCTCCCTTCCCTCCCACCCCCCCATCATCCCTCAGTTTATTCTCAGTTTTTAAGAGTCTCTTATGATTTACCTCCTTCCCTCTCTGTAACTTTTTTTTCCCCCTTCCCCTCCCCCACGGTCTTCTGTTAAGTTTCTCAGGATCCACATAAGAGTGAAAACGTATATTGATTTTGTATCCTGCAACTTTACTGAATTTGTTTTCTAGCTCTAATGGTTTTTTGGTGGAGTCTTTAGGGTTATCTCTATATAATATTATGTCGTCTGAAAATAGTGACAGTTTTACTTCTTACTTACCAATTTGAGTGGCTTTTATTTCTTCGTGTGGGCTAATTCCTCTGATTAGGGCTTCCAATACTATGTCAAATAAAAGTGGCAAGAGTGGGCATTCTTTTCTCCTTCCTGGTCTTAAAGGAAAAACTCAACTTTTCACTGTTGGATCTGATTTAAGCAGCGGGTTTGTCTTGTAGAGCCTTTATTATGTGGAGATATGTTCCCGCGATTCCCACTTTGTTGAGAGTTTTATCATAAATTGATGGTGAATTTTGTTAAGTCCCTTTTCTGCATCTATTGAGACAGTTGTGTCATTTTTTAATCAATTATTTCGTTACTGTATTGCATCACATTGATTGATTTGCAAATGTTGAACCGTCTTTGCTTTTCTGAAATAATCCCACTTGATCATGGTGTATGATCCTTTTAATATATTGTTGAATTTTGTAAATATTTGTGGAGCATTTTTGCATCTATGTTCATCAAGGATATAATTTTCTTTTCTGGCGGTGTCCTTCTCTGGTTTTCGTATCAGGGTGATGCTGACCTCATAAGATGAGTTTGGGAGTATTCCCTCCTCTTCTGCTTTTTTTCGAAGAGTTTGAAAAGCATTGGTATGAAATCTTCTTTGAATGTTTGATAAAATTCACCAGTGAAGCCATTTGGTCCTGGACTTTTGTTTGTTGATATGTTGATAACTCATTCAATCTCCTTGCTAGTAATCGATCTGTTCAGATTTTCTATTTCTTCTTCATGATTTAGTCTTGGTCAGTTGTATGTTTCTAGGAATTTCTCCATTGGTTATCCAATTTGTTGGCATATAATTTTTCATCGTAGTGTCTTATGATCCTTTGTACGTCTATGGTATGAGTTGTAATGTCTCCTTTTTTATTTCTGATTTTATTTATTTGACTCCTCTTTTTTTCTTGGTGAGTCTAGCTAAAAGTTCATCAGTTTTGTTTATCTTTTCGAAGAACCAGCTCTTGGATTCATTGATCTTTTCTATTATCTTTAGTCTCTATTTCATATTTCTGCTCTGATCTTTGCTTTTTTCTTCCTGCTACTAACTTTGGGCTTTATCTGTTCTTTTTCTAGTTCCTTGAGTTACAAAGTTAGGTTGTTTATTTGAGATTTTTCATGTTTTTTGATGTGGGCATTTATCACTGTGAACTTCCCTCTTATGACTGCTTTTGCTGCATCCCCCCCCAAATTGTAGTATTTCCATTTTTGTTTCTCTCAAAGTATTTATCTTACTTTATTTATTATTATTCTTTTTTAAATTTGCATCCAAGTTAGTTAGCATATAGTGCAACAATGGTTTCAGGAGTAGATTCCTTAATGCCCCGTACCCATTTAGCCCATCCCCCCTCCCACAACCCCTCCAATAACCCTCAGTTTGTTCTCCATCTTTATGAGTCTCTTCTGTTTTGTCCGCCTCCCAGTTTTTATATTAGTTTTGCTTCCTTTCCCTTGTGTTCATCTGTTCTGTCTCTTAAAGTCCTCACATGAGTGAAGTCATATGATATTTGTCTTTCTCTGACTAATTTCACTTAGCATAATACCCTCCAGTTCCATCCACGTAGTTGCAAATGGCAAGATGTCATTCTTTTTGATTGCCGAGTAAGACTCCATCGTGTATATGTATCACAACTTCTTTATCCATTCATCCTTTGATGGACATTTGGGTTCTTTCCATACTTTCGCTGTTGTTGATAGTTCTGCTATAAACATGGGGGTGCATGTGTCCCTTTGAAACAACACACCTGAATCCCTTGGGTAAATGCCTAGTAGTGCAATTGCTGGGTCGAAGGGTAGTTCTATTTTTCATTTTTTGAAGAACCCCCATACTGTTTTCTAGGGTGCCTGCACCAGTTTGCATTACCACCAGCAGTGCAAAAGAAATCCACATTCTCTGCATCCTTGCCAACATCTGTTGTTGCCTGAGTTGTTAATGTTAGCCATTCTTACAGGTGTAAGGTGGTATCTCATTGTGGTTTCGATTTGTCTTTCCCTGATGATGAGTGATGTGGAGCATTTTCTCATATGTTGGTTGGCCATCTGGATGTCTTCTTTGGAGAATTGTCTATTCATGTCTTTTGCCCATTTCTTCACTGGATTATTTGGTTTTTTTTTTTTTGGGTGTTGAGTTTGATAAGTTCTTTATAGATTATATATATAATAAGTTATATTTATATATATAAGTTATATTATATATATTATATACTATATTATATTATATTATATTATATATAAGTTATATTATATATATATAAGTTCTTTATAGATTATATATATATAACCCTTTATCTGATATGTCATTTGCAAATATCTTCTCCCATAACATCGGTTGCCTTTTGGTTTTGCTGATTGTTTCCTTCACTGTGCAGAAGCTTTTTATTTTGCTGAGGTCCCAATAGTTCATTTTTGCTTTCGTTTCCCTTGCCTCTGGAGACGTGTTGAGTAAGAAGTTGCTGCGGCCAAATCAAAGAGGTTTTTGCCTCCTTTCTCCTCGAGGATTTTGATGCCTTCCTGTCTCAGGTCTTTCATCCATTTTGAGTTTATTTTTGTGTATGGTGTAAGAAAGTGTTCCGGGTTCATTTTTCTATGTGTCACTGTCCAGTTTTCCCAGCACCACTTGCTGAAGATATTGTCTTTATTCCACTGGATATTCTTTCCTGCTTTGTCAAAGATTAGTTGGCCATATGTATGTGGGTCCATGTCTGGGTTCTCTATTCTGTTCCATTGATCTGAGTGTCTGTTCTTCTGCCAGGACCATACTGTCTTGATGATTACAGCTTTGTAATACAGCTTGAAGTCCAGGATTGTGATGCCTCCAGCTTTGGTTTCCTTTTTTCAAGATTGCTTTGGCTATTCTGGGTCTTTTCTGGTTCCATACAAATGTTAGGATTATTTGTTCTAGCTCTGTGAAGAATGCTGGTGTTACTTTGATAGGGATCGTGTTGAATATGTAGATTACTTTGGGTAGTATTGACATTTTAGCAATATTTGTTCTTCCTACCCAGGAGCATGGAATATTTTCCCATTTTTTGTGTGTCTTCTTCAATTTCTTTCATAAGCTTTCTATACTTTTCAGTGTAGAGATATTTCTCCTCTTTAGTTAGATTTATTCCTAGGTATTTTATGGGTTTTGGTGCAATTATAAATGGGATCGATTCCTTGATTTCTCTTCCTGTTGCTTCATTGTTGGTGTATAGGAATGCAACCAATTTCTGTGCATCAAAGTATTTTTTGATTTCTCCTTTACCTGCTGTTGTATAGTAGCACATTGTTTAATCACCACATATTTGTGAATTTTCCAGTTTTCTTCATTTCTGGTTTCATACCATTGTGGTCAGAAAAGATGCCTGATACAATTTCAATCTTCTTAAATTTATTGAGACTTGTATTGTGGCCCAACATATGCTCTGTCCTGTAGAATAGCCCCTGTGCACTTGAGAAGAATGTGTATTCTGTTGCTTTTGAATGGAATGCTTTGTATATATCTGTTAAGTCTATCTTGTCTAACACGTCATTTAAGGCTGATGTTTCCTTATTAATTTTCGGTCTGGATGATCCATGCATTGACCAGTGGGGTGTGCCCTGCTTTAAAGTCTACTATTATTGTATAGCTGTTTATTTCTTCCTTTAGATCTGTTAACATTTTGTTTTATATTTAGCTCCTTCTTGGTTGGGTGCATAAATATTCAGAAATGTTATATCTTCTTATTGGATTGACTCTTTTATTATTATGTAATGCCCTCCTTTGTCTTTTATTATAGTCTTTGTTTTAAAAATCTATTTTGTTTGATGTAAATATAGATACCCCAGCTTTCTTTTGGTTTCCATTTGCAGTAGAGTCTCTTGTAGGCAGCATAGGGATGAATCTTGTTTTTTATTCATTCATTATTTATTCTGATTAGAGAATTTAGCTCATTTACATTTAAAATAATTATTGATAGGTATGTACTTACTGCCATTTTGTTAAATTGATTTTGGATTGTTTTGTAATTCTTCTCTGTCCTTTTCTCCTTCTCTTGCTCTCTTCCTTTGTGGTTTGATGACTTCCTTTAGTGGTATTTCTATATTCCTTTATCTTTTGTCTATCTACTTGTTGCTTTGTGGTTACCATGAGTCTTCCATATAACAACTTATAATAGTCTATTTAAGTTGCTAACAGCTTACATTTGAACACATCCTAAAACTCTACATTTTGCTGTTTCCCTGCCATGTTTTATGCTTTTGATGTCACATTTTGCATTTTTTTTATCTTGGGTATCCCTTAATGAATTATTGTATTTACAGTTATTTTTACTACTTTTCTCTTTAACCTTCATACTAGCTTTATAAATGATTAATTTACCACCTTTACAACATTACCTTTTATTCTGAATTTTACTATATATTTGCCTTTATCAGTGAGGTTTGTATTTTCATATGTTTTTCTGTTACTAATTAGTGCCATTTCTTTTCAGCTTAAAAAAGTTCTTTTAATACTTATTGTAAGCCTCGTCTAATGGTGATGAACTCTATTAGCTTTCACTTGTCTGGAAAACTCTTTATCTGTTCTTCAGTTCTGAATGATAACTTTTCCAGGTAGGCTATTCTTAGTTGGAAGTTGTTTTTTGTTTCAGCACTTTGAGTATATAGTGCTACTCCCTTCTGGCCTGCAAAGTTTCTGCTGAAAAATCCACTGATAATCTTTTGGGGGTTCCCTTGTACATTCTTTTTCTTTTCTTGCATTTCAGCTTCTCTCCTTGTCTCTTTAACTTCTGACACTTTAATTATAATGCGTCTTGGTGTTTGTCTCTTTGAGTTCATCTTATTTGGCACTCTCCAGGCTTTCTGGATCTGGACATCTCTTTCCTTCCCCATCTTAATGAAGTTTTAAACCTTTATTTCTTCAAATTAATTTTTTTGCCACCCCCTTTCCCTTTTAGGACCCCTGTGATGAACATGTTGTTCTGTTTGATGTCCCATAAGTCCCTTAAGCCATTCACTTTTTTTCATTCTTCTTCTTCTTCCTTTTTGCTGCTCTCATTGGGTGATTTCCACTGTCCTGTCTTTGATCTGTTCCTTTCTTCTGCTTCACCTAGTCTGATACTGAACTCCTCCAGTGTGTGTGTATGTGTGTGTGTGTGTGTGTGTGTGTGTGTGTGTATGTGTGTGTGTGTATGTGTGTGTGTGTGTGTATGTGTGTGCAGTTATATTCTTCAGCTCTGTCATTCCTCTTTGATACTTATATTGTCTACCCCTTTGTTGACATTCTCACTTTATCCACTCTTCTGAATTTGATGAACATTTTTATGACCTTATTTTGAATCCTTTACCAGGTAAGTCACTTATCTTTATTTCATTAAGGACTTTTTTCTGAAGTTTTATTTTGTTCTTTCATCTGGAACATATTCCTTTGTCTCTTCATTTTCCTCAACTCTGAAGTATTGGTTTCTATACATTAGATAAAATAGCCACCTCTCCCAGTCTTGAAAGAATTGCCTCATACAGGAGATGAACCTTTAATTCAACCTTGCTATGGCTCTCGGTTGTGTCTCAGAACTACATGAACAGCCAATTTTATTTTTAGTTGCTCCCAGTAAGTAGTTGAGGGTGTGCCAGGAACTGTTCGTGTCACAAAGGCAATGATTTCAGTCAGCACCTAGATTCAAGCTTATTAGAAGCCAGACCCTCTGACAGCTGCTCTTAAAATATGCAAATATATACAGTACTGTGGGAACTCAAGCATAAGTCCTGCTGACCACCAGAGTCAGGTGATCCAGAGGTGTCGTGAGGGCAGTAGTCACAAAAACTGGGGTGCTAGATGAGTGTACGAGCTCCTTCCTGGGCTGTATTGGTCACCTGGAGTGAAGCAGAGGGAGAACACAAAGGTGGAGTTCACCTGGGAGTGTTGGCCAGTTAAGAACTCTTTCTGCATGGGTTACAGTTCTTTGGGACCCACAGGTGTTGGCCCCACTGGCCACCAGAGCCAGGTGGTCTAGAAATGTCTCCTGGCAGCAGCCACACACACACAAAAAGTGGCACCGGAGGAGGGTACAGGTTTCTTTCCAGAAGATACCAGAGAGCTGAACTGGGGCAGGGGCAGATATGGCACCTGCCGGCTAGAGGGAGGCAAGAGAATGCAAAAATGGTGCCTGCCAGCCTCCGTCCAGGCTCTCAGATGTGTGTCAATGTAGATCCCTGCCCCCCCCCCCACCCAGGCCAGTGCTTTAAGATAAGCAAATAACACTCTTTCACATAAAGCCTGGGTGCCTCTCAGTTGGCCACCTCTATGCTGGGCCCTGGGGCAGGTGAGTCTGAGTGCACAAGCCCTTATTTAAGAGCTGTTTCTCAGTTCATTATAGCCTCGTGGGTTTTGTGGGCATGAGCCCCACTGGTTGTCAGAACTACATAGTGTGGGGACTCATCTCTCAGGTGCAGGTCTTAAAAGTTGGGGGTCCTGATGTGGGGTTCAAACTCCTCACTCCTCAGGGAGAAGCTCTGGGTTTTGAGTCCCTTCCTGATTGTGGGTGGCCGTGCCAGGGCTGGGGGTTGTCGCAAGCTTGTATCTCAGCCTCTCCTACCCATTTCAATATGGGATTTTTTTCTCATTTGCCTGCTGGGTAGGATTCCCCAGCTAGTTTTTAGAGGGTTTTTTTTTGTGTGTGTGTTTTTGAAGAATTCTGTTCCCTATGTCGCTGTAGGTTTGATGTGCCCATAGCAGGAGGCAATCGCGGGGTCTTCTTACGTCACCATCTTGAACCGGAACCAAAAAAATTTCTCCTTGGTTTTATATGGGGGGTAAGCTGGAGGAAGGAACCAAAGACATCCTTTAAGGTTCAAGCCTGAGAAACTAAGAAAATAACAGTGCCAATCAGAGAACTAAAAAAATCAAGGGGTGGGAAAGCATGTTGACTCGGGAAAGGGATGAGTTTGGTTTCGGACAGGTTGAGTTTCAGGTGACAGCATTTCTCCGAATGACCTATGGCTCTCAAACAGGGGGAAATGTGAATCTGAAGCCTAGAGGTGTCAGAGCCAAGGGCATAGATTGGCGACTCCTCCATACAATAGTTATCAGAGCCCATGAAACTGCTAAGGGGGACCGCAAAGCAGAGCTAGATAAGAACAAGGCTGATTCCTTTTTTTCTTTTTAAATTTTGTTTAATGTTTATTCATTTTTGAAAGAGACAGAGTACAAGTGGAGAAGGGGCAGAGAGAGAGGGAGACACAGAATCGGAAGCAGGCTCCAGCTCTCAGATGTCAGCACAGAGCCCGAAGCGGGGTGCAAACTCAAAACCTGTCAGATCGTCATCTGGGCCGAAGTAGGGCGCCCAACCAACTGAGCCACCCAGGAGCCCCAGAACGAGGCTGATTCTTGAGTATTGTCCACATTTCCAGGTCTGGAAGAAACTAAATTACAGAATAAGAGGGAAACATTCATTAAAAAAATAGGAGAGACAGGCCAGGGACACTCATGAGATGACAGAGTTTCAGTGTGAGAGTAAACAACGAAGACAAATGCCTCAGAAGGCCATAAAAACGAGCTCTGGGAGAAGTTGACACGTAGCTAAAATAAGCAGAATGCTGAGGTCAAAAAGGAGTTTTAGAGGTCATGTAGTTCAAGCCCTCATTTTATAGATGAGGCCATGGGTCTCAAAGAAGTTAATTATATTACCCAAGATCACACAGATCCTGCGGTGCACCAATGGAATTTTCTGTCTGCCTGCTGGTGGAGTGTTCTTTCAGCTGCTCCAAATCTTGCCATCCTGCCAGTTTTCTGACTGTGTCATATATTGTAATCTATAATCCACCATATTTAAGCTTGTAAGGGGGGCATTAAAACAAACAAAAAACTGGTGAGAAAGAGTATGCAACTTATTGGTGTCCCGAAAAAATGGTTCATAATATTCTTATGTCATGTGCAAGATGATGCTGTGAGTGCTCATTGGAGAAGTTCAGCAATAAGATAAACGTTATAAATGTAAAATACATTTTATTTTGTAAATACTAGTTTATTCTTTTCATTATAAGTCGACAGTTTGGTTTTTTTTGTTGTTGTTTTTATTGTTTGTTTTGGGTTTTTGTTTTTGTTTTTGTTTTTGTTTTTTGGGTTTTGTTTTTGTTTTTGTTTAGAGAGAGCACAAGCAAGGGAGAGGGGCAGAGAGAAGGAATCTCAAGCAGGCTCCACTCTCAGTGTGGATGCCGACACAGGGCCCTATCCCACGACCCTGGGACCATGACCCGAGGCGCCCCCATTTATTTTAATAAAACAAAGAAAATATAGAAAACTACATATAAGGGAATAAATGTCACTGATAATTTCCCCCACCCATTGACGGTTACTCTCAAGATTTTGGTAATTTTTCTCATGTTATGTCTATTGGTTTGTACAGCTGAGGTCATGTACAAGAGATGATCTGCTTTCTGTTTTCTCTGTTAATTTTATATTACAAACATTTGTTATGGCTTACACTTTTCTTTTTAAAAAATTTTTTTTCAACGTTTTTTTATTTATTTTTGGGACAGAGAGAGACAGAGCATGAATGGGGGAGGGGCAGAGAGAGAGGGAGACACAGAATCGGAAACAGGCTCCAGGCTCCGAGCCATCAGCCCAGAGCCCGACGCGGGGCTCGAACTCACAGACCGCGAGATCGTGACCTGGCTGAAGTCGGACGCTTAACTGACTGCACCCCCCCAGGCGCCCCTATGGCTTACACTTTTATTTTTTTATTTTTTTTAATTTTTTTTTCAACGTTTTTATTTATTTTTGGGACAGAGAGAGACAGAGCATGAATGGGGGAGGGTCAGAGAGAGAGGGAGACACAGAATCGGAAACAGGCTCCAGGCTCTGAGCCATCAGCCCAGATCCTGACGCGGGGCTCGAACTCCCGGACCCCGAGATCGTGACCTGGCTGAAGTCGGACGCTTAACCGACTGCGCCACCCAGGCGCCCCTGGCTTACACTTTTAAATGCCTGCCTTATATCTACTCTTCTCTTCTTGGTTACTAACAGAACTGTGAGTTTGCTTAGGGACCAAGGTTCCTAGCTAAAATAGTCACCTTCCTCGAACTGTTTGCAGCGGGGGGGTGGTGATGTGACTGTTTTAGGCAGTGACACTCTCCATAAAGAGAGGTTGCTGGTGGTGATAGAGCTTCTAAGAAAGCTTTTCAAGGGAACAGACTCAGCTGGCATGTTACTTTTGGCCTTTTATCCTTTCCCTCCTCTTCCTGTCTGGTATACTTGGATGATATGTTGAGGGTGACAGGTGCAGCAGCTGCCTTTGACCATGAGGATGAAAGCCACACATAATGGATGGTGGAGCTGAAGGATGGAAAGGGCCTGGATCCTTGATTATATCATTAAGCACCACATCAGCCTTGGACTACATCTCTCTAGACTTCTTAATGTATAAGGTAAATGCCGTAAGCCACGGTTATGTCAGACGCTGTGTTACTGCCAGATTAAAACAACACCGATTAATATATTAGGTGAATACATTTTAAAGCCTCCCCCTTTGTATCATAAAATGCTCTTGTGCACTTGATCTTAACCTTGTGCCTCATCTTCTTTCAAAACACATTCCGGGGGGAGTTCATAATAAATGACACAAATAATACAGAATTGTTCCAGCCGTGGTAACAGGATAAGCTCAAAGTAAGGTGAGAGAAAGATAGTTATTCTATAAAACCTAAGTGAAGGAGAGCTACTGATGTTAAATCTAAAATTTACCTCTGAGTTTCTGGTACCAAAGTCTTATTGTCTAATGACCGAAAGCATCCCAGTTTATCAATTTCTTCCTAGCAGAGTCCTAAAAAAAGGTATCAAGTTAATCTAACAAAAGGATTTCAAAACCTGTGACTGTCTTTAAAACCCATTTTGCAAAGATGCAACAATTTTATCATGTATTATCTAACACCAAATCCCGGAAAAGGGCAAAATTCAAAATATTAAACTACAATCCAGTCTGGCCTCTTTCCAAAAGAGTATCATCTCAAATTGTCTGCTGCTGTCTTCCGTGGTTTTTGTTTGTTTATTTGTTTGTTTTGAGGTGTTTTTGTTTTTGTTTTGCCAAAACAGTTGAGAGGAACTATCTAAAAGGGAAGAGTTTGAAAGACATGAAGTCCCTCCTTTGCTTTTCACGGTCTATGTTTTCTCCTAGATAAAGCCAGATCAAGAAGGGAGGTCTCAGATTGGAACACGTTGTCTTAAGCTTCCATAATTGCCTTCACCATGCGTGGCTTTATTCATTTGGAATATACTGAAGGACATTCTAATAATCTCATACTGAATCAATGAATACATTTATTGCCCAGAAGTGATGAGGACATCAGCCGTCCCAGCCATGGCAATTCTCCCTGTGAAAAATCAGGCAGAATCTTTTTATTAATACCCAAGTGTCAGGAAAAGCTTTTTTTTTTTTTTAATTTTTTTTTTTTTAACATTTATTTATTTTTGAGACAGAGAGAGAGCATGAACAGGGGAGGGTCAGAGAGAGAGGGAGACACAGAATCTGAAACAGGCTCCAGGCTCTGAGCTGTCAGCACAGAGCCCAACGTGGGGCTCGAACTCATGGACCGTGAGACCATGACCTGAGCCGAAGTCGGCCGCTTAACCAACTGAGCCACCCAGGCACCCCATGAAAAGTACAAGCTTTTCATGTACTTGTTCATTTGTTTGTTTTCCTGAAGAAATGGTGTGCTTTCTTCTTGTGGAAAACCTAGATACGTAGCCAGTCCGATTTCTTTTTTCTTTGGTGTCCAGGAAATTTAGAAGCAAATTTGCATCCCAGCCCTATTTTGATGTCCATCACCTCTGTGTACTATTTACTTAACCTCCAATTTTATACATGATTTAAATAAATTACATGATTTAAATTATATATTACATATAAAAGATATAAAGATATATCATTACATATAATATATAAACATATGGGAATATGTATAGAGAGAGAGAGAGATTTTATCTCCCCCATCTATATTTTCCCTGGATATAATTTGTTTTATGTTGTTTTGTTTCTCCCCCATCTATATTTTCCATGGATATGATTTGTTTTATTTTGTTTTGTTTGTCTTGCTCATTTGAAGATGATGCAAGGTGAAGTCAGAAGTGTAGGTGGGGAGGGGCGCCTGGGTGGCTCAGTGGGTCAGGCGTCCGACTTCAGCTCAGGTCACGATCTCGCGGTCCGTGAGTTCGAGCCCCGCGTCGGGCTCTGGGCTGATGGCTCAGAGCCTGGAGCCTGTTTCCGATTCTGTGTCTTTCTCTCTCTCTGCCCCTCCCCCGTTCATGCTGTCTCTCTCTGTCCCAAAAATAAATAAACGTTAAAAAAAAATTTTTTTTTAATTAAAAAAAAAAAAAAGAAGTGTAGGTGGGGAATTGTTGAAGAATGTTCAAGAAGGTTGACCCTTCAAAACAATGTTTTTTAACTGAGGTATAGTTGACATAGTTACTCATTTCAGGAGTACAAAGCGATCTGACAAGTTTATTGTCACATGGGCTCACAAGGGTAGCCATCACCTTCATGCTGAGAGTGCAGAGCCTTCTTGGGATTCTCTTCCTTGCTCTCTGCCCCTCCCCTGTTCATGCGCGCGCGCTCTCTCTCTCTCTCTCTCAAAATAAATAAACTTAACAAAATAATTAAATATCAACAGTCAAGTCTGTGGTTTTCTGGTTGTCTGGTAACAGAGTTAGAACTAGAGAACCAAGGTGCAGTTGGTTAGCATTTACTTCTCACATATTGATAATGGAGCTTTGGGCCAGGTTGAAGTAGCTGTCACTTTGTGACCAGTGTCATTTGCAAATACCAGATAACTGAACAATGATGATTAGTGCTATAAATAGTCAACTGTGCCTGGTGCAATTCCAAATAGCCTTCATGTGTCATCTCATCTTCTTCTCACAGCAGCCCCCCGAGGAGGTCAGTATTATTATTATTGTGACTGTTACCAATGAGAAATCGGGGAGCAGGGAGTCCCTGTGGTTCCCTGGAAGGATATCCATGGGTTATTTAGAGACCAGCTAGGTAAATGGCAAGAAAAGTTTTGAAAGTTTGTATGCTTTTAACCTCTTCCTATTTCCTCCACCCCCAGACCCTGGGAACCACTTTTCTACTTTCTGTTTCTGTGAATTTGGTTTTTCACTGAAGTCCACATGTAAGTGATACGATGCAGTATTTGTCTTTACTTGATTTATTTCACTTAGCATAATGCCCTCAAGGTTCATCCATGTTGTCACAAATGGCAAGATTTTTTTTCTTTCTCATGGTTGGATAATATTCCTGTGTGTGTGTGTGTGTGTGTGTGTGTGTGTGTGTGTGTGTGTGTATCTCACATGTTTATTCATCTGTTGATAGACACCTAGGTTTTTCCGTATCTTGGCTATTGTGAATAATGCTGCAATAAACATGGGAGTGGAGATATTTCTTTGAGAAAGTGATTTTATCTCCTTTGGATATATACCCAGAACTGGGATTGCTGGATCATAGGGTAGTTCTATTTTTAATATTTTGAGGAACCTCCATATTGTTTTCCATAGTGGCTGCCCCAGGTTGGGAAGCATCTTTGACTCTGCTCAGATGCTCATTGGTACTGGGTGAAAACCCTAACTTCTGCACCCTCGGCACAGGAGAGATCACCTTGGTCTGGAAGAACTTTGGGGACAAGAGGTAACAGTCATCCCCTTCTACTATGACAGCTTCTCTTCTAATTGCCTGTTCAGTTTTGGCTGTAAGCAGGGCTGTGGACTGACCAACGCTGCTGATTTAATCCCAAAACCCACCCTTAAAATCGGTGCAAACCAGAGAAGTCGCACGGCCTCTGATCTCATCAACCTTCAGCTCCTTGGTATGTGACGCCTGAACCACGTCTGCGCAGAAAGTTCCCAGGTTCTCCAGAGTAACCTTTAATTCAGAGTCTTTGGGAAAATCCTATCGTCTGTGATCTGTGAGGTGCTGCCACTTTGTGAAATTTCTGCACGTACACAGTTGCCTCTTTCGCTGCTGCACATGGCCTGACAGCTCCTGAGAACATTGTCCAGAGTCACCCAGCTAGACAAGCCATGCAGAAAACCTACAAAGTGTGGGCACAGATTCAAGAAATAAGAGCGGGGCCTCGTAGACTCGAGCCAGGAGCTGTAACTTCAAACAGAATTATCTTAATTAGCCAGCGTGGAAAAACAGCGAAAATGTTTGCATTTCACACGCAGCAAGGCTCTTGCCAGCAGCGTGTGCTCTCAGTTCCTAGCCCATCTTTCAGGGGCAAGGAGGCTCCCTGGACCTTGCAAACCTGTAGCTAGTAGGTTCTAGCTGTAGCTCCCCGCCCCGCTCCCCGCCTTGTGCTTCCCCCTCCTTAGCTCCCCGGGGTGTCATTCAGTGAATCTCCCTTTTTGTTGTTGCAAGACAGGTGAGTCCCCTCCCTTTCCCAATAAGGAAATAAATATCCATGGGCAAAGGACCTGGTTGGACAGGAAATAATACCATTTATCCCATTCTTTCGTGGCCAAGTTGTATATTTTAAAATAAATATTTGTGGTTGTCAATGTGCTGACGAATGGGCAGCTGGTAATCAGAGGATCCCCGGGAGTGGAGAGAGTAGTGGGCGTGGTTATTTTCCAGGGTCTGGGCGTTCTCTTGCCACTACTCTCAAAGCTGTATCACAGGACAGAACTTGAAACATTTCCTGGGCTTTCACTGAAATGCATTCGTTAGGCATGGCTGTCTTAAGGAAGCTTCAGAGAACATGTTGAGGTCCAAGCTTCACAGGGAAACAAGGGAAGAAGAAGGGGGCGACCCAGGGCGAACACTGCTGGGGGGGGCTGGTAAGCTGGCCATTGGGAGGCACACCGGTCCTCCATCAAGGATGCTGCGACCGATTGGGCAGGGGGAGGCAGGGTTAGAGACGGAGCTCGTACGCTTCCCCTGAGGCCTTGGCTGCCCCTTTGGGAACACCCAGGGGCCTGTCATGGTAGGTGACCAGGGGCCAGGGAAAGAAATGCTGACATCATGAAAGCTCCATTTTGAACCCTTGAAGTAGGCCTTTGTCCCAGTTGAACAGCCAGAAAAGGTGACACGGCCAGCACCTCAGAAGCGCTTCCACATTGGGAGTGTCCCAGGCACAGACAGGGACATGCCACCAGCTCAACGGATACCCCATCCTGCTCCTTGTACGTGTACTGTGGGGGACTGAGAGGGTTGCTGAGGCACTTACCAGCATGGCATCCCAGTCTGCTATCTCCTCTCTGCCCCCAAAGACCAGCCCTGGAGGATAGTGGGATACGGGGATGGGTACGGGGTGAGACGTTATCTCGGGTTGCAGGGGGATGTCAGAGGTCGGGTATTCCGAGAGCAGACACCGAGCCTGAACTGGGAGTGCAAGATATTTATTAGGGCTTAACATCCGTGGAGGGCAAGGAAAGGAAAAAGAATTGGGCAGAAGGAGAAGTCCAATGCATGCACGCTGAAAAATCCCCCACCATGCGGGAGAGCTCCGGACAGGGACTTGCCCGTCACGGTGGTCCCGTGTCGGAACGCTACCCCTTGCCGGGACCGGATTCCTTACCACTTCCTGAGACATTAACATCACCCTGAAGCAAGGCTACTCTGAGGCCACCTGTGGCATCTTGTCTGGTGGAACTTCAGTAAAGCTGCACAGTGACAGGGATTTTCATCTTTTCCACCCGGTTCCATCCTGAGATGGACATTTCCTGGGCAGCGTCCCTTGGGACCAACAGACGTAGCCGTCCAATGGGAAGGAACCGCAAAGACGGAGACAGAATCCATTGGGGAATACCCCTGTCAGCAGTGAACTTTGAAGCCTTCGTATATGGGATGAATGAAAGTGTTGCTAGCCCTAAAGGAATATTGGCTTTTTATGAGCTTTTAAAATCAGATACGCGAACAAGCACGCGCATCGGAAAGCTTGCTACAATGTATTAATCCACGGTTCGTTCAGTTTCCCATCTACAAGCCAGTGCCTGCTGCTTCCATTTCCCTTTATCCTGCCTTGTGCAGCAGTATTGTCTTTTCAGCTACGTAAGATGAGACTTTGGTAGCATTTGGTGGCAGATAGAGAAAACACAGGTGTTGCTGGAATTTGTGATGGCGTTTTCCTTTCTGTTAGTCATCTGATGAGCCCCTGTTTGTCACGCTGCCGCGAGGATTTGTCTTGCTCAGAATGCCCTATCTTGAGGGAGACAGAAAGCTTGTGAGGGGACTTGTTTGAAAATCTCAGACTCATGGGGCACCTCGGTGGCTTGGTCGGTTGGGCGGCCATCTTCGGCTCAGGTCACGATCTCGCGGTCCGTGAGTTCGAGCCCCGCGTCGGGCTCTGGGCTGACGGCTCAGAGCCTGGAGCCTGTTTCCGATTCTGTGTCTCCCTCTCTCTCTGCCCCTCCCCCGTTCATGCTCTGTCTCTCTCTGTCCCAAAAATAAATAAACGTTGAAAAAAAAATTAAAAAAAAAAAACTTTAAAGAACACATTTCTTTAAAAAAAAAAAAGAAAATCTCAGAGTCATTTTATGACTATGAGGAAAACATTCAGTAAGGGCAAAATAAGCATAGTCCCATAGAAATATAATGCCAGCCACATCTATAATTTAAAATTTTCTAGTAGCCCCATTTTAAAAGGTAAAAGCGTATCTCGTAGATTACAGCTTCAACATGTACTCAATATACAATTATCAGACACTTTTACATTTTTTTTCATACCAAGTCTTTGAAATCCAGCATGTAGCTTATACTTAGAGTACCTCTCAGTTCAAACTAGCCACGTTGGAAGTACTGACTCGCCAGAAATGTGGCTACCGTATCGGGCGGCACAGATTTAAACGATACTGTCCGTGAACCAGTTTGTTTGAACTTTTAATGTTTATTTATTTTTGAGAGAGAGAGAGTGAGAGCGGGGGAGGGGCAGAGAGAGAGGGAGACCCGGAATCCGAAGCAGGCTCCAGGCTCCGGGCTGTGGGCACAGAGCCCGATGCGGGGCTCGAACTCACCAACCAAGAGATCGTGACCTGAGCTGAAGTAGGACACTCAACCAACTAGACCACCCAGGTGCCCCCTTCTTTAAAATTTGTTTTCCACGAATTAATTTTGCAAGCCAAGTAAGAGACTGCTTGTTGCCCTCCCACCTTGTCAACTCCTCCATCACTTGTCCAACAGATGGTTGTGGCTTCACTCTACTGGGGCCCATGGTTGGCTGAAGGAAGAAAGAGGGAAGGAAGGACAGTCCTTAGTAGTCTGGATGGCCTTGAGCTCTGGGACCTCGGGGTTTGGCCAGGTGAACCATCCAAACTGACTCTTCACGGTGATGCTTTCCTGTGCTCTTTGGTTAGGTCTCTTGGGACAGTGCTAACCTCGTCACTTGGTGTCTCTTCACTTTTCGGCAGCCCTACTGTCTCAGACTCAGCTCCCTCCCGCAGGATCCCACCACCTGATCCACGGATCCTGGCTCCGCCAGCAAAGTGCTGGACTCTTCAGCATCCCTGGCCCCACCAACCTCTAAGGAGCGCGGGCCTGTCCAAACCCAGCAGCCCTGTCCCGGCTCTGCCATCAAAGTGACAAGCCAGTCAGCCTTTCTGTCTCTGGGCTCCACAGCTGAGTGAGACCTCAGCCGACTTCAGGCAAAGGTCTGACACAAGTGTCTTTGTCTCACAACTGCAGGAGACAACTCACTGCTCTCCACGTGTTTCCACCGAAACGTGCACCACCCCCAACCTGGCGTCGGGAAGTAACACCTTTACCCCTCCATGCGAAGAGGTGGAGTGGGGAATCCAGGCTGTACAGCCACCCTCCCCAAACAAATTTCTTCAGCAGCCTCCCCACAAAGCTCTTCCACACTTTAGCTCTTGTTCTCTAAGTGGGTGGGGGAGTTTAGTCCTTGACAACTAACTCCTGTGTCCCCACTGTAAATTCTGCACTTGGTGGGGGTGGAGGTGTCTTGCCTGTCACACTGGGACTCTGATGTCCTCTCTCCAGTCCCCTTGGTTGACGTCGGGGCCAAAGAGTCTAGCAGCCTGTTCCACTTGCATTATCGTGTTTAATCCTGAACTCGTCAAGGAGTAGAGGCTGGGATCCTTCTTTTAGACCCAAGGACACTGAAGCAGATAGAAGTTATGTGGGTGGTAAAACTAGACATTGCATTCAGGACTTTCTGACTCCAATCTGTGCCCTCAACTGCTACATGGGCTCCTTAGTTTAAACTAAATGCAAATTGTTTGGAAATCAAATAAAATTAAATTGTTTGGGTTTATTTTGAATTATACTAAATGAAAATAAATACAACTTCAAAGGGGAGCTGTGTTTTATTGTAACGTGATTTCATTCACTTACATACGTTGCTATACATCGTGTTCGCAAACTACAGGATTCAGGACCTCAATGGAACAAACACCGTCGTATAAATGAGCCAAAGATGGCCTCTGTGTATTGACTCCATTGTTTATTTCTTCACCCAAGGCTGAGACTCGTTAGCTCAAAAGCCCACCGGTGCCAAATTCAGATTTTTACACATCTCATCACCTAAAAAGTAGTCCAAGTAAGCAGATTTTAAGCCATTTAGGTCCCATCTGCTTTGCATACTCCGTGAAATCTCACCCCACATCTGCTGTCATTGGTTAGATAGAGCCTCATGGTTGTAAGGCCTCAAGCCATTATGGCTGGCCTTTGCAGCTCTCTGACCCAGAGACTGCCTGCCATGCTGCTGAGTGACATCATCTAGACACATAAGCCACTTTCTGGCCTCCCTTTCCCCTGGGAGTTCCCCGGCCTTCCTTTCCTTCTGGGTGGCGACTCCCCAACGCTATGGCCTCTGGACAGACTCCTCCTGTGACGGGATTATCCACATGCAACAGTAAGTACCCCCCCAATAAAGCTAGTTTTGTGCTGTTTCTCGTGGTCGTATCTTTTTCCTTGGTCAGCCCCAAATGAATCAACCCCCAAATAATACATCGTAAGTGGGAAAATGAATTCAGGAGTAGAGAGATTACTACTTTTTCTTTTCTTTTCTTTTCTTTTTTTTTTTACTATTTCTACTTCTCCTTTCTTATATTAAGCTCCTTAGTAACCATGGGTGTGTCCTTTCTTCTACTGTCTCTAAGTCTGGAGGTCACAGAAGGCTTGGGACATTTATGAGTGCGTCTGAGCACTGGCTTGCCTGAGGTGAAACCCGACCACATTACCTGCTAGCCTTACCCTAAGTGTTAATATTTGTAAAATCATGGATTCGATGTGTCAGTTTATGTTTCTAACGCACATAATGAACTCAAAACTATTTTTTAAAAAGCCCATGTGTGAGCTAAAATAACCTCCGTGTTACACTTTGCAAAACACTGGCCACCTTCTAACCCTTCGGTTTGACTCACAAAGACCTTCCTGCCCCTACATTTCCCCTTAAACATTTGAGCTCTGGAAATATGCTACATTTCCCCAATATGCCATATGCTTTAATATGTTATGAAGTACCTTCCTTTGTCTGTCCTGTTGAGTTTTTGAGACCGAGCTGGCATGTGATCTCTGTGCAGAAGCTTTCATTCCACTTTGTCTCCCACCTCTGGCACAACCCCTTCCTCTTGGTCAGAGTTGCTCTCCAGACCCCAGGTTCTCCCTTTGCAAAGAATACATCATGTGAATTTTATACTCACCCCACTGGCTATGGTTTGTTTGCCTGCTTTTCTCTTCCTGGTCTTTAGACTTAGGAAGTTAGGGAACTAAAGTTGTTGTTGTTGTTGTTGTTGTTGTTGTTGTTGTTGTTTGTATTCCTAGTGCTCACAGTAATCCCAAACGCTGAGGAGACACTCAGCAAATGTTGTTTGAACCAATGAAAGAGTAAGAGAAGAGACAGCTTGAAAATTGTTGCGCTAGTTTTATTTTTATTTTAATAGCATTTGATGTCCTGTAGTTTACCTGTGGGCTGAGTCTACACTCGGGGGAGACAGGGAAGGGGAAGGATGGGGGGAGGGAAAAGGGATCTCATGGTACTCTTTTTCTGATGCTGAGTCCTTGAAAAACTACAGGCTTCCAGTTCAAGACAGAGAAATGAGTGTTCCTGTTTACTTCTCCTGTCTCCCAAGGTCCCACTGAAATGGCAGGAATAATTTATTGTGTTTTTTAAGAAACGAAAAACATAACTGAGAAAACGAGAACAGAAAGTCTGAGGAAATCCTGAATGAGGAAGCAGCAGGATAGGAAACTTGAAGAAAACAGAGCAGAGTAAAACATTAGCCCAACCTTTCCCCAGACAACTCCAGCCCATGTCTCCCCAACACATGAAAAGAGTGGGAGAGAGCTGGCTGCTAATCCATCAAATTAACTGACGAGCTATTCAGGATTGCTGAGACCGTAAGATCCCTGCCCCTTGCCTTCTTTCCAGAGCATCCTGCTTTGATAGGACAGAGACCTTACAGCTGCCCTCTAAAGACAGTTTTTAGCCTGTTGGAGCGCCTAGAATGGGGACGGACCTCAAAAAAGGCAAAGAGGTTGAAATAATCCCGGACCGTCACAAGAGATAATAGAGGGGGGAAAAGGGCAAAGCAGCTTTGCCCCAGAAAGACATCCAAGTCACGTCCTCTACTGGTGATTAACAGCTATTCATATTTTGGCACCTGGGGTTGAGAAAGGGTGGCTTGCCTCTTTTTTGGTGCCCATACAAACCCAAAGTAAAGCCCGTCAGTGAACACAACCTGCTCATGTCCATGAGGACCTGGTCAGGCCAGAAGCCAAGACGATGTCAAAATCGGGGGCGGATAGTGTTGGAAAACACTCTTCTATGGGCTCTCCTGTCTCCTACACATCTTGCTGAGCATGCCCAGAATGCAAAGCCCTGAGCACTCTTTAGGGTTGTATTTGCAGCCAGCATCATTGAGGACTAAGATCATGTCTGCTTTGGGATAAGAAGTCACTTACTGGTTGTTATAAAACAGGAAGTTCCCTAAGCTCAGTGTTCCTCTCCTGTCATATGACCCACTGTGTGTGCAGATGTTCGTCTGCACGTTGGGCTGGGTTGATACAAACATGCCAATACACCAGATACTGCTTTCATCATGCCCCAGGCGTCTTGTGTTAGAGTGCGAGCAACAGTGGAGCAAGCTAACTCGTTACCTGGCAAGGAGAGTAAACTTCCAGACCATTCAGTTCTTGACATGAGGCTGTCTTTAAAAAAAAAAAAAAAAAAAAATTATTGAAGTGTAATCAACATACAGTATTATGTTTGTTTCAGGTGTCCAACACAGTGACTCAATAATTCTGTACTCAGTGCTCACCATGATAAGTATAGTCCCTATCTCCCCCATACATTCTTGCATTATTATTGACTATATTTGCTACGCTATACTTTTTATGTCTGTGGCTTATTTATCTTATGACCGGATAAGCAACAACTCCCCTCTGACAATACCAGTTCTCTGTATTTAAGAGTCTGGTTTTGGGTTTGTTTGTTTTGTTTTTTATATCACACATGTGAGTGAAATCACATGGTATTTGTCTTTCTGTAATTGTCTTATTTCACTCACCATTATACTCTCTTTGTCCATCCATGTTGTCGTAAATGGCAAGATTTCATTCTTTTTATGGCTGAGTAGTATTCCATTGTGTGTGTGTGTGTGTGTGTGTGTGTGTGTGTGTGCGCGCGCGCGCATGTATGTACCACATCTTTGACACTTGGGTTGCTTCCATATCTTGGCTATTGTAAATAATGCTGCAAGAAACATAGGGGTGCATATTGAATTAGTGTTTTTGTATTCTTTCGGTACATACCCAGAAGTGGGATTACTGGATTGTGTGGTAATTCTATTTTTAGTTTTTTGAGGAACCTCCATACTGTTTTCCATAGTGGCTGCACCAGTTTGTATTCCCACTAACAGTGCACAAGAGTTCCCTTTTCTCTACATCCTCGCCAACACTTGTTACTCGTGTCTTTTTTATTTTAGCCAACTGACGGGTGTAAGGTGATATCTCATTGTGGTTTTCATTTGCCTTGCTCTGATAGTGATGTTGAGCACTCTGTTGTATGTCATTTTTGGAAACATCGATTTAGGTCCTCTACCCATTTTTCAATTGGATTGTTTGTTTGTTGGTGTTGAGTTGTGTAAGTATATGTTTTGGATATTAACTCCATATTGGACATATCATTTGCAAATATCTTTTCCCATTCGGTAGGTTACCATTTCATTTCGTTGATGGTTTCCTTTGATGTGCAAAAGCTTTTTATTTTGGTGGAATCCCAATAGTTTATTTTTGCTTTTGTTTCTCTTGCCCTGAAGAGACATATCTAGAAAAATGTTACAACAGCCAATGTCAAAGAGATTACTGCCCATGTTTTCTTCTAGGAGTTTTATGATTTTAGATCTCATATTTAGCTCATCAGTCCATTTTGAGTTTATTTTTGTGCATGGTGAAAGAAAGTGGTCCAGTTTCATTCTTTTGCATGTAGCTGTCCAGTTTTCCCAACACCATTTGTTGAAGAGACTGTCTTTTCCTCATTGTATATTTTTGCCTCCTTTGTCATAGATTAATTGACCATCTAAGCATGGGTTAATTTCTGTGCTCTCGATTCTGTTACATTGATTTATGTGTCTGTTTTTGTGCCAGTACCATATTGTTTTGATTACTACAACTTTGTACTGTATTTTGGAATCTGGGATTGTGATACCACCAGCTTTGTTCTTCTTTCTCAAAATTGCTTTGACTATTTGAGATCTTTTGTGGTTCCCTACAAATTTATTATTTTTTTATAGTTCCACGAAGAATGCTGTTGGTATTTTGGTAGGGATTGCATTGAATCTGTAGATTGCTTTGGAAATATGGTCACTTTAATTATATGAATTCTTCCAATCCACGAGGAGGGAATATCTTTCCATTCTTTTGTTCCATCTTCAATTTGTTTCGTCAGTATTTTATAATTTTCAGAGTACAGGTCTTTCTCCTTCTTGATTAAGTTTATTCCTAGGTACATCATTTTTTTGGTGCAATTGTAAATGGGTTTGTTTGCCTGATTCCTCTCTGCTACTTTGTTACTCATGTATAAAAGTAACAGATTTCTGTGTATTAATTTTGTATCCTACTTTTACTGAATTCATTTATCAGTTCTAGTAGTTTTTTGGTGGAGACTTTAGGGTTTTCTATATGTGGTATCAGGTCATCTGTAAATAGTGACAGTTTTACTTCTTCCTTATCAATTTGGATGCCATTTATCTATCTATCTATCTATCTATCTATCTATCTATCTATCTATCTATCTTGTCTGACTGCTGCAGCGAGGACTTCCAGTACTATGTTGAATAAAAGCAGTGAGAGTGCGTATCATTTTTTCACCACTAAGTATGATGTTAGCTGTGGGTTTTTCACAAACGGCCTTTATTATGTTGAAGTATGTTCCTCTAAACCCACTGTGTTGAGAGTTTATGTCATGAATGGATGTTGTATTTTGTCAAGGCTTTTCTGCATCTCTTGAGATGATCACATGGTTTTTTCCTTTGTCCTGTTAATGTGATGTATCATGCTGATTGATTTGTAAATATTGAGCCACCCTTGCATCCATGGAATAAATCCTGCGTGATCATGATGAATGATTTTTTAATGTGTTGTTGAATTCAGTTTGCTAATATTTAGTTGAGGAATTTTGCACCTATGTTCATCAGAGATATTGGCCTAAGGTTTCTTTTTTTTTTTGCACTGTCTTTATCTTATTTTAGTATTAGGGCAATACAGGCCTCATAGAACGAATTTGGCAGTTTTCTTTTCTATCTTTTTGGAAAGTTCAAGAAGAATAGGTATTAAATCTTTCAAAGTTTGGTAGATATCACTGGTGAATGCATCTGGTTCTGGACTTTTGTTTGTTGGCAGTTTTTTGATTACTGATTCAATTTCACATCTAGTAATTGGTCTTTTCAGATTTTTTATTTCTTCCTGATCAATTTTAGAAGATTATATGTTTCTAGGAATTTATTCATTTCTTCTAAGTTGTTCAGTTTGTTAGCATAGAATTTTTCATACTATTCTCTTATAATCCTTTGTATTTCTCTGGTGTTGGTTGTTATCTCTCCTTCATTTCTGACTTTATTTCTTTGAGTCCTCACTCTCTTTTTCTTGATGGGTCTGGCTAAAGATTTATCAATTTTGTTTTATGTTCTCAGTGAGCCAGCTCCTGGTTTCATTGATCTTTTCTTCTCTTCTTCTTCTTCTTTTTTTTTTTCAGTGTCTATTTTATTTATTTCTGTTCTGTCTTTTATTTTTATTTCTATTTGTAGGTAACGTGATATGTAAAGAGAAAGTCCAAAAGAATCTACAAACAAATTATTAGAATTTAGCAAAGTTGCAGGATACAGGGTCAAAAAAAAAATCAAATTTACTTCTATGTATTAGAAAAAAGTAGAAAATAAAAATTTTATAAATACCATATAAGATAACACCAAAAACCATCAGGAAACAAGGAACATATCTAACAAAAGAACCACGTGATTTTTACACTGAGAGTGTAAAATATTACTGAGGGAAATTACAAATATTTTATAAATGGAATGATATGTTCACAGATTATTAAGATATCCATTCTGCCTGAAATGATCTATAAATTCAATTCAATCCCAAGCAAAATTCTAGCAAATTATTTGCAGAAATTAACCAGATGATTTCAAAATAAGGGACTTCTTTACTACAATTCAGTGGGGGAAGGGATAGTTTTTTCAATGAATGATGCTAGGTCAAGTAGATACTTGAAAAAAAAAGAGAATCTTGACCTCTACTTCATAATGTATACAAAAATTAATTCAAGATAGATCTTAACATTTTTTTAAAATGTTTATTCATTTTTGAAAGACAGAGAGAGACAGAGCACAAGCAGGGGTGGGGCAGAGAGACAGGGGGACACAGAATCCGAAGCAGGCTCCAGGCTCTGAGCTGTCAGCACCAGAGCCCGACACAGGGCTTGAACTCACAAACCGTGAGATCATGACCTGAGCCAAAGTCGGACGCTCAACCAACTGAGCCACCCAGGCGCCCCCAAGATAGATCTTAAAACCAAATGTGAAAAGTAACAAAACAAGCTTTCTACAAGAAAACATAAGAGAATATTTCTATGATGGGGGGGGTGCAGATAAAGATTCCTTATAAGGACAAAAAAAAAAAAAAGATTGGTAAATTGAAATCCTTGTTATATATCCAAAATATATGAGTGCTTATGTCCATAAAAATACATGTTTAAGAAGAGCAGTATTATTCATGAAAGGTAAAAGAATAGAAACCATACATATGCTCACCACAGTAAAACAAATAAATTGTGATATAGTCATGTGTGGAATATAATTTAGCAATGAAAAATAAACCACTGATATACCTAAAACATGAATGAACTCACATACATTATGTTGAATGAAAGAAATCTTACTGAAGAGAGTATATGAAGCGATGTCTCATTGTGACTTTAATTTGCATTTCCCTGATGATTAATGATGTTGAGCATCTTTTCATGTGTCTATTGAACATCTGTGTGTCTTATTTGGAAAAATATCTGTTCAGATCCTCTGCCCCTCTTTAAATTGAATTGTTTGGGTTATTTTGATGTTGAGTTGTGTATGTTCTTTATATATTGAGATATTAGCCCCTTATCAAATATATCATTTGCAAATATCTTCTCCCATACAGTAGGTTGCCTTTTTGTTTTGTTGACTGCGCAAAACATCACACCTGTCACAATGGCTAAAATATAAAAACACAGGAAATAACCAGTGTTGGCAAGGATGTGGAAAAGAACGAACCCTTGTATGTTGTTGGTTATGAATGCAAATTGGTGCAGCTACTGTGGAAAACAGTACAGAGGCTCCTCAAAAAGTTAACCATAGAATTACTATATGATCTAGTAATCCCACTAGTGGGTATTTACCCAAAGAAACCAAAACCGTTAATTTGAAAAGATAGATGCACCTCTGTGTTAATGGCAGCATTATTTACAATAGCCAAGATATGGAAGCAACCCCAGTGTCTACTGGTAAGACAAATGGATAAAGAGGTGTGGTGCGTATATGTGCGTGTGTATACACACGCACACACACACAGATAGATAGATAGATAGATAGATAGATAGATAGATAGATACAGACACAAAGCCATAAAAAAGAATGAGACCTTGCCATTTGCAACAACATGAATAGGACTAGAGGATATACTACTAAGCGAAATAAGTCAGAGAAAGACAAACGCTATATGATTTCATTCATATGTGGAATTGAAGAAACAAAACAAACAGAAAAATGAGAGACAAACAAAAAAACACACTATTAGACACAGAGAACAGTTGCCAGAGGGGAGGTGGATGGAGAGATGAGTAAAATAGATAAAGGAGATTAAGAGTACACTTAATTGATGGGCACTGGGAATTGTATAATTGTTGAATCATTGTATTGTACCCCCGAAACTAACATAACACTGTATGTTAATTACACTTGAATTTTAAAAAGGGGGGGGAGTATACACTATATGATTCTGTTTACAGAACATTCAAACACTTGTAAAACTCCTCTATGTTGATAAAGGAGAAAAGTGAGTATCTTTGGGGGAACACTGCCTGGGTGGGAATGGGTAAGATGGTAAGAGCCTCCTAGGAGCTGAAATGTTCTGTAGCTTGATCTGGGAGGTAGTTTGCAATGGCATGGTTATAGACACACATAGAAGTTCTTTGAGGCAGCTTATGATTTGTGTGCAACTTACTGAATGCAAGTTATACCTAAATTGAAAAGAAAAAAAAAAAAGAATCAGAGTCCTAAATATATTATTTAAAGCTATGTTAATCACTGGAAAAACTACTTCCAGAAAAAAAAAAAAAAAGGAGAAAAAGAGCCAATTATCAGGATTGACTTGAGAAAGAAGAATTTTGGTTTTTATTTTATGAAGTTCTGTGAAATTTGTGTTTTGTTTAACTGTGGCTTTTTGTGGCACACAAGTTTTTTTTTTTTTGTAAAATTGCCTGTTTTATTTTGTAAATATTTCACATTATGTTGTATTTATATTAGGATTTTTATCACCTTTCGTATTATGGTATACTTGATTACAAGTCCCCTCTAAGTGGGTGAAGTTATGGATGTTTTGCTTTTTCTACTTTTCCAAAAGTATCTAAAACATCAGAGGACAAAACTTTCTTTAAAAAAAAAAGAGGGGGACACCACTTAGAAAATTGTTGCCCACTTTGCTAAGTTTAAAAAAAAAAAAAGAGGCTCGACCAATTCTAAAGAACATTGTCCAGGATTTTCAGAAGAAGGGTAATTAGTAAACTGTGTTTTAACAGTGCAAAGACTTTGCCTAATTTAGATTTAATGGTAACTTAGTTCACCTCATTAGTGCCTAACAAATCAATAATTTTATTTAGGGTAATTGGATTAAGGGTAACAATTCAACTGTTAAGCAACCTTTATTACAAAGTTGGGAGAGAATTTTGCTTTAAAAAAAGAAAACATCTCCATGAGTAGAAATTTTTTCTACTACATGAAGTTTTAGAAAATTCAACTTAAAAAAAAAATATGATGTCACCTGTCACCTTTGGGAGAGCTAGGAAAGAAAATTGTTTTGAAATTTGGTAACGTTGCCATTCGTCCCAATGAGTACATAATTGCTGCTTTCCATATAAAATTCATTTTTAGTTATTCACTCTTATTTTCCTTCATAAAAACTTCTGTGTATTTGGCAAAAGGAGAACCCATGCATTCATGATATGCATCATTCTCACTTATCTGCTGGCATTTTCTATACTATTAGAGTACAGAAATTACTTTGATTTGACTTTTTTTTTTTTTTTTTTTTTTGTCTCACACACACACAAAGACCATTTGGAAAATCTTTCAGGTGATGTTTCTTCAGGGGGCCCAAGATCCCCTCTGTAGAATCACCTGAAATGCTTCTTTAAACATGCACAGCCCTGGGCCACACCTCAGAACTCCTTGACTGACATTTAAGAAAATGTGGCTTTAGGGTCTTTCTCCATGGAAATTCTAACCAGGTACAAACTTAGTTGACTCAGAGGCCATTCAGGTAGGGTAAAGGTGAGAGGGACTTTCAGGCTGTATGGCCTGATGTCAAGTGGAAAAAATGCATTCCACTTTAAGTCATTCATATTCGGTTTATTTTATTTTATTTTATTTTATTTTTATTTTTATTTTTATTTAATTTAATTTTTTTAAGTAAGCTGTGCACACGACATGGGGCTTGAACTCATGACCCCAAAACCAAGACTCAAACATGCTACACCAACTGAGCCAGCCAGGCACCCCCATTCATATTCAGTTTTTTAAAAGAACACTTGAGTTGGCCAAACTAAGCACATCTGCAGGCCACAGGCTATATCCATGGTAGGGGGCCAGACTTGAGTTCTAGGTGGAGAATCTGTTTATTATCTTAAATTGTTCATTTTCCAAGCACACCGACTACCATTGTGACAGATGGATTTTCCTATTCAGAGATTTGTCATTAATTGCTCCTAATCAAATAACCTCATAATAATTTGATGAGCAATCAAAATGCAGAAAGGAAAACTAAAACAAAGAGAGGAGAGATCATGGAAGAGGAGAAACCGCAGAGGCAAAAGATAATTTGTTAAAAAGAGAGAAGCATCAGTACTAATTGAAACCAAATCTGCACTGCAATCAAGATTTCCTTGCCTCTTCTAAGGAAAAGCATGCAGCGTGTTTTGTTTTTCTATAGAAATCCAGAGAAGACTGTTATAAAAACTGAAAATAGTAAGCAGTTAGAAGGGCCCAGATGTTTGTTTAGGCTTCTCTGGTCTTCCCGGAGCCCAGCTCGGATTTCAGCATGAGAGCACGAAGCGTCCTTGGCCTCCTGCCAATGTTTGCATCACACCGAGGCAAGCCTGGGTCAGAGTTTGGCCTGACAAGCATTTTGTTAACTTATAATTTATTTAGAGACATTAATTGAACCAGGGTGATTAAAACATTTTTAATTAGTAGAGTTCAGGATGAGTAACTCAGCGTCTCTGCGCTTTTTCCAGTGTGTCTAAATGTCTGTTGGACTCTAACCATCTGATCTGTTAAATTTCCACCTTTCCATGTTGGCTTACTGATGGTGTTAGCTAAATTTAAGTAAAAAGTGTTCAAGAAACCAGCGCACAAGTTCTCTCCTGTGGTAACTTTAAACTACAGACTCTAACCTGAATTATAATCCTACTCTTTAATCCCTAGTGGGACATTTAAAATATATGTGGTATTTCATGGCCCTTGAAACCAAAAAAAAAAAAGAAAGAAAGAAAGAAAAATGTATTTAGGATCCCATTTATTTCAAAATATAATTTGCTCTCATTATGACTCCAACTAATCATACACCTCAATTAATTATGTATACTTAACAGCTATACCAATAATCATATGTCATATGACTTTATATTACAGCATAGTATGTATATTTAATGTGCCAGAATTTTGTTCTTGTGCTCTGGGGGCAATGGTCTGAGTTACAGACTTAAAACTCAACTCAAATTAAGGGGATTTTGAACTCAAACTCCTGACTCCCTTCCTTTTTGGTTCCAAGGCCACTCAAACCAACTGTCTACTATTGTTAAAGCCTGAAGGAGCACCCAAATGCAGCCAAGGCCCTGAGTTCCGGGGCACAAATTACAGGTTCAGAACATCACTGTGTACAAAGTTAGCACTTAAAAGCTGTGAAAAAAGGCTTGTTTCGCTGGTGGGCCGGGAGTAGAGAGAATAGATCCCATTGTGCCTAGGGTAAGGGGCACCAGCTGTCATGAGTAGACACCTTTCTTCTAACATTGGCCAATAAAACTCAGTGCTCCACTTCCCGAGGGATTTTATATCTAACTTTATGAATCGGCCAAGAAGACCGTCAACCACGTAGGAAGATACCATAACTTAAAGGAAGCATGCTACCAAGTAATCCAAGCAGCTGGTGCCCAAGAAGGCAGACTTAGGTGACTTTAATGATAATGTAGGGGGTGTTGAAGGACATATAACTAAAGCACAGAAGATGTTTTCTGAAAATACACGGCTATACTTAATTTAAATTACAAATTTAAAAATTTAAAAATTCAACACACCGAAAGCAAAATGGCCACTGCTAATCCCTCCATCAAGAGTTTAAGTAGACTGAACGGAGAACGTATTCCACCACAGAGAGCAAGTTCATGAGCCATGAAGAACAAAAAAATTACACATTTTAGAAGTCCCACAAGGAGAACAATGAGGAAAGGCTTGGGTTCTGGGGGTGATCAAGACCATCAAGTTAAAGGCCAGAATAATGGAAAAAGTGAACCATATCCTGGTGAAATCCCTATATCCCAAGGAAGAAGTCTTGCAAGCTTTCAGTCAAAGAGAACTGGTTACTTTCTAAGGGAAAGAGAAACAAACAAGTATCAGTGTGAGTCTTCTCACCTCCAGCACCGGAAGTTAGGAAGTAGAAAAGCCACATTTAGAGGACAAGGGATGATCCAGGAATCCACTTCGCAGCCAAAGGATGGCCAAAGAAGAGGCATTTTCAATACACAGAGAGCTCAGGAAAATATACGTCCATGTTCTCTTTCTAAGAAAGCGACCCAAGGAAGAACTACAAACAAATCGAATCAAAGAACATCTCAAGATAGGAGGAGAGAAAAAGTGGAGGGAGTAGCAGGGGCATCGAGATCTTGTGATACCACTAGTCAAGTCTAGATAGGTGATGATAATGTGCCTAAGAACTGTAGTTGGACTATAAAGTGACCACTCCAGTTAGCCCTCTCCTTCTTCTGTCATCCTTCTTTATAAGGAAAGCATTACAGGGGCGCCTGGGTGGCGCAGTCGGTTAAGCGTCCGACTTCAACCAGGTCACGATCTCGCGGTCCGGGAGTTCGAGCCCCGCGTCAGGCTCTGGGCTGATGGCTCGGAGCCTGGAGCCTGTTTCCGATTCTGTGTCTCCCTCTCTCTCTGCCCCTCCCCCGTTCATGCTCTGTCTCTCTCGGTCCCCAAAATAAATAAACGTTGAAAGCATTACAAACATGCTTGAGAATCTCCTGTCTAAAGCTCTTCTCTGACCTGCCTGTCTCGTACTCCTCACCTCCCATTCTCTCTTGCCTCTGCTTAAATGTCTCTCGTGAAAACCATCAACAGCCTCCTTATTGCCTTAAGCCATTGGTTACTTCATTCAGCCATCTTACTTCATGTATTTGTTGCATTGAACATGGCTGTGGATGTGGACAGCTCCGTCATTCATTAAAAAAAGCTTTCTTCTTTTGGATTTCAAGACACCACACTCTTCAGGTTCCTCCCCACAACCCGCACCTCAGGGGCTGCTCCTTAGGCTTCTGTGTTTGCCCATCCTCCTTTGTTAGCAGAGACCAGAGCTAGCGTGCTGACCTCTTTCCTGGTCCCAGCTACATTTACTTCCTACGCAACCTCTTCCAATCCCATGACTTTAAATGCCACCTATATGCCAATAATTTCCAAAATGTTTAATACCTGACATCTCCACTGAACTCCAGTTTCATATTCCAAGTGACTTACTTGATGCTCTACCTGGATGTCCCAAGAACTCCTGATTTCTCTCCCCATAGAAGACAAAACCCAAAACAAAACACATATGCAAACAAAACAACTAATACCTACTTCGTCCCTAGTCATCTCCATCCATAGCATCACTATCCACCTAACTTATGAAATCCCCAAATTAAGATTCACCTTTGCTTTCCTTTATCCCTTACTTCCCATCTCCGGCCCACCAAAACATTCTATAGTCTCTACCACAATCACCATCCAGAATTCACGGATTTTCTCTGTGTCCAACACTACCACCTTCGTTCAAGTAACCATCATCTCTTCAGGATGTTTATAAAGTCCTCATCTTTCTGCTTCCACTCTTACCTGACTCCCCCTTAATACATTTTCCACATATCAGCCACAGTGATCTATTTGAAATGTAGATCAGGTTATATATATATATCACTTTTTTACTAAAATTTAATATCTCCAATGAACAGGGGCACCTGGGTGCCTCGGTCAGTTGAGTGTCCAACTCTTGATTTTGGCTCAGGTCATGATCCCAGGGTTGTGGGATTGAGCCTTGCATTGGTCTCTGCGCTAACCACATCAAGTCTGCTTGGGATTCTCTCCCTGCTGTCTCTCTCTCTGCCCCTTCCCCTGCTCACGCTTTCTCTCTCAAAATAAATAAATCAACGTTTTTTAAAAAATAAAATCTCCAGTGAGCAACCCAATTTTCCATCATTAGGAGACTTGAATAAACTGTGATACATTTCTATAACTGAGTGCTCTGCAGCTGTAAAAGGAATGAGAAACCTCACCATATGGTGCTATAGGTGATTATTCATAAGAAAGAAAGAAGAAAGAAAGAAAGAAAGAAAGAAAGAAAGAAAGAAAGAAAAAGAAAGAAAGGAAAGAAAAAAAACGAAGATGGAGATAAAACAAGATGGAGACAAGTGTGGAGCATATGCTACTATTTATGTAAACACGGGCGGAGAGATTTTTTTTTAAATACCAATTTTTCCCACTTTAACCATTTTTAGTGTACAACTTGAGGCACTAATAATATTCAAAATGTTATGAAGTCACCACAACTACTTCTAAAACTTTTCCGTTGACCCCACACAGAAACGCTTTATCCATCAAGCACTAACTTCTCATTCTTCCCTCCCCACAGCCCCTGATAATCTCTAATCTACTTTTTGTCTCTGTGAATTTGCCTGTTTTAGGCATTTCATATACACAGAACCGTATACTATTTGTCCTTCTGTGTCTGGCTCAGTTTACTTACCATCATGTTTTCAAGGCTCATCCATGGTGTGTTCTGTATCAGAATTTTGTTCCTTTTTGTGGCCGAATGATATTTTGTTGTGCATACACTCCATATTTTGTTTCTCCATTTATCTATTGATGGGCCCTTGGTTTGTTTCCACCTTCGATTATTGTGAATAGTTCTGCTGTGAACATTGGTGCACAAATGTCTCTTCGAGGACTTGCTTTTAGCTCTTTTGGGTACATTCCTGGAAGTGAAATTACTGGATTAAGTGTTAATTCTACGCTTAATATTTTTTGAGGAACCACCAAACTGTTTTCCACAGCAACTGTACTATTTACATTCTCACCAGCGATGTATGATGGTTCTAATTTCTCCACATCTTCACACACACTTTTCTCCAGTGGAAGCAAAATCGAATTTAAAAATTATCTATGAGAAGAAAGGGGAGAGGGTGGTGAATATATCTGTGGATCTACATTGTTTGGTAGTTTTGACCTTGTGACTATGTGAATATAAAACTTTAAAACAAGCAGTCCCTAAAAACAAAAAGCAAAATAAAGAAATGACTATTTATTGAAATGGTAGCATATTCACACAAAGAGGAATTAATTCAAGGGCATCTCTTAGGAGCTGTCACCAAAGGGCAAAAAAATTGAAGAATTTTTTTTTTATTAAAAATTTTTTTATGGGAATGAAAGCTGGTGCAGCCACTCTGGAAAACAGTATGGAGGTTCCTCAAAAAACTAAAAATAGAACTACCCTACGACCCAGCAATTGCACTACTAGGCATTTATCCAAGGGATACAGGAGTGCTGTTTCAAAGGGGCACATGCACCCCCATGTTTATAGCAGCACTATCGACAATGGCCAAAGTATGGAAAGAGACCAACTGTCAATCAACGGATGAATGGATAAAGAAGATGTGGTATATGTATGCAATGGAGTATTACTCGGCAATCAAAAAGAATGAAATCTTGCCATTTGCAACTACGTGGATGGAACTGGAGGGTATTATGCTAAGTGAAATTAGCCCATCAGAGAAAGACAAAAATCATATGACTTCACTCATATGAGGACTTTAAGGGACAAAACAGATGAACATAAGGGAAGGGAAACCAAAATAATATAAAAACATGGAGGGGGACGGAACAGGAGAGACTCATAAATATGGAGACAAACTGAGGGTTACTGGAGGGGTTGTGGGAGGGGAGATGGGCTAAATGGGTAAGGGGCACTAAGGAATCTACTCCTGAAATCATTGCTTCACTATATGCTAACTAATTTGGATGTAAATTTGAAAAAATAAAGAATAAAACAAGTTATAAAAAAAAAGAAGGCAAAAAAAATTTTTTTAATGTTCATTTATTTTTAGAGAGAGAAAGAGAGCACAAGTGGGGAGGGGCAGAGAGAGAGGGAAACACAGAATCCGAAGCAGGCTCCAGGCTCTGAGCTGTCAGCCCAGAGCCCCACACGGAGCTCAAACTCACAAACTGTGAGGTCATGACCTGAGCCAAAGTCGGATGCTTAACCGACTGAGGCACCCAGGTGCCCCCTCCAAATTGAAGAAATTCTTAAACTGCTTTAGTAATATTGTTAATGGTAGTGTTAGTTATTGTTATTTAAGATTGTTGTATGGATTAATTATGGGATAAAGCAAAGTATTAATTACGTTGATATCATTGGGAAATGGAATTAGTCATGAGAGAAAGGGAAATACAGATCAAAGAATTTAAGTAAAATCCTACAGTTTTGAATATGAAGTAACACTATAAACTCATGGCATATGGAAGTTTTCTTAGTTTTGTGCCCTGGAAGGTGCTGGAAAAAACACGCAACTCAATTGTAATGAGTACTGCCAGCATCCTCGCCTCAACCATTCCCACTAAAGGGAACAAGAGTAACTTGGACAAATGCCTGATTCCAGATGTGGAGCGGGAAGTTAGAGATGAGTCTGGAATGTCTTGTCACATCAGAAAGTAAGGAAATTATCAAAGGCACTAAGGCCATGACAAAAGACTATAGTCATGGCCTTAGGGACTTAAGCTAACTGGAAAAGGCTTTCAACAGCCAAACATGGAATAATTTTTGTATCAATAAAAATAATAACTGTAATAGATTTTAAAACATCAATAAATTATTCAAATTCATGAGTCCATTGTGAAACTTGGAAAACATCACTGGTCACTTTTGGGAACCAACCCATTAAGCTAAAATCGGGTAAATTAAGGCAATTTGGTAATATCAAGCATGCATCCTGTTTTACCTATACAAATTTACCTTAGTATATCAGTTTGTAGGTGACTTAAACAACAGAAATTTCTTTCTCACAATTCTGGAGGCTGCAAGTCCAAAATCGAAGTGTCATGTCTTCAAGGCCTCTTTTCTTGGCTTGCAATTTACCACCTTCTCACTGTGTCCTCACATGGTGTTTTCTCTGCGTACCAAATCCCTGTGTGTCCAAATTTTCTCTTCTGATAAGGACGCCAGTCAGATTGGATTAGCATCCCCTTCACAGCTTCCTTTTAACTTAAATTACCTCTTTAAGGACCCTAACTCCAAAGACAGTTACATTTTGAGGTGCTGGGGGTTAAGATTTCAGTGTATGAACTGGGGGGGGGGGGCAGACACAGTTCAGCCCATAACATTTCAGGTAACCAAGCAACTGAGAGGAAGTATTTCTTTACAGGAAAATTCCAGTGAATAAACAAGGAAGGTACCATAGAATTAAATAGAACCTTTTTGCATTCCATGATGAATTAATGCACTTAAGCAATGGCTGGTAATATCACAAGACAGAAGGCCAGACGTTATATACCTCCTGATGGAATATTCTTGTCAAAAAAAAAAAAAAATCGAACCTAAATATGAAGCCTCTATCTCTAACGACAAATTACAGGAACTCTGGGGAATGAGGAGGAACGTGTTAAACACCACCACCAAGGGCGCAATCAGCAAAATCTGAAATATAGGAAGAGCTACAGACCAGGCAACCCAGTTTCTTCAATAACTAGATTACAAGGAGAAAAATAGGTGATGTGTATAGATTACAAGGACTCAAAAGACCTGTCAAGCTATTATGATATGTGGATCTTTTTGGAATTCTGATTTGAATTACTGTGACGCAATTGGGAAACCTAAATACTGACTGGATATTTGTTTATATGAAGGAAATATTAATTTTTAGGTGTGATGGTAAAAAGAATCCTTACCTTTTAAGAGCACATGCTGAAACACTTAAGAATGAAACGGTATCTTGATTTTGTTTCATAGTATTTCAGAGGGGTATGATTGCAGGTGTGAATGAAATGATTGGTCATGTGTGTGGGGGGGTAATTGTTAAAGCTAATTGATAGATATATGAAGGTTCTTTAAACTATCCGCTCTACTTTTGTATGTTTGAAATTGTCCTCAATGAAACTTTAGAAATAAACTCTAGGGGTGCCTGGGTGGCTCAGTCAGTTAAGCATCTGGCTCAGCTCATGATCTCAAAGTTTGTGAGTTCGAGACCCACATCGGGCTCTGTGCTGGCAGTGGAGAGCCTGCTTGGGATTCTCTCTCTGCCCCTCCCCCACTGATGTGCTCTGTTTTTCTCTCTCTCTCAAAATAAATAAATGAACTTTAAATTTTTTTTAAAAAAAATACCTCCAAATGAGCTCCTATTACATTTGGAATAAAAGTTCGAATTCATTACCTGAGCCCCTAAACCTTTTGAAAACTGCCTCTACCTGCTTCGAAGACCAATCTCGAACGATTTGACTATTATACATGCGGTTCCTTCTGCCTATGCTCTACCCATAGGTCTTCCTTATCGCTTCTTTTAATTCTGGTCTCCGCCCATACATGAACCTTTACAATGAGACCTCAGAGCTCAGTCTTGCCCTGTATACACCCATCCACTCACCCTGTCCACTTCCAATCTCATAAGCTTCCTGTAAGCCTGTTTTTCTTCATATTTTGTTTACTTGCTTTTTATCTAGCTCTCTCACTATACTTGTACATGGCTGTATCTCTAGAGCCTAAAGCAGTGTTGGACATAGAGTAAGCGCTCAATAAGTACCGTTGAATGGATGTTTAAGTGATGAGGTTGCCTACCAACCTTTCATTTGTTTGAGAGAGATGGGGGAGAGGTAGAGCATGAGTGGCAGAAGGGCAGAGAGAAAGGGAGACAGAGAATCCCAAGCAGGCTCCGTGCCGTTCGTGCAGAGGCTGATATAGGACTTGATCTCACAAACCGAAAGGTCGTGACCTGAGCCGAAACCAAGTCAGATGCTTAACTGACTGAACCACCCAGGCATCACGAAAATAGAATTTTTAAATCTTTGAGCTGCTCTAACTATAACATATGCTTCACAATTTGCATTGCTTGCTTTTACCAGCCTTTTAAAGATGCTGGGTGTCCTTATCTTCCCCTTCAGTCTTTGCTTCTGGGTGTTTTCCTCCTCTGCTGTACATCCCTGGGTTAGTGATTGAGGTAAATGATGTTGACTAGGTAAGAAAGAAAGAGGAAAGCAAGACACGGGAATGTTCTTATGGGTAGCAATAATGACACTTGAATTTGAAACTGTTCTAATAAAGACTGGAATTTCTAGTGACAACTATAAATTACAAGGCTTCTGGTTCCGGGTAAGAGGTAATAAGCGTACTCCACCCTGCCTTCCACTGAATGCAGCTATGAAATCTGGAAGGAATGCATATGGAGCTGCTATTTGGGCACTCTGAACGGTAAGTAGTAACAGATAAGTTGGAGAAGACCAGAATTTTAAAATAACCCTGAGGTGTCCGTGTGTTTACCATTTTCTTCCTTCAGGGTCTGTTGGCCTAGACTGAAGGCAGCCTAAAACCTAGAGTTGGGTATTGGTGCAGAAGAAATAAAGCTGTCCCTGTTCACAGATGACATGATTGTTTAAGTAGGAAATCCAAATTTATTTACAAAAAAAAAAAAGCCTCCTGGAATGTGTAAGTGAGTTTGACAACGTTGCAGGACACACGAAGTCCAAAGATAAAAATCAATCACGTCTGCATGTTAACAGTGAACAATTGGAATTTGAAAAATTTTTCAAAACATGCCATTTACAAGAGCTCTAAAAAACTACGTACACATAAGTCTAACAAAACAGTGTGCAGAATCTGTATGCCACAAAGTACGAAACAACAAAGAAATCAAAGATGATCCAAATAAATGGAGAGACATACTGTATTAATCGATTGGAAGACTCATTATAGTAATGATGTCAATTCTGTTTAACACAATTCTAATCAAAGCCTAACAAGATGTTGTGTAGATACAAATAAACTGATTCTAAAATGTCTATGGAAAGGCAAAGAACTAGAATAGCTGAATCAGTTTTGGAAAAAAGAATATAGTCATAAGAATCATACTAGAATACATAGATCAATGGAACAAAAGAGTACAGAAATATACCCACATGAAGACACTCAACTGATTTTTCACAAAGGTACAAAGGTGATTTTATAAGGAAAAGGTTGGTCTTTTCAACAAAAAGGTTGAAACTGCCTAGACCCTAGAATATTTGCCTAGAATGTTTCTGGTATTTTAAAGTCTACTTAGTACTCTGAGATACAAGCCTAATGAATAAAAAGGAGTAAGATCCCTTCCTTGGTTTTACTTCAAGTAAGATTATTTGACTGGAGACGAGTTTGGGGAGTAGCCAGAGTTAAAGGTGAATTCTTTTTTTTTTTTTTTTTTTAATTTTTTTTTCAACGTTTTATTTATTTTTGGGACAGAGAGAGACAGAGCATGAACGGGGGAGGGGCAGAGAGAGAGGGAGACACAGAATCGGAAACAGGCTCCAGGCTCTGAGCCATCAGCCCAGAGCCTGACGCGGGGCTCGAACTCCTGGACCGCGAGATTGTGACCTGGCTGAAGTCGGACGCTTAACCAACTGCGCCACCCAGGCGCCCCAGGTGAATTCTTGATAAAAATCTCAGCATTCTGTGACCTTTCACAATGTAGAATTGAGATTGTGATGGAATGAGCAAGTAAAAAGAAGACTGCATCCTTACATGAAGAACTGATCACAGCTGCCTCATTTTTACCAGTCAGGTCTTAGAGTTCAGAGATAGCAAAGGCCACAGATTTTTTTTTTTTAATATGAATTCAATTTCTATTAATATCCAAAAAATCAACTTCAACCTAAAAAAATTTAAAAAATTAATATGCAACACCCACCCATGACAAAAACTTTTGGTAAACTAGGAATAAAGGGGAACTTCCTCAACTTGATAAAGAATATCTACAAGAAACTTACAGTTAGCATCATATGTAATGGTAAGGACTTGAAACTTTCCAGCTAAGATCAGGTACAGGGCGAGGATACCCTTTCTCACCACTCAAAGGGAAGTAGAAGTCTTTACAGATCAAATAAGACAAGAAAAGGAAAAAAAAGATATACAGATTGAGAAAGAAAACATAAAACTGTCTTTGTTTGCAGATGACATGCTTGTCTACATAGAAAATCCAAAAGAATCGGTAAAAAAACAAAACAAAACAACTCCTGGAACTAATATGCCATTATAAAGGTTGCAGGATACAAGGTTGGCATTAAAAAAAATCCAATCGCCTTTTTTATATATACCAACAAGGAGCAAGTGGAATTTGAAATTAAAAACACAATTTGCATTAGCATCAAAAATTAATGAAATACTTAGATATAAATTTAATAAGATGTGCACAAGATCTATATGAGGAAAACTATAAAACTCAGATGAATGAAATCAAAGAGGACCTAAATAAATGGAGAGATATTCCATGTTCGTGGATAGGAAGACTCATATTATCAAGGTGTCAGTGCTTCCCAATTTGACCTATAGATTCAGTGCAATAAATCCCAGCAAGTTATTTTATGGATATCAACAAACTGATTCTAAAGACTATATGGAGTGGCAAAATACCCAGAATAGCTAACACCGTATCAAAGAAGAATAAAGTTGGAGGACTGACACTACCTGATTTCAAGACTTACTATAAGGATACAGTGGTATAGACAGTGTGGTTTTGGTGAAAGCATAGACTCCCACCGATGAGATCAATGAGACTGAAAAAGATCTCAGAAATAAACTCACATAACTGTAGTCAAGTGAGGTTTGATGAAGGAACAAGGCAATTCAGTGGAGTAAAGATAGTTCTTTCAACAAATGGTGCTGGAACAACTGGAAATCCAGATGCAAAAAAATACGAATCTAGACATGAAACTTATTTTTCACAGAAAATTAACTCAAAATAGTTCATAGACCTAAATTTAAAATGTGACAGTATACAACTTATGGGAGAAAACCTAGATGATCTGGGGTATGGTGGTGCCTTTTTAGATATCCCAAAGGCATTTACATGTAAGAAATAATTGGTAAGCTGGACTTCATTAAAATTGAAAACTTTTGTTCTGCAGAAGACAATGTCAAGAGAATGAGGAGATAAGCCACAGACTGGGAGAAAGTATTTGCAAACTGATAAAGGACTGTTATCCAAAAATATACACATCTGATAAAGGACTGTTATCCAAAATATACAAAGAACTCTTAACGTGAAGAAAACATACAACCCAATTTAAAAATGGGCCAAAGACCTAAACAGATACCTCACCGAAGAGGATATATAGATGGCAAAAAAGCATGTGAAAGATTCCCCACATCCTATGTTATCAGGGAAATGCAAATTTAAACACCAATGATATACTACTACGTGCCGATTAGAATGACCCAAATCTAGAACACTGACAACACCACATGCTGGCAAGGAATGTGGAGCCACAGGAAATCTCATGCCCTGCTGGTGGGAATGCAAAATGGTCTAGCTACTTTGCAAGGGAGTTTGGCAGTTTCTTACAAAACCAAAGGTAGGCTTACCATATGATCCTTGGTGTGTACCCAAAGAAGTCGAAAACACGCCCACAAACATACCTGCACACAAGATGTTTATAGCAATTTTATTTGCATTTGCTAAAATTTGGAAGCAACCAAGATGTCCTTTGGCAGGTGATTGGATAAATCGGCTGTGGTACACCCAGACAATGAAGTGGTATTTAGTGCTAAAGACAAATGAGCTATCGAACCATGGAAACACACGGAGGAATCTTTTTTTTTTTTTTTTTTTTTTTTTTTTTGAAGAAGCACTTGTTAGCATTTAATGAACCTCCTTCCACCTGGCTTCAAGCTACCAGGACACAGCCACCCCTCCCCCCTTAGTCTTCTCCTCAGCTCTTCTGATGAATTTGGCCTTCGTGATGACCCGTACCAACTTTTCCAAAGTAACCTGGGTGATATTTGTTGAAGTTGATCCTGTCGTAATGCCTGCCACCAACATAACCCCGGCCTCCTGGATGCTTCCGGTGCTTGCAGATGCTGCTGTGGCCGTGGCTCCAAAGTCTCTGCGTCTTCCTCAGTCTGGATCGCATGTCGACAGCCCAGACAAAAAAGACGGTCTCTTAACTGCATATTGCTAAGTGAAAGAAGCCATTCCGAATAGGCTACATATTGCATGATTCCACCTATATCACGTTATGGAAAAGGCAAAACTATGGAGACAATAAAAATATCATTGGTTGCTAGAGTGGATGGATGAATAGAGCACAGAGAATTTTTAGGGCAGTGAAAATACCCTGTGATACTATAACTCTGAATATATCATTATACCTTTGTCCAAACCCATATAATGTACAGCACTAAGAGTGAACCCTGAGGTAAACTATAGTTTGCATGATTATGATGTGTTGTATAAGTTCATTCTTGGTAACAAATACACCATTCTAGTGAGTGATACTGATAATGGGGAAGGCTATGCATGTGGGGTGCAGTAGGGGTTATGTGGGAAGTCTCTCAACTGCTCTAAAAAAATCTTTTTAAAAGACATTGAAGGAGTTCGTCATCACTCATACTGCCTTACAAGAATTGCTAAAGGGACCTTTTCAAGCTGAGACTAAAGGATGCTAGACAGCAACATTAAAGCATATGAAAATATAAACTCTCTGGGAAAGGTAAATATACAGACAAGTACGGAATTCTGTATTACTGTGATAATGGTGTACAAGTCAATTTCAATTCAGGTATAGAATTTAAAAGAGAAAAACATGAAAAATGACTATAACTCAAAACTTGTTAATGGACACAGACATAAAAAGATGTAATCTGTGACATTAATAACAGCAAATTGGCAGGGGCAGATATAAAGGAGTAGTTTTTATATGTGGATTCAAGTTAAGCTGTTCTCAACTTAAAATAGATCATTATAAATATAAGCTACTCTATGTAATCTCGTGATCACCACAAACAAAATACCTACAGAAGATGCACGAAATAAGATGAGAAAGAATCAAAACATGTCACGCACACAAAGATCAACAAAACACAAAGGAAGGCAGCAAGAGGGGAAAACAAGGAAAAAGAACTGAGAGGCATTCAGAAAACAGTAAACAAAATGGTCATATTAAATCTTTCCGTATCGATTGTTACTTTAAATGTAAATGAATTAAACTCCCCAATCAAAAGACACAGAGTAGCTACATGTATAAAAATATAAAATCCAATGGGGCACTTGGGTGGTTCAGTCAGTTAAGCATCTGACTTCAGTTCAGGTCATGATCTCACAGTTCATGGGTTTGAGCCCCTCATCGGGCTCTGTGCTGACAGCTTAGAGCCTGGAGCCTGCTTTGGATTCTGTGTCTCCCTCTCTGCCCTTCCCCCACTCGTGTTCTTTCTCTCTCTCTCAAAAATAAACATATAATAATAATAATATAACATTATATATATATATATATATATATATATATATAATCCAATGACATGCTGTCTACAAGAGACACTTCAAATATGAGGACAGATACAGTTGAAAGTCAAAAGGTGGAAAAAGATATTCCATGCAAATGGTAACCAAAAGGTAGAAGAGGTTGCCATATCAGACTTATATCAGACATAATAGACTTCAAGTCAGCTATCATAAGAAACAAAGAAGGACATTATATAATGTATATTCAAACGGTATGTTAAAGGGTCAATTCACCAAGGAGATAGAACAATTATAAACATTTGTGCGGTTAACAGCAGAGTAGCCAAATACGTGAAACACACATTGACAGAATTGAAGGGCAAAATAAATAGTAACACAATAATAGTTGGAGATTTCAATGCCCACTTTCAGTTAGGGGTAAGTCACCAGACAGAAGATCAGTAAGGAAATAGAGGACTTGAACAACTCTGGAGACCATATGCAAAGGTGCCAATGTACACAATAAGAAAAGGACAGTCTTTTCAACAAATGGTGTTGGGAAAACTTGGATAGCTACCTGCCAAAAAAGAAGAAAAGAAGAAGGAGAAGGAGAAGGAAGGGAGGGGGAGGAGGAAGGGAAGGGGGAGAGGGGGAGAAGAAGAAGAAGGACCCTTAACTTACAACATCTACAAAAATGAATCCAAAACGGATTAAAGACCTAGAATGTAAGACCTGAAACCGTAAAACTACTAGAAGAAAACATAGGGGAAAGTTCATAACATTGGATTTGGCAGTGATTTCTTGGTTATGACACCAAAAGCATGCGTGGCAACGACAGCAAAAACAGACAAATGATACTACCTCAAAGCTAAACACGTGCGCAGCAAAGGAAACAATCAACAGCATGAAAAGGCAACCTATGGAATGGGAGAAAATGTTTGCAAACCATATTTCTGATAAAGGGTTAATATCCAGAATGTGTAAAGAACTCTCATAACTGAACAACAACAACAAAACACTAATAACCTATTTTAAAAATGGGCAAGGGACTTGAACAGACATTTCTCCAAAGAAGATACACAAATGACTAAAAGTATATGAAAAGATGTTCAGTATCAGTAAAAATTAGGGAAAAGTAAATTAAAACCACAATGAGAGATCACTTTATGTTCATTAGGATAACCACTATATATTATATATATATAGCCACTATATATATAATATATAGTATATATATTAATATTATTAATATAATATTAGTATAATATATGTTAATATATTAATATAATAT
>NW_024412434.1:13658626-13747029 GCF_014898765.1 Herpailurus yagouaroundi
ATTATATTATAATATAATTATAATATATTATATTATAATTATATTATATACAATATAATATAATTATAATATAATATATAGTATAGTATATAATATAATATAAATATAATATAATATTAATATAATATATAATAATTGATATAATATATTAATATATATTAATATTATATATAGCCACTATATATATATAATTTGTGACATTATATATATATAGAGAGAGAGAGAGAGAGAGCAATTGTTGCTGAGAATGTGGAAAAATTAGAACCCTTGTGCACTGTTTGTGCAATATAAAATGGTGCAAACATTACAGAAAACAGTATAGAGGCTTATCAAAAAGTTAAAAAATAGAATTACCATATAATAGAGCAATCTCACTTCTGGACATACATACAAAAGAATTAAAACAAGATTTTTTTTTTTTCAAGTTATTAACTATTTATTGTTTGAAGTGACATCTTTTTTTTTTTCAATATATGAAATTTATCGTCAAATTGAGAACAGGATCTTTAAGGAATATTTTCACACCCGTGTTCATTGCAGCATTATTCACAATAGCCAAGAACTAGAAGCAACCTAAATGTCTATCAACAGATAACTGAGTAAAGAAAATGTAGTATATACATGCAGTGGAATATTGATTATTCAGCCTTAAAAAATAAGGAAATCCTGTCCTACGCTACGATGCGGATGAACCTTGAGGACATTGTGCCAAGTGAAATAAGCCAGTCACAGAAGGACCAATACTACATAATGCCATTTACACGAGGAATCTAAAATAGTCAAACTCTTAGAAACAGAGAGTTGAATGGTAGTTCCCAGGGCCTTTGGGGAGAGGGCCAGGTGAGTTGTTCAGTGGACATAGATAGAGTTTCCGTTTTACAAGTTGAAAAAGTTCTAGAGCTCTGTTGTGCAGTGGTGTGCCCACGGTTAATACTACTGTAGTGTATACTTTTTTTTTTTAAGTTTTTAAATTTATTTTTGAGACAGAGAGACAGAGCATGAACGGGGGAGGGGCAGAGAGAGAGGGAGACACGGAATGGGAAGCAGGCGCGGGGCTCGAACTCACGGACTGCGATATCGTGACCTGAGCTCAAGTCGGACGCTTAACCGACTGAGCCACCCAGGCGCGCCTGTAGTGTATACTTTAAAAACGGTTAAGATGGTAAGTTTTGTGTAATGTGTTTTTGACCACAATAAAAAAAAAATCCACCTCAAAGAACAACAACAAAAGTTACAGATAATCCTATTTACGTGATACCGTCAAAAAGGCAAAAAATTGCAGTAACAGAGACAGTAAATAGCTGCTGGAGGCCTGGGGTGAGAAGAGGGTTGCAAAAGGAAATATTGGGGGGATAATGAAACTTCTGTCACTGGAGTGTGGTGGTGGTTACACGAATCTGTACATGTGTTAAACTCTGCACCACTGTTTACCCGCCCCCCCCAAAATCAATCTTTCTAGATGTCAATCTTTTTAATGAAATAAACAAAAATGTTAAGTACAAAATGCATGACTTTGTGCATATGATTGTAATGATTCTGTATCATCCTGGCATTTAGGTCGACAGATTATATGCACCCTCGACAGAAGTCAGAGTCATTTTAAGAGAACTTTATATAATAATGACCATCGTTGCCTCTACACCATGTTACAAATTGCTTTCTGTGGCCTCTTTCAACATTGTTCTTCCTTTACATGTGTTTTTTTTCCTTTTAATAACTTGAAACTGCTCTCACACTAAGCTCTCATTTTATTCTTTTCCTGATGAATGGATGAGCATTTATCATTCTATCTACCTCTTCTAGTTCTTTTCCTCATATCACGTGTAGCACCTCCCAGCTTGAATTCACCCTAACATGTAATTAAGGGTTTTTTAAATCAAAGTCTTCCAGATTATTTACGAACATGTTAAACAACGTTGGATTTGACCTTAAGCTCTACCAGGTCTGCTAATCTAAACCAAGATCGTTCACCCCCATGCTGCTTCATTTTAAGCTCTCCATTGTTTACAGTCCTATCTGAGATCCATTTCGTGGTATCAGTAACCAAAGGAATTCATTTCCATTTCTCTAATGTGTATGCTACCAAAAGCTTACCCCGAAGTCCAGATGTTTTGTATCCTTTTGTCTATTCATTTGATAATTGCATGGAAAAATTTGATCCCACATCCTCTTAGTGGCCACCTACAAGGGAGCAAAGAGCGGTGGGAGTCCATTAGAGTCAGTTTGTTCCCGAACGTTCGATAATAAGTTAGGAAGGAAATAGAAGAAATGCACAATAAAGGCGGATGCCTTGTAAGGAAGGATCAGCAGATCTTCAGCTTAGAGCAACCACATGTAAAAAAGAAAGAAAGCGAAGAAAACAGTAAGGCAAAGAAATTTCTTATTATGAAGGATAACGAGACATGAGTTCACAGATGCAGTTAGAGTTAAGCAGACCTGTGATAAGTTGTAGTCAGTTCTGTTAAGCAGATGACACAGCGTGATGTTTGGAGGCAGAAACAAAGGAATGAAAAAAAAAAAAGTAGGATCAGTGTTGCACTGTAAAGAATATAATGGAATAGGGAGGCTTTTTTTTTTTTTTTTAATGTCTATTTATTTTTGAGAGAGACAGAGACAGAATGCGAGTGGGTTTAGGGCAGAGAGAGAGGAGACACAGAATGTGAAGCAGGCTCCAGGCTCTGAGCTGTCAGCACAGAGCCCAGCGCGGGGCTTGAACTCACGAGCTGTGAGATCATGACCTGAGCCGAAGTTGGACGCTCAACCAACTGAGCCACCCAGGCGCCCCTAGAATAGGGAGGCTTTGAGTTAGATCCCAGTAATAATGAATGAACATAATTGAAAAGAGACAGCATTTGGACCCGTTCAATTTGAGACACAAGTAACAGGTCCCAGATAAAATGAGGGGAGCTCGGAAAAAAAGAGCTTAAAAGTTAGAAGATGCTTAAAAAGTGAAATGTTAAAATAACTATTTATAGGGTGTTCCTGTAAACAGGTCTGGAACACAGGCGAATGGGCAGAACATTGTCAAAGATATCTTCAATGTATAAAAAAATAATAAATGAAATGACATTAAGCTATGTTTCTAGACAGGAAGTACTGGTGACTGAATTTGTGGGAGGAATATGGCGAACTTGATCACTAATGTGAGGAGAAATCAGCATGTCTTGTTAAGGTTGTTACAAAACTAAAAAGTTAGGGGCTCCTGGGTGGCTCACTCGGGTGAGCTTCCGACTTTGGCTCGGGTCACGATCTCACGTTTCAGTGGGTTCAAGCTTCGCATTGGGTTCGCGGCTGTCAGGGAGGGGCCCGCTTCAGATCCTCTGTTCCCCCTCTCTCTGTCCCTCCCCAGCTCGCTCGCTCTCTCAAAAATAAATTTAAAAAATAAACTAAAAGAGGGGCGCCTGGGTGGCGCAGTCGGTTAAGCGTCCGACTTCAGCCAGGTCACGATCTCGCGGTCCGTGAGTTCGAGCCCCGCGTCGGGCTCTGGGCTGATGGCTCAGAGCCTGGAGCCTGTTTCCGATTCTGTGTCTCCCTCTCTCTCTGCCCCTCCCGCGTTCATGCTCTGTCTCTCTCAGTCCCAAAAATAAATAAACGTTGAAAAAAAATTAAAAAAAAATAAATAAACTAAAAGAAATCATGCTATGTCATTCTTCTACGTAACGTCTTTATGTAACCCTACCTGAAAGATCTTCGAGGCCCTTTGCGAAATGGGCTGACCCCCCCTGAGCACCTCCTCGTCTATACCTAATAATGGTCTTCCGTGTGCCTCATTACTACCTCATAACTTCTTACAGGAGAGTTAGTAATACTAAGTACCTAGGACCTGGCTCTTCACAAATGCTAATTTCCTTACTTTTTCAATTTCCTTTCCCTGGAGCCCGACCTTCTCTCCACACCAACCTGGGACACGCTGTGCTCCTCACACGTCTGTGTCTTTTCTCATATCCACTCTCTGAAATATCATCTCAGATATTGCAATATCTTTGTTTTTCATTTGGCAGAACACAATTCATCATGGAGAACCGGCTTCGGTGACTTTCTTTTCTGCCCTGCCAGATGGAAATGATCACGACCCTTAGCGGGCCCCAAAGCACCCTGTTCCTGTTGCCGGAATTTCACTTATTTCGTTGTTTTGTCTCCCCCTGACTGCAAGTTCCTGGAGGGCAGTCAATGTGTCTGATTATTCTCGGCATATCCAGAGTTTAGCGAAGTTGATCGTTCATTCATCACTAAGCACTAACTGAGCACTTATTATGTTAGAAGCACCTTGGATACAAATTAAGGACAGGTAGTCACTGCTTTCAGAAAACTCCAGTCTGTCGTAGTAGAGAAGTTTATAAACAAATCTAGTTATTAGTGACTTCCCATAGGTGGAATCTGAGAACTTCACAACAGATACATAAGGGAAGAGAAGGAAAAATAAGATAACAACAGGGAAGCAAACCATAAAAGACTTTTCAATGCAGAGAACAAACTGAGGGTTGCTGGAGGGGAGGTTGGTAGGGGATGAGTTAAATGGGGGATGGGCATTAAGGAGGGCACTTGTTGGGATGAGCACTGGGTGTCGTACGTAAGAGAGGAATCGCTGGGTTCTACTCCTGAAGCCAAGACTACGCTGTGTGTTAACTAACTTGAATTTAAATTTTAAAAAGTAATAATAATGACTTCCAATGGGCTTCCAGGGGATTCGTGATTATCTCTCCTCCTCCTCCTCCTCCTCCTCCTCCTTCTTCTTCTTCTTCTTCTTCTTCTTCTTCTTCTTCTTCTTCTTCTTCTTTTAACATTTTATTTATTTTTGTGAGACAGAGAGAGACAGAGCATGAGCAGGGGAGGGGCAGAGAGAGAGGGAGACACAGAATTCAAAGCAGACTCCAGGCTCTGGGCTGTTAGCACAGAGCCCGCCGCGGGGCTGGAACTCACGAACCGTGAGATCATGATCTGAGCTGAAGTCAGATGCTCAACTGACTGACCCATCCAGGAGCCCTGATTACTACAGTTTTGTAATACAGCTTGAAGTCCAGAATCATGATGCCTCTAGCTTTGCTTTGCTTTTTTAGGACTGCTTTGGCTATTTGGGGTCCTTTGTGGTTCCATACTAGTTTTAGGATTGTTTGTTCTAGCTCTGTGGAAATGCTGGTGCTGTTTTGATAGGAATTGCATCAAATGGGTAGATTACTTCAGGTAATATCGACATTTTAACAATGTTGGGTCTTCTGATCCATGAGCATAGAAATGTTTTGTTTTTGTTTTTGTTTTCCATTTCTTTGTGTCCTCTTCAGTTTCCTTCAAAAGGGGCACCTGGGTGACTCAGTTGAGCATCCGACTCTTGATTTCAGCTCAGGTCATGATCTGATCAGGTCATGGGCTCATGGTTCATGAGATCGAGCCCCACATCAGTCTCTGCACTGAAAGCACAGGGCCTGCTTGGGATTCTCTCTCTGCCCCTCCTCTGCTCTCTTCCCCCCACAATAAATAAATAAAACTTAAAACAAACAAACAAAAATTTCTTTCATAAACTTTCTATAGTTTTCAGAGTACAGATCTTTTACCTCTTTGGTTAGGTTTATTCCTAAGTATTTTATGGTTCTTGGTGCAATTGTAAATGGGATCAATACCTTGATTTCTTTTTCTGCTGCTTCATTATTTGGTGTATAGAAATGCGACTGATTTTATATCCTGCAACTTTGCTTAATTAATGTGTTCTAGCAATTTTTTGGTGGAGTCTTTCAGGTTTTCTACATAGACTATCATGTCATCTGCATGACATTTAATGAAAGTTTGACTTCTTCCTTGCCAGTTCGATGCCTTTTATTTCTTTTGGTTGTCTGATTGCTGAGGCTAAGACTTTCAGTACTATGTTAAATAGTAATGGTGAGAGTGGACATCCCTGTCTCATTCCTGACTGTATGGGAAAAGCTCTTAGGTTTTCCCCATTGAGGATTATATTAGCTGTGGGCCTTTTGTATATGACCTTTATGATATTGAGGTACGTTCCATCTATCCTCACTTTGTTGCGGGTTTTTATCAAGAACAGATCCTGTATTTTGTCAAATGCTTTTTCTGCATCTATTGAGAGGATCATATGGTTCTTATCCTTTCTTTTATTAATGTGGTGTATCTTGTTGATTGATTTTGTGAATTTTGAGCCAGCCCTGTAGCCCAGGAATAAATCCCCCTTGATGGTGGTGAATAATTCTTTTAATGTACTGTTGGATTTGATTTGCTAGTATCTTGTTGAGAATTTTTGCATCCAGGTTCATCAGGGATATTGGCCTGTAATTCTCCTTTTTAGTGGGATCTTTGTCTAGTTTCTGACTCAAGGTAATGCTAAGCCTCATAGAAGGAGTTTGGAAGTTTTCTTTCCATTTCTATTTTTAGGAACAATTTGAGAAGAATAGGTATTAACTCTTCTTTAAATGTCAGGTAGAATTCCACTGGGAAGCCACCTGGTCCTGGACTCTTGTTGGGAGATTTTTCATTACTGATTCAATTTTTTTGCTGGTTATGGGTCTGTTCAAATTTTGTTTCTTCCTGTTTCAGTGTTGGTAATTTGTATGTTTCTAGGAATTTGTCCATTTCTTCCAGATTTCCCAGTTTGTTGCAATATAATTTTTCATAATAATTATGAATAACAATAAATAATAATATAATATAATTTACATGTAATATGTGTAATATATTTTATGTATAATATATAATAATTATATACAATATAGTAATATATAATATAATATATAATATAATATAACATAATATAATATAATTAATAATAAATAATAAATATGATATAATTTAACATAATAAATAAATAATAATTATTGAGAAATATTGGGAAACAGAGAGAGACAGAGCATGAGCATGGGAGGGGCAGAGAGAAGGGGAGAGACAGAATCTGAAGCAGGCTCCAGACTCCAAACTGTCAGCACAGAGCCCAACGCGGGGCTCAAACTCACAAACTGCAAGATCATGACCTGAGCCAAAGATGGATGCTCAACCGACTGGGCCACCCAGGCACCCCGTATTTCTGCTCTAAGCTTTATTATTTCCCTTATTCTGATGGCTTTAGGCATTATTTGCTGTTCCTTTTCTAGTTATTTGAAGTGTAAGGTTAGGTCATGCATTTGAGACTTTTCTTGCTTCTTGAGGTAGGCATATATTGCAATATACTTCCCTTTTAGGACTGCCTTTGCTGCTTCCCAAAGGTTTGGGACTGTCATGTTTTCATTTTCATTTGCTTCCATGCACATTTTTTTAAATGTTTTATTTTTATTTTTGAGAGAGAGAGAGAGAGAGAGTGTGAGCAAGGGAGGGGCACAGAGAGAGGGGCACAGAGAGAGGGGGACAGAGGATATGAAGTGGGCTCTGCACTGACAGCAGAGAGCCCAATGTGGGGCTTGAACTCATGAGCCATGAGATTACGACCTGAGTCAAAATTGGATGCTCAAATGACTGAATCCCCTAGGAGCCCCCCCATGTACTTTTTTATTTCTTCTTTAATTCTCTAGTTAACCCATTCATTCTTTAGTAAGATGTTCTTTAACCTCCATGTATTTATGGTCTTTTTATTTTGTGGTTGACTTCAAGTTTCATAGTGTTGAGGCCTGAAATTATGCATAGAATGATCTTGCTCTTTATACTGAGGACTGATTTGTGACACAGTATGTAATCTGTTCTGGAGAATGCTCCATGTACACTCCAAGAGAATGTGTTTTCTGATGCTTTAGGATGAAATGTTCTGAATATATCTGTTAAGTCCATCTGGCCCAACGTGTCATTCAAAGCCATTGTTTCCTTGTTGATTTTCTGTGTAGATGAATCTGCCCATTGCTGTTAAGTGCAGTGTTAAAGTCCCCTACTATTATTGTATTATTATCAATGAGTTTTTGTTATTAATAGATATATATGTATATATATATATATATAGGTTTTTTTTATTTTTTTAATGTTTATTTTTGAGAGAGAGAGAGAGTGCATGCACATGAGCAGGGGAGGGGCAGAGAGAGAGGGAGACACAGAATCCAAAGCAGGCTCCAGGCTCCGAGTGGTCAGCACGGAGCCCGACGTGGGGCTCGAACTCATGAACCAAACTGTGATATCATGACCTGAGCTGAAGTCAACAGCTTAACCAAGTGACCCACCCAGGGGCCCAAAAGCTGAAGCGATTTTAAAACTGGTGCTGGGGGGCACCTGGGTGGCTCAGTCGGTTGAGCGTCCGACTTCGGCTCAGGTCATGATCTCGCGGTCCGTGGGTTCGAGCCCCGTGTCCGGCTCTGTGCTGACAGCTCAGAGCCTGGAGCCTGTTTCAGATTCTGTGTCTCCCTCTTTCTCTGACCCTCCCCTGTTCATGCTCTCTCTCTGTCTCAAAAATAAATAAATGTTAAAGAAAATTAAAAAAAAAAAAACTGGTGCTGGAACAAAGGTAAGACAAATCAAAAGAACAAAACAGAAAGTCCAGAAACAAATCCACACGTATATAAATGGATTTAATGATACAGTGCCACTGTACAGCAGAAGAGGAAAGAATGGTGTTAAAACTGGATGTTCCTTCTTAGTATGATACATAATATATATTATACATATAACGTATATAAAATATATTACATATGTGAAAGTTAATGGTATATCTCCACATTTTACCCTATACATAAAATCAAAAAGACTATATAGGAAAATAATTTCAGGACCTCAAGTTGGAAAAGATTTCTTTAACAGGTCACAGAAAGGACCAATCACAAAAGAAAGAAGAAAATGAAGGAGTGCCTGAGTGGCTCAGTCGGTTAAGTGCCCAACTCTTGGGTTCGGCTCAGGTCACAATCTCATGGTTCATGGGATTGAGCCCTACATCAGGCTCTGTGCTGACAGAGTCTCTCTCTAAATAAACAAATACACTATAAAAGATTTTTTTAAAAGAATAGAATAAATGAAAGAGCCAGCCAGGTGGCTGGTTAGCTCATTTGGGTAGAATGTGGCAATAACATCGCCAACATTGCAGGCTTAGCTCCAAACAAGCCTAGAGGGGCATTAGTTCTCATATTTACTAAAAATAAGTTTTTGGGGGGTGCCTGGGTGACTCAGCTGATTAAGCGTCTGACTTCAGCTCAGGTCAGAAATCCCACCTCTGGATATTCTTCCTACGGAAATGAAATCACTGTATCAGTTCATCAGTGGATGAAGTGGTAAAGAAAATGTATGGGATACAAACACACACACACCCGAATATTATTTAGCCATAAAAAAAAGAAGGAAATCTGCCATTTCTGAAAACATAGATGAACCTTGAGGGCATTATGCTGAGTGAAATAAATCAGATGGAACAAGACAAATACTGTATGAGTCACATGTGGAATCTAAAAAAGCTGAAGTCATAGAAATGGAGAGTAACCATTTTGCCACATACATACACATAACAAATCGTTGTGTTGTACGCCTTAAATTACCATCCTGGGGGTTTGACAGCTCTGGAGACTGGGCTGAAAGCGGGCTTCAGTGCCCCCTATTTTGGTGGCCCACCATACTCATGACACAGCTTCTCTGTATTGGTTCCAATCCACTTTTACTCTCCGGGCAACTAGAGCACAAGTTCCCGATGGGAGAGAAACTGACTGATCTGATTAGTCTCAATCCAGTATGAAAGGCCTTTATTGGCTGGTGTTTATGAATTTCTAGGGTCTAATCAATTGGGGCTAAGGCAACAGTATCAAATGACATGAAGCTTGGCAACTTATGCATAACCAGCAGTTAGAGCTGCTTTGTCCCAAGGAGCCTATAAGCGTTGGTCACCTTGAGTTTCATAGTCTGTCTAGTTCACTTCTCTTGCTGGCTTTCATCCAATGACTGTGGTACTATTTCATGTCTTTATACCAAGAACTACCTGGGATGCTAGGCTTTGAGTTACTAAGTGTAGAACAGAACAAACGTCATGTTTGATTAAAGAACAAACCACATGTGGCACTTTTTCTAGGGTACTGAGTCTTTAGGGTAACCGGTAATAAAGATAGTCATGATACAAGGCATTATAAAACAAGGTATCCAAGTAGAAAGATACTACTTTATCTAGGTACTATAAAATGGACGGTCAGATTCTAAATCTAGGTTTTTGGAAAAGTCAAGGTAATTTACAATATGAATAGTAAGTGCAAACCATTGCTTAAGCCCGTAACATCTGGAAGGGTATGAAGGTACTATTCCTTACCAGAAAAAAAAAAAAAATCTTATTATTATATAATCAGGTACAAATACACAAAGGCCAACACTTCAAGTTCACCTCAGGGACATGTTTCGTAATCTCTTCCTTCCGTCTTTGTTCCCTCAGTGTTCTTGCCCCTTGCCCGGGTTCTTACCCTACCCCCATCTCAGTCAATTGATTGCGTTGCTTTTCTCCTCAGTAAGGCTGACACGGCAACATCTGTGCTTTGGAAGAGGATTGTAGGCCCTTCCACGAAGGGAAAACATTCCAGCACACCAACGCTGTTCTCTTCTGTGGTTGATCCTGATCACCTTTATAACATAAATGCAGAGGGCTGTTTCACTCTGCTGCTTTTCTCCACTTAGAAGATCCCTCCCAGGAGGGACGATGAGGAGTAAAAAGGGCGTTTGATAGGGGAAGAAAAGCCCGCCTGCCACCCAATCTCAATGACAATTAATGGAGACTGGAATCTGTAAAGCCCTGGCATTGCTATTGCTGGCTTTCACGTTACATTTCCTTGTTCTCCCTGGTATACGCGTAATTTCCATTCAAGTTGACTCAGTCCCAAACAGGAAAGGAAGAATAGGTTACATTATGTTAGAGTTTATGTTCATGAATGACACAGGAGCTATTGCGAACGCATTGGAACTTGTTGGGTTTAAAAGGCGAGTCCAGTTGTGAAGTTTCTACGGTCTTGTATAATGTTTGGTGAATAAGTAGAAGTGAATGCATTGGCCTTCATTTGATGGGATTTGTGTTTAATTTCGTGAAATTTCAATTATGGTAGTTGATAAAAATCAGGAGTTTATATTTAAAAAAGGGAACAAGTCACACAAAGCTAAATAGGAAAAGCGTGATCTTGGTGTTTTCGCAATCTACCGCTGGCAAAAAACAAAAATCGAATGTAATGATACTGAGTTTTGTTTTAAAGGAAACATTTAGAGACGAAAGGCACAAACTAGTCAATGTGGTAAAGGTAAATTTTCTTTAATAAAAGACCTTGAAAATTCAAACTATTCTACGTGGCCAAAGTAATTTTTACTAAAATAATGCCACCTCATGTAGTTCTTGAACCTTTTGCCTACCGTTGGTGTGTACTAATTAGACTTAATTATTTCATTATTCGCTTTAATTGTGTAGTTAATTACATTTCATTGCTAACCCTCCTAACCACAAATCCATTTCAGATTTCTTATCATCTTCTCATCATCTCAAAGGCCTGCCAGCTCCACCCCGAAGTATTTATTTCCACCACCAACACCACCCCTGTTGCCATCCTTCACTCAGACTGCTGGCATTGGCTCCTAATTGGTCTCCTGCTCTGTTCGCTCGGCTCCTTCTCCCATCTGTTCACAGATGCACACATGTGAGGCGGAAGACAAACTCTTTACTGCGGCCTGCAAGGCCCTTATGATCTGGTCCTTACCTACCTCCTGGGTCTCATCTGACACAGCCTGGCCTCCAGCCACAGAGCCCTTCCACACGCACCTAGGACCCTCTATCCTCTCCCCTCCCCTCTTTACCTAGTGAAGCCCAAGTGCCTTTCAGGTCTCAGCTCAAGGGCCACTTCCTCTGAGAAGTCTGCCCTGGTCACCTTCCCTGACTAGATCAAACACTCCAGGAAGGACGCCGACTAGCACTATGTGACTATCCTTCTTAGCTCTTATTACGGTCCTGCTACTTTATTGCTTTGGTGGTTAATTAAGGTCTCCCTCGCCTGCTTGACTCTAAGTTAAATGAAGAGAGGAATCATGTCTGTGTTTGCTCATTTCATGACCGAGAAAAGTACCTGGCACGTAATTGGTGCCCAATTAGTATATGTTGTATGAACAACTACGAAAATAGCCCAAAATAAATACATTTAGTATATGGATTGAAATGTATAGGTGCAAAAGTATTATTATGTCATGAATCTGACTACGTTAAGAGAAAAAAACAGCAAACCTCAATTGAGGTTTTTATTTTTTATCGAGAGATGTTAAATCACTCAAAGGGGTGTTTTACTAAAATATTTCGGGTTTTTTTCAGGCCAAATCAATATCCAGTGATCAAATTCCTGTCATGTAGGTATGTCAACCTCAAATTCCTATGACATCCTTTCTGACTTCCAAAGTTAAAAAATTTATCCACTCATGATTTTGAAAACTTAAAGTGATTTTCAGTTTTAGCTTTGACTGAATTTTGTAGCTTTTTTTTAAAAAACAAAGAAAATACTATAAAAACCTTAAAATGGAAAGTGTTACTGATGGTAAGTACAGTAAGAGGGAGAGCAACAGTTTCAGAAAACTAGAAGTATTGTGCTCTATTTTAAGGTGTCTAGGTGGTTTCTCGTAATTTATGTTTCTACCTCAGTAAATGTTGCTGTTTGTGAATTTTTCCTTGCCTGGACCTCGTGCAGGTTTAAATGTGTTTAAAGATTCGGGTGGTTAACTTTTATGGTCAGAAACCTTTGATTCTAAATTTATAATCTTTGGTGCTTTATGTGAAATAGACATGTGCAAATAGTCTGGAAGAAAAATTCCATTACTACATTGAACAGAAACAGAATTAACTCCTTAATTTTCTATGTGGTCTTTGAGGGGATCTCTCTGGCCCCCAGAATACTATTTAACTTCTAATAGCTTGACTACTCAAATAGAAATATTTTGCCCGAGTCAGACATTAGCAATTATGTTGCCTGAGTCAGACATTAACAATTAGATACTTTGGTAATGTAAGAAGATACTTTTAAAACAAATCATGCTAATGATTTAAGAGCACTTTGTGTTTCTTGTGCATGGCTTGTCCATATCATCTGAAAATAGTTCCTGGCATAATAAGGCATTTAATATTTGTTGAGTGATAAAAATGCATGCGTAAGTCTAACTTTAAAAGCTTAATTAATATATAAAATATGCATCTTTCAGTTTGGGAAATTAATTAATTCAGCTCATCGTAATGACTTTGCAATAAGTGGACCGGTAGGTCTCATGCTTTGGAGGAAAGGAAGGTATATGTCATTTGTAAAGAGGAGAAATTCTCTTCAGTGGGTTCTTAATGTGTGAAAGAGGCTGTGGGTCAGAAGGACATATTCACAGTTACTTGCGATTTAATTCATATTCAGTTTCTTCGAGCCTGTAAATTCAATTTACAGATATAGTAATGTTTTATTTATAAGTCTAATACTCGTGTGTTAAAATACAAAACGATGACTTTGGTGTTTTTGATTGATTTTGAAGAGATCATAAATCTGACAGTTTAATTTCTCCGAGTCATTTGTTTATTTTTTTAAATGCCAAAGGTACAAAGAATGATGTAATAATACATACTGATGCCCACCCACCACTGACTTGAGAAAGAATTACAAATACTTTTGAAGTTCAAGGACTACTTCTTCTGAAGTCTGTTTTCTACCCCTTATACCAATACTATTCTGAATTATATTCTACAAGCATTTACTATAGATAATATAGTATATTGCTTTGCTTGCTTTAAAATATAATAAACAGTATGTCACAAGTTGGGCTCTCTAGAAGCAGATGCTGGTGTTGAGTGTGGGATGTTTCTGTGGCTTGTTTTTTTCACTTTTTTAAAACATGGAGTTGTTTGCTACATAGAAGTTTCCATTTTTTTACACGTTAAAAAAAAATTCCAGTATAGGGGCGCCTGGGTGGCGCAGTCGGTTAAGCGTCCGACTTCAGCCAGGTCACGATCTCGCGGTCCGGGAGTTCGAGCCCCGCGTCGGGCTCTGGGCTGATGGCTCAGAGCCTGAAGCCTGTTTCCGATTCTGTGTCTCCCTCTCTCTCTGCCCCTCGCCCGTTCATACTCTGTCTCTCTCTGTCCCAACAATAAATAAACGTTGAAAAAAAAAATTCATAAAAAAAAATTCCAGTATAGTTAACATACTGTTATATTAGTTTCAAGTGTACAATATAGTTGTTCAACAATTCTGTAGATTACGCAGTGTTCATCATGATAAATGTACTCTTAATCTGCTATATCTATTTCACCCATCCCCTCACCCATCTCCCCTCTGGTGACCATCTGATTATTTTTCGTAGTTAAGAGTCCGTTTTTTTTTGGTTTGTCTTTTTTTTTTTTATTTTGTTTCTTAAATTCCACATATGGATGAAATCATATGGTACTTTCCCTGACTGACTTCTTTCACTTAGCATAATACTCTCCAGCTCCATCCGTGCTATTGCAAGTGGCAAGATTTCATTCTTTTTTATGACTAATATTCCCTTGCGTATATCTACACCACATCCTCTCCATCCATCCATCTATCAAAGGACGCTTGGGCTGCTTCCATGATTAGACGGTTGTAAATAATGCTGCCATAAACATAGGGGTGCGTATATCTTTTTGAATTAGTGTTTTTGTCTTCTTTGGGTAAATACCCAGTAGTAGGATTCCTGGATCATATGGTAATGCTATTTTTAACTTCTTGAGGAACCTCCAGACTCCCTTCCACAGTGGCTGCACCAGTTTGCATTCCCACCAGCAGTGTAAGAGGGTTCCTTTTTCTCCACATCCTCGCTGACAGGCATAAGGTGATATCCCATTGTGGGTTTTTTTTTTTTAATTTACATCCAAATTAGCATATAGTGAAACAATGATTTCAGTAGATTCCTTAATGCCCCTTACCCATTGTGATTTTGATTTGCATTTCCCTGATGATGAGTGATGTTGAGCATCGGTCTGTTGGCCATCTGAATGTCTTCTTTGGAAAAATGTCTGTTCATGTCTTCTGCCCATTTTTTAATTGGATTATTTGTTTGTTTTTTTGTTTCTGTTTTTGTTTTTGGTGTTGGGTTGTATTAGTGCTTTATATGTTTTGGATACTAACCCTGTATTGGATATGTCATTTGCAAGTATCTTCTCCCATCCAGTAGGCTGTCTTTTAGTTTTGTTGATTGCTTCCTTGCTGTGCAGAAGCTTTTTACTTTGATGTAATCCCAATAGTTTATTTTTGGTTTTGTTTCCCTTCCCACATCTAGAAAACTGTTGCCATGGCTAATGTCAAAGAAATTACTGCCTGTGCTCTCTTCTAGGATTTTTCTGGTCTCAGGTCCTCAGGTCTTATATTTAGGTCTTTAATCCATTTGAGTTTATTTTTGTGTATGGTGTAAGAATATGGTCTTTTTTTTTTTTTGCCTGTAGCTGTCCAGTTTTTCCAGCACCATTTGTTGAAGAGACTATCTTTTTCCAGTTGCACATTCTTGCCTCCCTTGTGAAGATTAACTGACCATATGATTGTGGGTTTAACTCTGGACTCTGTATTCTGTTCCACTGATCTTTGTATCTGTTTTTGTGCCAGTATCATACTGATTATTGCAGCTCTGTGGTATATCTTGATATCTGGGATTATGATACCTCACTTTTATTTTTCTCTTTCAAGATTGCTTTGGCTATTCAGGATCTTTTGTGGTTCCATACAATTTTATTTGTTCTAGTTCTATGAAAAAGTTGATATTTTGATAGGGATTGCATTAAATATGTAGATTGCTTTGGGAAGTATGAACATTGTAATGATATTAATTGGTCCAGTTCATGAGCATGGAATATCTTTCCATTTATTTGTGTCAACTTCAATTTATTTCAACAGTGTTTTATAATTTTCAGAATACAGGTCTTTCACCTCCTTGGTTAAGTTTTCTCCTAGGTAAATTATTATTTTTGGTGCAGTTGTAAGGATCGTTTTCTTAATTTTTCTTTCTGCGGCTTCATTATTAGTGTATAGAAAAGCAATGAATTTCTGTATATTGATTTTGTATCCTGCAACCTTACTGAATTCATTTACCCATTTCTTCTAGGTGGTCCAATTTGTTGGCATATAATTTTTCATTATATTCTCTTATAATCATTTGTATATCTGTGGTGTTATTTCTCCGCTTTCACTTCTGATTCTATTTATTTGAGTCCTTTCTCTCTCTCTCTCTCTTTCTGTGTGTGTGTGTGTGTGTGTGTGTCTGTCTGTCTGTCTAATGTGTGAGTCTGACTAAAGGTTTATCAGTTGTGTTGGTCTTTTCAAAGAACCAGCTCCTGGTTTCATTGATTTGTTGTTGTTTTTTAAGTTTCTATATCATTTATTTCTTCTCTAATCTTTATTATTTTCCTTCCTTCTACTGGTTTGGAGTTTTTTTCTTTCTCTAGCTCCTTTAGGTGTAAGGTTAGGTTATTTATTTGAGATTTTTATTGCTTCTTGAGATAGACCTATATTGCTATGAACTTCCCTTTTAGAACTGCGTTTGCTGCATCCCAAAGATGTTGTACCATTGTGTTTTCATTTTCATTTGTCTCCATGTACTTTTTGAAAATTTCCTCTTTGAAATCTTGGTGGACCCATTCTTTGTTTAGTAGCTTGTTATTTAACCTCCAAGTACTGTGTTCCTTCCAGACTTTTCCCTGTGGTCAATTTCTAGTTTCATAGTGTTGTGGTCAGAAAAGGTGCATGGTGTGACTTCAGTCTTTTTTAATTTGTTGAGACTTGTTTTGTGGCCTAATATGTGATCTATTCTGGAGAATGTTCCATGTGCACTTGAAAAGAATGTATCTTCTGCTGTCTTAGGATGGGATGTTCTGAATATATCTATTAAGTTCATCTGGTCCAGTGTATTATTCAAAATTACTACCTCCTTGTCGATTTTCTGTTTAGATGATCTATCAGTTGACCTAAGTAGGCTTTTACAGTCCCCTACTATCATTGTATTACTGTTGATTACCTCCTTTATGTTTGTTATTAGCTGCTTTATGTATGTGCATGTTCCCAGGTTGGGTGAACAAAAATTTACAATTTTCCTACCTCTTGTTGGATTGCTCCCTTTATGATTATATAGTGTCCTTCTTTGTCTCCTTTTATTGTTTTTTGTTTTTAAAGTCTATTTTGTCCAATATAAGCATTGTTACCCTGGCTCTCTTTTCACTTCCATTTGCATGATAAATGCTTTTCTATCCTCTACTTTCAATCTACATGTGTCTTCAGGTCTGAAATGAGTCTCTTGTAAGCAGCATACGGATGGATCTTGCTTTTTTCTCCATTCCATCACTCTATGTCTTTTGATTGGAGCAGTTAGTTTATTTTCATTCAAAGTAATTACTGATAGGTATTGATACTCATTGCCATTTTGTTAATTCTTTTATGGGTTTTTTTTTTTTTTATTGTTTTATGGTTTTGTAGTTTTCCTGTCTCTTTGTTCTCTTGCTCTCTTCTGTCATGGTTAGCTGGCTGTCTTTAGTCATATGCTTCAATTCTTTTTATTTTTTGCACACTTCTTTTTATTTATGGTTACTTATACATAACATCTAATGCATTTAGCAGTGTATATTAAGTGGATGTCACTTAAGTTTGAACCCATTCTTTACCCCCCATCCCCCACTGGTTTAGGTATATGGTGTGATACTTTACATCCTTTTATTTTATGAATCCCTTGAGTGATTTTTATACACATACTTAATTTTACTGTTTTTATGCTTCCTGCTTTTCTTACTCTTACTTGTGACCTTTCCTCTCCACTCAAAGAGTCCCTTTAACAGTTCTTACAAGGCTGGTTTGGTGGCGATGAACTCCTTTAACTTTTGTTTGTCTGGGAAACTTTATCTGTCTTTGTATTCTGAATGATAGCCTTGCTGGATAGAGCATTCTTGCCTGCAGGTTTTTTGTTTTTTTTCTTTCAGCACTTTGAATATATCCTGCCACTCCTTTCTAGCCTGTACGTTTCTGTTGAAAAATCAGCTTATAGCTTTCTAGGGTTTTCCTTGTATATAACTGTTTTCTCTTACTGCTTTAAAACTTTTCTGGTTATCACTACATTTTGCCGTTTAATCACTACGTGTCTTGGCATGGACTCTTGTGTTGATTTTGTTGGGGCTCTCTGTGCCTCCTGGATCTGGATTTCTGTTTCCTTCCCCAGATTTGGGAAGTTTTGAGCTATTATTTCTTCAAGTAAACTTCTGCCCCCTTTCTCTCTCTTCTCCTAAAATCTCTATAATGTGAATGTTATTTTGCTTGATAGGGTCACTATGTTCCCGTAGTCTGTTTTAATTTATTATTATTATTTTTTTTCTCTCTCCTGTTCACTTTGACTTCTTTCCATTACTCTGTCCTCCAGGTCATTGATCCACTTTTCTGCTTCCTCTCGTCTACTATTGATTCCATCTGGTGTCTTTTTAATTTCAGTTGAGTTCTTCATCTCTGATTGGTTCTTTTTTATATTTTCTATCTCTTTGTTGAGGATCTCACTGAGGTCTTTTAATTGGTGTCTAAAAAGACACCATCTGGTGTCTTTTTAATTTCAGTTGAGTTCTTCATCTCCGATTGGTTCTTTTTTATAGTTTCTATCTCTTTGTTGAGGATCTCACTGAGATCTCACTCCACTCTTTTCTCAAATCCAGTGAATACCTTTATGACCATTACTTTAGATTCTCTATCCGGCATATTACTTATCTCTGTTTTGTTTAACTCTCTTGCTGTGACTTTGTACTGTTCTTTCATTTGGGACACATGGTATTGATATTTATCTCTTCATTTTTTCTAACTCTCTGTGTCTGTTTCTATGTGTTAGGAAAGTCAGCCAAGTCATCTGCTCTTGAAAGTAGTGACCTTGTGAAGAAGAGGTCCTGTAGTGCTCTGTAGTGCAATGTCCCCTGTTTACCGGAACCTGGCACTTCAGGGATGTCTCCTTTGTGTGTTGCATGCACCCTACTGTTGTGGCTGAGCTGCATTTGCCTTCAGTCCCAGTTGTCTGCAATGGCTCTCTTTGCCTGTTGTGAGCAAGGTTTGGTCCCTGTGTTGTTAGCGGGCAAGTCGAGGGCTGACTTGGGCTTGTGCTGAGTTGGACAAAGCTTTTGCCAGAGATGCAGTACATTGAACTGCAGGGTGCTTTCCCTTTGTTGTCCCCTGAGAAGGTTTTGCTGGTGGGCGGGGTCTGCAATCAGACCTAATGTCTGCCCCCACCCCACTGCCGGGGCCACAATCAGACTGGCATGTGTGATTGTCTTCCTCTCTCCCCTCCATACTGCCAGGCTTGTGGCACCACTTTGGATGGGCTCTGGCCAAGGGCCTGCTTGAGGGGTTAGGTCCACAGGAGAATGTGGGAATGGGGCATGTCGTGCCAGCGAGGACCACGCAGGACCACTCGGGCTGCTGCGGCCACGGCTGCCTGGGAGTAGAGGGAGAAACTCCTGCCGAGGCCAACTAGGTTGGAGGGGGCAGATCTGCAGAAGCATGCAGGGACAGGGCATGCTGTTGCCAAGCTAGGTGGAGAGTGTTTGCACAGCACTGGTCTCTGCAGGTGTCCCTGTGTCTCGGCTGGTGGGTCGGAGAGGGAAATGGTACCTACTGGCTTTTTTGTTCTTGGAGAGGTGTCCCAAAGATCCCTGCCCCTCCAGCACGTGCTCTGCGATTCGTAAACAAATCTCCTTCCTCTATATGCCAGATGTTTTTCAAACTGCTGTTTCCATGCCGTATCTCAGCAAGGCTGTTGGTTGTGCTGCTCTTTATGGCACAGAGTCCCACATCTTTGCTAGCCAAATCTCAGAAGTGACACGCCATCACACCTGCTGTATTCTATTGGTCAAATACACCGACCTTGATCCAGTGTTGGGAGTGAACTACCCTGAGATGGGGATCATTGAGGACCATCTTGGAGGTTGGCTATCACAGTCATGAGGTTTTATATGCTTTACATATTGCTGGATTTAGTTGGTTGATGTTTCTTTGCTACAGCTTTTGTATCTATGTTCTCAAGTGAAATTGGACTATGGTTTTTCTTTCTTGTTGTCAAGTTTATGTCAGTCTCATAAAGTGAGATGAGTAGTGTTCTCTCTTTTTCTATTCTCTGAAAGAGTTTGTATATAGTATCAGAATAGTTCAGAATTATTTATTCCTTCACTGTTGCAATTCAGGGTGAGGCCATCTAGGGCCCCCAAATTTTCCTTGATTGAATTTCTTCAACTCATGGAAAGATCATTTAGGCTTTAAAACCATTCAGTTTTTCTATTTCTTATTGAGATAGTTTGTGCAAATTGTACTTTGATAAAATTTGTTCCTTTAATCTACATTTTCAAATTCATTGGCATTAAATTGTTCACAATGATTTTTTATTCTGTATATAATATTTACAGCTTTTATGGTAATGTCCTTTTTTCTGATACTGGTTACTTGGGCTGTCACTCTCTTTTTTAAAATAGGTCTCATCAGATGTTTGAGAGTTTTATTAGGTTTTTTTTTAAAAAAATCAGTCTTTGGCTTTATTGATTCTGTATTTTCTAATTGGCCTCTGTTCTTCTCACATGTCATTTCTTCCACTTTCTTGGGGTTTATTTTGTTCTTTTTTTACTTTCTTAAATTATATTCTTAGTTTATTAATTTTTAGGCCTTTTCAAATATGAATATCTTACAGCATAATTTTCCTTTAAGTATTGCTTTAGCTGAATCTTGTAAGTTTTGATATAGTACAATATGTACTATTGTAATTCTTCCTCGGCTCAAACTATTTTTTTAACTCAATTATGATTTCTTCTTTAATCCATGAGTTACTTAGATATGTGCTTAATTAATTTCCAAGCGCATGAAGGTTTTCTTGATGTGCTGTTAGTTTATCATTCACTGTGTTATGTGAGGAAAAATATACTTGTCATTTCAATATTATAACATTTGTTTAGACCTGCTTTAAGATTATTTGGTCAGTTCTTGTAAATATTTTGAATGTGCTTGTTACATGCAGTATTAAATATATGTTTATTAGGTCAAAACATTAATCATGATGTTTAAATCATGTATAATTTTAAAATTTTTATTTATTTTTAATTTTTTTAACATTTATTTATTTTTGAGAGATAAAGAGAGAGACAGAGTGTGAGTGGGGGAGGGGCAGAGAGAGAGGGAGACACAGAATCCGAAGCAGGCTCCAGGCTCCGAGCTGTCAGCAAAGAGCCCGATGTGGGACTTGAACTCACAAACCGTGAGATCGTGACCTGAGCCGAAGTCAGATGCTAAACTGACTGAGCCACCCAGGCGCCCCATAAATCGTGTATATTTTTATGAACTGTTTTTCTCTACCAATTACTGAGGGGTTATATTAAAATAACATACTATGAATGTAGATTTATCTGGGTCTCTTAGTAGTTCTATCAATTTGTAAGTTGAAATTTTTAAGTCAAAATGAACAACCTTTCATGGGGCACCTGGGTGGCTCAGTCAGTTAAGCGACTGACTCTTGATTTCAGCTCAGGTCATGATCCCCACATCAGGCTCCATGCTGAGCATGGGGCCTGCTTAAGATTCTCTCCCCCTCTTGTGCTCTCTCTCTCTCTCTCTCTCTCAAATAAAAAAAAATTAGATTAAAATTAAAAAATGAAATTTTTGTAATTATGAATTATCCTGAGTCACATAGTTCATCATAAAGGCTACTTAGTCTAGAAATAATTTGGCTATTTATCTTAGCCAGATAAGGGGCTTAGATAAGCCCCAGTGTTCCATTTAAAATGCAGATGATTCTTCTTAACTCTTTTTTCATTATCAAGGCCCAGTTTGCATCTTCTCATTATAATAAGCTTCAGCTTACTCCACTGTATTTAATGAAATTGTGTTCATCTTTCCCTCTGTTTTCTTAAGTAAAATTGAGCTCTGAAGTCCTGGTTTTGCTTTATGTAATTAATAAAATTCCAGATTGGGCTCTTAAAAATGCAGGTCTTAATAAGTAGCAAAGGAGCCTGAGAGACACTGGAAGGAGAGGTACCCTCTCCTCTGCAGCTACAGAAGAGTGACCATCCTTGGGTCATAAAACATGTTCAAAGAATTTGAACTCATGTGGTACTGAGACTTGTGTGAATATTTATAACTATACTAACTTATTCTGTTCTTTATTATTATAAATTTATCCTTGGAAGAATAATGTGAACAAAGACTCTGGGAATCATTGCCATATTCTTAATCTCCAAAGTGCTTTGTAATTCTCATGAGCTGTCTTACTCAATAATCTGATGTTCTCTTAAGGACATGTTTGACATTTCTATATTCCTATACAGTATGAACACTTGGAAGATGGTTCTAGCAAATCAGTAGATTACTAGCATTTTTTCCTTTTCTTGCCTGCATAATAAAATCAATAAATGCCCATGACTCTACTAGATTTCTTATTTAACAAAGAGATCGATCATCCTGTCTCATTTATAATAAGCAGCCAAATGCCTTGGCTTCAATATTTTTGTGTTCTGTATTCTGCCTTTCTGTTGACTGGATTGGAAGTTCCCAGAGCTGGGCACAGTAACAACTGGTGAATCTGGCAGACTTTTTTGTCTTTGCATTCACATCTATGGTTGTGCTTAAAGGACTGCGCCAGAGTTTTTTCCTCCCGATTAGGTATACTCATGTCTGTTCTCATAGTTAGAGCAGGGGGACTGGGGAAAGGGGAAGCCACTATTTCCTGATTATGCCTCCAATTCAGGTGTTACCATGCTTTTGATACTATCAGAAACTGTTAGCCCTGAAGGAATATTGCGCTGCCTACTCTCATCCATGAGCCACATCCCAAGCTTTTCTCTTGACCGAAAGGTCAAGTGCAAAATGTAAGGTTTCTTCCAGGTCAGGCTAAGATACTGTTTATACAACAGAGGAGAATGATTTCTCATGGGACTTTCTGTGTGTCTCCAGCAGTTTTTCATTTATTTTATTTTTTTCATTCCATTTGTCAAGACGTTTTCTTTTTTTTTTAATTTTTTTTTTTTAACGTTTATTTATTTTTGAGACAGAGAGAGACAGAGCATGAACGGGGGAGGGTCAGAGAGAGGGAGACACAGAATCTGAAACAGGCTCCGGGCTCTGAGCTGTCAGCACAGGGGCCCGATGCGGGGCTCGAACTCACGGACCGCGAGATCGTGACCTGAGCCGAAGTCGGCGCTCAACCGACTGAGCCACCCAGGCGCCCCTAGACATTTTCTTTTTTAAAAAATGTTTTATTTATTTATTTTGAGAGAGAGAGAGCAGGGGCGGGGCAGACATTGAGGGAGGGAGAGAATCCCCAAGAAGGCTCTGCACTGTCGGGGCAGAACCCCAGGCAGGGCTTGATCCCGCCAACCGTGACATCATGATCTGAGCTGATGATCTGAGCAGGAGTCAGATGCTTAACCGACTGAGCCACCCAGGCGCCCCAAGACTTTTTTATTTAGAGGTTGCTTTCCCTTATTGAACCCCAGCTTCTCTCCTACCTGCTTCCTAGCAAGAGAAAGATAAACCAATGTGATTGGCACTGTGTCTGGCTTTCACTCATTACTTTCACCACTTACCTATGAGGAGGAGTGGGACTTCCACTCTTGAGAAGCTTTCTGCGTCTTTCCTTTTGGGCAGCCTCCTCACCATCAGTTCTGCTCAGTTCCAGAGTAGATGTGTTAGTCACAGATTAGAATATTATTTCAGTGCCTTCCTCTTGCTTTTTTTCTTCTCTCTCACTCTCCCATCTGCAAAATCTATCACAAGTCTGGAATTCTAACATATAGCAGGCACTCAGTATGTCTTTGTTGAGTGGGTGAGTGGAGAGGTGACAAACACTACCTCTGAGTAAGCAGCTGGAGATCTCTTCAGGATTTCTGCAAACTTCCGTCTCTGAATAGTGCTTTTCAAAGAACATAGAGACAAATGTTGATCCTCTCTAGTTTGATGACTGTGTGTGTTAGGCTCATGTCTTATCAATTCATTAAGATTTTTTAAATTTTTATTTAGTTTGTTTTTTTTAATTGACCTCCAAGTTAGTTAGTATAGAGTGCAACAATGATTTCGGGAGTAGATTCCTTAGTGCCCCTTGCCCATTTAGCCCATCCCCCCTCCCACAACCCCTCCAGTAACCCTCTGTTTGTTCTACGTATTTAAGAGTGTCTTATGATTTTGTCCCCCTCCCTGTTTTTATATATTTTTTTGCTTCCCTTCCCTTATGTTCATCGGTTTTGTCTCTTAAAGTCCTCATATGAGTGAAGTCATATGATATTTGTCTTTCTCTGACTAATTTCGCTTAGCATAATACCCTCCAGTTCCATCCACGTAGTTGCAGATGGCAAGATTTCCTTCTTTTTGATTGCCGAGTAGTACTCCATTGTATATACATACCACGTCTTCTTTATCCATTCGTCCATCGATGGACATTTGGGCTCTTTCCATACTTTGGCTATTGTCGATAGCCCTGCTGTAAACATGGGGGTGCATGTGTCCCTTCGAAACAGCACATCTATATCCCTTGGATAAATGCCTAGGAGTGCAATTGCTGGGTTGTAGGGTAGTTCTATTTTTACTTTTTTGAGGAACCTCCATACTGTTTTCCAGAGTGGCCGCACCAGCTTGCATTTCCACCAACAATGCAAAAGAGATCCTCTTTCTCCGCATCCTCGCCAACATCTGTTGTTGCCTGAGTTGTTAATATTAGCCATTCTGACAGGTGTGAGGTGGAACTTATTAAGATTTTAATGAGAGAAATTGTGTGATCCTGCCATTTTTCTCTGGAAATAAAGTTATACGTATGTATGTGTATATATATATGCATACAATATATATAGTATATTAACATATAGTATATTATATTTACTTTAATTTTTTTTTAACGTTTATTTATTATTTTTGGGACAGAGAGAGACAGAGCATGAACGGGGGAGGGGCAGAGAGAGAGGGAGACACAGAATCGGAAACAGGCTCCAGGCTCTGAGCCATCAGCCCAGAGCCCGACACGGGGCTCGAACTCACGGACCGCGAGATCGTGACCTGGCTGAAGTCGGACGCTTAACCGACTGCGCCACCCAGGCGCCCCTATATTTACTTTAATAAATTCTGAATAAGTCAGGGTTCTCCAGAGAAACAGAACCAATAGGATATAAAAGGAAACTTATTGTGATGAACTGGCTTATGCAATTCTGGAGGCTGTGAAGTCCCAAGAACTGCCATGTGTAATCTGGACACCCAGGAAAGCTAGTAGTTTAATTCAATACAGGTCTGAAAGCCTGTGAACTAGGGGTTACCAGTGATGTAAATCCCAGTTGGAGAGCAAGAGAAGATGGCAAGAGATGTCTCAATGGAATCAATGAGGCAGAAAAGAGACAATTTCTTCCTTCCTCCATCTTTTTGTTCTATTCAGACCCTCCATGGAGTAGATCCACACCTTGAGAGTGAAGGGGTGCAATATTCTTTACGAGCCCACCAATTCAAATGCTATTCAGTGCAATTCAAATACCCCTCATACACACATCCACAGACACACTAAGAAATAATAGTTAGTTACCTGGGCACCCCTGATCCCATCAAGTTGACATGTAAAATTTACTATCATATACTCTAAAAGAAGATATGAGTCAAAAAAAAAAAAAAGGTTTAGAACCTTTTCTGAAGGTCAATTTGGCAATATCAAAAAAAGTTTCACCTAATAATTTTACGACAGGAGTTTATCCAAAACGCATGCCCATGCAGGTATAACATGGCATAGAAATAGGGCGCTTTGCTCTTGTAATTGCGAAAGACTTGAAAAAATATAAATATCCATGAGAAAGAAACTTCTCAGGTAAATTATGGTATATCCATACAATTGGATCAGCAGAAGTAAACAAGAAAATGAGAAAACTCTTTCTGAATTGATATGAAAGATCTCCAAGATCAAGTGAAAACAACAGGTTGCATAATAATATATATATGTATATAGTATGCGATTGTTTCTGAAAAGAGAAAAAGAGGAAAATATGTGTATTTGATTTTTATGTGCTCAAATTAGTTCTGGAAAGATTTAGAAAGATACATAAGAAATGTACATTGGTTGCTCCTAGGTAGAAGGACTCCATGCCTAGGTGACTGGAGTATCCCTTCTTTCAAATTATATGAATATATTACCAACTCATAAATGAAAAAAAGAAGGAAACAAATACACTTAATCATCAAAAAAATTGTCTTTTGGTGATTAGAATCTGAGAAATCTTTATTGTTTTTTACATTTCTCAATATTTCCCTAACTTTCTATATGATAGTTATTACTTTTATAACTAGGAGAAAAATTTTAGATACAAATAATCATTTTTGTTCTGTTATTTACCACAAGTCCCTCTTACTATAGTTTAAGCCTAATTCCCTTTGAGGAATAAAAATTAAAAGGGTAGGTTTTGAAGATACATATTCTTCTATCCTTCTTGACGGAGTGAATTAAGAAAATCATATTTTGAAGTGCAAAATACCGTATTATTAATTATAGGCACTCTATTGTAAAGCAGATCTTAGAACTGATTAATCTAGAATAACTGAAACTTTATACGCAGTGAACAACTCCCAAACAAAACAAAAACAAAAAGACACAAGGAAATTTGGGAGATGTTGGATATGCCTATTACCTAGATTATGGTGATGGTGTCACAGGTGTTGGCTTATGTCCAAAATCATCAAATTATACATATTAAATATGTGCAGTTCTTTTTTTTAAATTAGACTAAATTAAATTTTTTTTTTTTTGAGAGAGAGAGAGAGAGAGAGAGAGGCAGAGGAAGAGGGAGAGAGAGAATCCTAACCAGGCTCCATGCCAGAGCTCAATCCCATGACCATGAGATCATGACCTGAGCCGAAATCCAGAGTCAGGTGCTTAAGTGACCGAGCCACCCAGGTGCCCCTTAAAAAACAATTTTTGGATGTATAATTGCCATACAAAGAACTGCACAGGGCTGCCTGGGTGGCTCAGTCGGTTAAGAGTCCACCTTTTGATTTCTGCTCAAGTCATGATCTCACAGTTCGTGAGTTTGAGCCCCACATCGGGCTCTGTGCTGACAGTGCAGAGCCTGCTTGGGATTTTCTCTCTTCCTCTCTCTCTGCCCCTTCCCAGCTCATGCTCCCTCTCTCAAAATAAATAAACTTAAAAGAAACTGTTTTTTTAAAAAACTAGGTGATCTAAACAATCCAAACTGTTCTAATTTTTATTTACCATCTCTGAAGAGGCTTGAATGATGTAGTATTATGTTCTATTTTAAATTGTAAAACTCTGAACTTCTGTGAATTTGTCAACCTCAGCACTGGCCCACTGTGACTGATTGATGTATTTGATTTTTTTTAATGGGTAAATTCTCATCAAGTAATGGAATTTATTGTTCTATGTAATTGAAATCACTTATAAATACAACTACTACATTTGTTATATGAATTCTTGTTACTGACGTGACACTTTCACCAAGTGGTTAGGACTTTTGCCTTCGTGAGGGAGGCCATGAACAAGCTCGTCCAAGCAGACATGGAAATTTCTATGCCCCAAGACCCAGAGTGAGGTGAGGGTGTTAATGCCCAGTGTTGGCAGGGAACTTCAAGGCTCAGAACGTCGGCATGGTTTCAGAATTATTGCCATAAATAGTTGTGCGTGTTGTTCATGCTTATCGAATGCTGACGTGGCTGCTGGTATGAAAGCAGGAAGCACACAGGTCTGTGCCCCTCTGACCTGGCAGACACCTCACTCACAGCTTGCTTAGCCCCCCCAGACCTCTAGCATGCCTCTGTAACAAACAAAGGAGCCACTGGCTGCTGCGTTCACCCATTGGAATGCTTATCTCAAGAATATCTCCTGGGGCGCCACGGTGGCTCAGCCGGTTAAGCATCTGACTTCCAACTAGAGTACCATCTCGCCATTCCCAAGTTCGAGCCCCGCGTCAGGCTCGGTGCTGACAGCTCAGAGCCTGAAGCCTGCTTCAGATTCTGGGTCTCCCCCTCTGTCTCTCTGCCCCACCCCCACTCATTCTCTCTCTCTCAAAAATAAGGAAACATTTAAAAAAAATTTAAAAAGAATATCTCCTATACTTTGTTTGTTATTGGGTCAAACCCAAAAAAGCTACTTTGAACTACGAAAAAAATCATGATCCTTTCCCACTGTCAATCTAGAGCAAGGCTCTGTGGTCCAGTCCAGCTCATTCTTTTGTTTAGAAACACACACCATGGAGTTAGGTCATGACAAGAATCCTAAAATGAGGCAGATCTGAATTAAATTCAGACTCCACCACCTACTGTTTTATGGATCTAGAAGACCTACCTAATTTTTCTGAAATGTAGTGTTCTTGCTCATAAAATCGGGACGATATTGCTTACCTCATGATATAGGGGTGAAATTAAATGTATTTGTGTAAAGAGAGAGGCCCTTAAATACTCAATATTTCAGCATTTCGTTAATTACTTTCCCAACTTGTAGGTCAATTGTAAAGCAAGGTACAGGCACCTGGGTGGCTCAGTCAGTTAAGTGTCCAACGTCAGTTCAGGTCATGATCTCATGGCTCATGGGTTTGAGCCCCACGTCGGGCTCTATGCCGACAGCTCAGAGGCTGTAGCCTGCTTCAGATTCTGTGTCTCCCTCTCTCTCTGCCCCTCCTCTGCTCGCTCTCTGTCTTTCGCTCTCTCTCTCTCTCTCTCTCTCTCTGTCTCTCAAAAATAAATAAAAAATATTCATTACATAATAACATTATGTAAATCATGGTAGAATCTTAGAGTCTTAGAAAATTATATATATAAAATGTTTTCCGTAATTGAACCTGAACAGGGGTGAAGTTCAGATACTGCTACCAATTCTTCCACTTTTATTTTTAGTTCTCTTTTTTTCACAAGTCATTATTTTAATGTTTATTGCTTTCTTTTAAAAGTTAGTGAAAGAGACAGAAAAAATAACACATAAATAACATCTTTTATTTTCTAAATATAAGACTACACTGGCAACAAGTTTTAAAACTGTGAGTTCTGAGTTTTATTTATTTTCCCATTTTCCAAAAATACTCTGCTATTGTGATGTGAAACAAACAGAAAGATCAACCCAAAATTATCTCTTCCTGAGATCAGGTAAATAAAATAGTCCTCTGACTGACACAAAAAAAAACATACTAACATATTAATAGGACTGTTCTTTAAATCTGGGTCTTCAAAAGCTGACTGAGGTCAGTTTCTCTGGGAAACAGACTCTGTTTGACAGAGATTTGCATGTGGTCGTTTGCTGGGGACTGATGTGGGCCTCAACACCTGCGTGGACGAAATAGGATTGAGTAGAGGGAGAAGCTAAAATGAGGTGCAGTCCTATCGGGAGCTCTGAGCTGAGAAGACCCTTAAGTGTGGGCCTGCCTTGAGGCAAGGGTGTTGGCCAGTAGGGCCCCAACCTGTCCAGTCCTGTACTGTGAGCTATTCCAGGAAGGAAGGTAGAGTGGCTCTTTTTGGCTGAGGGCAATTCCCAGAAACGGTTTGGCTCAGAGCTGGGGGGGTGTGAGGGTTGCCAGAGTCACAGCATTCACTAGATGCTTAAATCAAAATATATTCAGACATTCTTAAACTTATATTTTAGTATTTATTTAAAAAAAAATTTTTTTTTCCAACGTTTATTTATTTTTGGGACAGAGAGAGACAGAGCATGAACGGGGGAGGGGCAGAGAGAGAGGGAGACACAGAATCGGAAACAGGCTCCAGGCTCTGAGCCATCAGCCCAGAGCCTGACGCGGGGCTCGAACTCACAGACCGCGAGATCGTGACCTGGCTGAAGTCGGACGCTTAACCGACTGCGCCACCCAGGCGCCCTAATATTTATTTTTTAAAGTTTCTTTACTTTTTTTTGAGAGAGAGAGAGACAGAACGAGTGGAGGACGGGCAGAGAGAGAGGGGAAGAGAGAGGGACAGGGGATCCAAAGCAGGATCTGTGCCGATAGTAGAGAGCCCGAGGCGGGGCTTGAACTCACGAACCATGAGATCATGACCTGAGCCAAAGTCCAACGCTTAACCCACTGAGCTACCCAGGTGCCCCTTAAACTTATATTTTAGATATGTGTTGCAAACTAATGTCTACTGAGTAGTCTATAGCAACAACCAATTTAGTGGGGCAGAATACCTTTCAAAATCATCTAGAAGAAAAAAATGAAAATAGAATAAAACCCTCATTTATTAGATGGAAACAGCCTGGCAGGGAGCAATGCAATTGTTTAACATGCCAATTATCTATTAAAAACAATTTCCAAATATACATAGCCGTCTTACTAACCTGTTAGTCATGTTAGTGTATTTCCTGATATTTAATGTAAGGGTGTGTTACTCCTCACCCACTACCCCCCCCCCCCCCGGAAGAGAAGCATAGCTTTGATACACGTAACTACAAGTCCTCAGGCCATCCAGGCAGAAACTCTGACGGTCAAAGGCATGCGACTTGCAGTGACTGCTGAACTTATTCCAGAGTTCAAGAGAAATGAACTCAGGCTAAACCCTGTTGCGATTTATCACTTTTTTGAATCCACACTAAGAAAATCAAGGGATGAGGGTAGAGGGGGCAAGTGGAGGGGGAGAATGTGGGAGGGTGATGAGGGAAATCTCTGTATAATAGATGTCAATTAGTAAATGTAGAGGGAAAAATGCACCATTTTGCATCAAAGTGATTATTTAGTCAAAAGACCCCATCAGTGGATGTTAAAGTTATTGGTAGGTTTTTACAAAGTTTCAAAGTATGTCCCCAGAGGTTATTGATTACAAAGAGAAAATGACAGCTACAATGAGGAAATCTGGTGGTCACCACCTTAACTGAACTTGATGCAACTTAACATGGCCAAAAATGGGAAACTGATGTAATACACCCATAGGTCATTTCATCATTCATGTGAAATTCCTGCCCCAAATCTATAGTCTTGAATCTAATCATGAGAAAACAATCAGAGCTGAAGTGAGAAACATGTTACAAATAACTGGCTCACGTTCTTTAGAAATGCCAATGGTACAAAGAGGTGAAAAATCTACACATGGAAAAGTATAGAAAGCTTATGAAAGAAACTGAAGAAGACACACACACACACACACACACACACACACAAATGGAAAAACATTCCATTCTCATGGATTAGAAGAACAAATATTGTTAAAATGTCGATACTACCCAAAGCAATCTACATATTCAATGCAACCCCTATCAAAATAACACCATTATTCTTCACAGAGCTAGAACAAACAACCTAAAATTTATACGGAACCAGAAAAGACCCTGAATAGCCAAAGCAATCCGGAAAAAGAAAACCAAAGCTGAGGCATCACAATCCCGGATTTCAAGCTGTATTACAAAATCATCAAGACGGTATGGTACTGGCACAAAAACCGACACATATATATCAATGGAACAGAATAGAGAACCCAGAAATGAACTCACGAATGTATAGCCAACTAATCTCTGACAAAGCAGGAAAGAATATCCAATGGAATAAAAACAGCGTTGGGAATGGTGTGGGGAAAACTGGACAGCAACATGCAGAAGAATAAATTTGGACCCCTTTCTTACACCATGCACAAAAATAAAATGGATGAAAGACCTAAACATAAGACAGGAAACCATCAAAATCCTAGAGGCAAAAGCAGGCAAAAACCTCTTTGACCTCAGCTGCAGCAACTTCTTGCTTGACATGTCTCCGGAGGCAAGGGAAACAAAAGCAAAAATGAACTATTGAGACCTCATCAAGATAAAAAGCTTCTGCATGGCAAAGGAAACAATCAGCAAAACTGAAAGGCAACCAATGGAATGGGAGAAGATTTTTGCAAATGACATATCAGATAAAGAATTAGTATCCAAAATTTGTGAAGAACTTATCAAACTCAACATCCAAAACACAAATAATCCAGTGCAGAAATGGGCAAAAGACATGAATAGACACTTCTCCAAAGAAGACATCCAGATGGCCAACTGACACATGAAAAAATGCTCAACAATAGTCATCATCAGGGAAATACAAATCAAAACCACAATGAGATACCACCTCACACCTGTCAGAATGGCTCACATTAACAACTCAGGCAACAACAGATGTTGGCGAGGATGTGGAGAAAGAGGATCTGTTTTGCACTGCTGGTGGGAATGCAAACTGGTGCAGACGCTCTGGAAAACAGTATGGAGGTTCCTCAAAAAAGTAAAAATAGGGGCACCTGGGTGGCTCAGTCGGTTACGCGTCCGACTTCAGCTTAGGTCACGATCTCGCGGTCCGTGAGTTCAAGCCCCGCGTCGGGCTCTGTGCTGAGAGCCTGGAGCCTGCTTCCGATTCTGTGTCTCCCTCTCTCTCTGCCCCTCCCCCGTTCATGCTCTGTCTCTCTCTGTCTCAAAAATAAATAAACGTTAAAAAAAATTTTTTTTAGAAAGTAAAAATAGAACTACCATACAACCCAGCAAATACTGGGTATTTATCCAAAGGATATAGGAATGCTGTTTTGAAGGGACATATGCACCCCAGTGTTTATAGCAATGCTATCAACAATAGCCAAAGTATGGAAAGAGATCAAATGTCCATCGATAGATGAATGGACAAAGAAGATGTGGTATATAAGTATATACGATGGAATATTACTCGGCGATCAAAAAAGAATGAAATCTTGGGGCGCCTGGGTGGCTCAGTCAGTTGAGCGTCCGACTTCGGCTCAGGTCATGATCTCATGGTTTGTGGGTTCGAGCCCCACATCGGGCTCTGTGCTGACAGCTCGGAACCTGGAGCCTGCTTCGGATTCTGTGTCTCCCTCTCTCTCTGCCCCTCCTCTGCTTCCACTGTCTCTCTCTCTCAAAAATAAATAAACATTGGGGCGCCTGGGTGGCTCAGTCGGTGAAGCCTCCGACTTCAGCTCAGGTCACGATCTCGCGGTCCGTGAGTTCGAGCCCCGCGTTGGGCTCTGGGCTGATGGCTCAGAGCCTGGAGCCTGCTTCCAGTTCTGTGTCTCCCTCTCTCTCTGCCCCTCCCCCGTTCATGCTCTGTCTCTGTCTGTCTCAAAAATAAACGTTAAAGGGGCGCCTGGGTGGCGCAGTCGGTTAAGCGTCCGACTTCAGCCAGGTCACGATCTCGCGGTCTGTGAGTTCGAGCCCCGCGTAAGGCTCTGGGCTGATGGCTCAGAGCCTGGAGCCTGTTTCCGATTCTGTGTCTCCCTCTCTCTCTGCCCCTCCCCCGTTCATGCTCTGTCTCTCTCTGTCCCAAAAATAAATAAACATTGGAAAAAAAATTAAAAAATAAATAAATAAACGTTAAAAACATTTTTAAAAATAAATAAATAAATAAATAAATAAACATTAAAAAGAAATTTTAAAAAAAAGAATGAAATCTTGCCATTTGCAACAATGTGGATAGAACTACAGTGTATTATGCTAAGCGAAATTAGTCAGAGAAAGATATCGTATGACTTCCCTCATGTGGAATTTAAGATAGAAAACAGATGAACGTAAGAGAAGGGAAGCAAAAATAATATAAAAACAAGGAGGGGCATAAAACATCAGAGAGTCTTAAATATAGAGAACAAACAGAGGGTTGCTGGAGGGGTTTTGGATGGGCAAGCGTGTTAAGGAGGGGATCATCTCGTTGGGATGAGCACTGGGTGTAATATGCAGGTGATGAAACACTGGATTCTACTCCTGAAATCATTATTGCGCTGTATGCTGACTAACTTGGATGTAAATTTTAAAAAAGAAATAAATTTAGAAAAAAGAAAAAAATGCCAACGGTAGTGTCCATCCATAGATGAGTATATAAAGAGAAGGTATGTATATACAATGGAACATTATTCAGCCATAAAAAAGAATGAAATCTTGCCATTTGCAACAATGTGGATGGAGCTAAAGAGAATAATGCTCAGTGAAATAAGTCAGAGGAACACGAATACCACATGACTTCACTCATGTGGAATTCAAGAAACAAAACAAATGAACAAAGGGGGGAAAAAGTGAGAGACATACTAAGACACAGAGTCTTAACTAAGAAACAGTCTTAACAAACGTTCCTGGGGTGGGGGTGGGGGGATGGGGGAGATAGGTGAAAGGGATTAAGAGAACACTTACCGTGATGAGCACTGAGTAACGTATAGAATTGTTGATCACTATATTGCACACCTGAAACTCACATAACACTGTATGTTAACTATACTGGAATTAAGATTTTAAACTTAATAAAAAATGCCAATGGTAGGAAAATAAAGAAGGGTTCAGGAGCTGTCCCAGATTTAAGGAGCCCAAAGTACAGGAAGGCACAATCCTAATCAGGATCCTGGATAAGAAAAAGAAAAATTGTTTTGAAAGATATTAGGCCAATTTGAAAATTGTCAACATGCGCCTTATGCCAGATCAAAGTGTTGTGTCAATGTTAAATTTCCTGAATATTGTAATTGTACTGTGTAATGAGCCTACGTTCTGAGGCTAGCTTATATTAGGCCTTTGATAATTTGTTAAGCATTTTAGGCGACTTCTTTTTCCTAACTTGCATAGCTTCCAGTGTCTGCCCCGGGTAAGCGTCTCTCTTTGGAGACACCTGTTTTTCCTTAGATTTGGGGTGAATTGGCTGCCTGCAGTCTTAGCTCTCTGATGAGGTGTGAGTCTCCTGTGGCCGTGATAGCCAACTACCGCCAAGCTGGTGACTTAAAACAACAGAAATTTATTCTCTTGCTGTTTTCTTGAGGCCAGAAGTCTGAAATCAAGGTGTTGGCACAGTCGTTTCCCTCTGGAGGCTCTGAATGAGAATGCATCACATACCTGCATTCCAGTCTTTGGTGGTTGCCACAGACCCTTGGCATTCCTTGCCTCGAAGCTTCATGACTCCAGTCTCTGCCTCCGTCTTCACATGGTTTTCTCTTCTGGTTTTTTTCCCCCCTCGTCTTTCTGTTAGAATTTCCTTTTCTTACAGGGTCACTTGTTAGACGTAGGGCCCGCCCAGATAATCCAGGATGGTCTCATCTTGAGATCTTTCATTACATCTGCAGAGACCCTTTTTCCAAATAAGGTGACACCCACAGGTTTGGGGAGTCAGGACATAGATAATGTCTTTTTGGAGGCCGCTAATCAATGATAGATTCAAATAACGTTAGGATTTTTGCAAATTATCTGGCTCTTTCTCTCTTTCTTTTCTTTCTGAATACTCAGAGTGTGGAAACAATTCTCTTTCTAGATTTCTACATCCTAAACAAAAACTGGGCATCCCCCATGCCAATATTTAATAGTCAAATATATCAAAAGTCTTAATATAGTTTCCGAATGTTGTGGCTTGCTCACTTACAGGTCTGGTACCTGTGCTGGAAAGACTCCAAAGGCAGAGGTCTGGAATACCTAAGGCTTCCCAGAAGCCTCTATGTGTGTTCTCTCCATGTGATCATTCTAATGTGGCAATTTCAGAGAACTGGATTTCTTACATGGGAACTCAGGGCTCTAGAGTATGCCCGGAGAGAAACTCTATTGCTTTCTATGACCTAGATTCAGAAGTCACACAGCAGTGCTATTAACAGCCCGTTAGCTGGGAAAACCACAAATGTTGCCGGCATAGACTTCTCTTGATGGGAGAGAGGTGGCAAGGTTCTAGAAGAGCGTGTGGAACCAGAAATACTGTTGCCATTTGGGTAAAGAGAATCTGTTACTGTGAATATAATCCTTTATATTATACTTCATTTTTTCTTCTGTTTTATTGCATTGGCTAGAAAGTTCCATGTATCCTTGAACAAGAGGTATAAGGATAGACATCTTTACTTTTTAATAACTTTAATGCACATATTCTATATAGATTCCCCAGTTAAGTAGCCCATTAAATGTGATATGTGAACCCATGAACTTTGAGATCATGATCTGAGCTGAAGTCGGATGCTTAACTGACTGAGCCATGCAGGTGCCCCTAGAATTTTCTATAGTTTTCATAGATGTGTCTCTCCAGTTAATTTTGACTCCAGGATTTCCTCACCTGGGCATGTGACTGCTTCTGGCTCCCTTGCAGGCTTCAAGCAGGCCTTGGAGAGCCAGAGACAACTGACTTAGGCTCATACATACAACCACCTCCCTCACTGTCTTTGGGTCTTCACTCTTATGCTTACTGGGGTCTTGCTTCCTCCCCCTGCTATGCCAAACAAAGCAGACACTGGCTTCAGTTTTTCTCAAGCTTCCAAACTAGGGTGACCGTATAATTTATTATCAAGTCCAGTATATTTGGAAGTCAATAGGAGAGCTAGTAATAATTATACTGGGGTAACAAACATAAATCAGGACAATCCTAGACAAATTGGGACTTATGGTCACCCTACCTATAACAGTCTAGATATTTTAACCACATAACCCTACCTCCAACTAGGATGCTTTCCTAGAAAACTAACTATGAGATAAATGCCCTAGGATCTTTGATCTGTCTCCACTGCCTTCCTTCTCTTGAGATACCATAGCCAGAAAAGACAGGCTTTCCTTCCTCCCATTCTATCTGGGTAAGACTTTCTTGCCCAAGTAATTTGTAATAATTGGCCCGATTATATATTTGCAGATAATAAGTTAATTTTTTTAATGTATCAATTCAATTGATACATTTGATCCAACTAAAAGACAGTGTCCTAGCATCTTTTCTAGCAAAAGAATATCAACAGCCCAGGCAATCTCTCCAACACGTGGGCCAAGAAGCAGGGCTGCAGGGAAAGCCTCTTCAGTTTGGCTACACCTTTTGGAAGGAGGGTAAGAAAAATATAGAGAACTGTGACAAAGACTAATTCCTCCCCAATATTTATTTGCCCTCTTTCCCTTATCGAGATAGAGCTGCGGAGTTTTAGTTGGGGAAATGGCCACCCAGAATAAAGACTATATATTCCACCTCTTCCTGCCCCTGGGCATAGTCATGTGATTGAGTTTAAATGGGAAGTGAGTGGAAATGTTTTGTCTGATTTATAGAAAGTGTCCTTAAGTGAAGTCTATGTGTGGTCTCCTTACCCCTTCCTCCCTCCTTTTGCTTAGAACATGCATTTGATGGAGTGCTACCTCGGACCATTCAGACACAGACAACACTCTTTTGGGAACATGAGCAACGAAGTAGGGGAAGCCCGGTTACCTGGACAGCCTCGTAGAGCATTGCCCTGAAACACCTACCTCCAGAATTTCAGATAATAAAGAAATTAATTTGTCGTGAAGCTGCTGTTATTTATATGTAGTCAAACATAATTCCCTTTTATGTTTTAATTTTTTCTACAAGCTTTCACCTAAATTGCAGTCAACATACAGTGCAATATTATTTTTAGGCTTAGAATGTAGTGATTCATCACTTACATACAACAGCTGGTGCTCATCACAAAGTGCCCTCCTTAATCCCCATCACCTATTTAACCCATCCTCCCGCTCACCTCCCCTCCAGTAACCATCAAACATATATTCTAATCAATATAAGGACATTACTTAAAAGCTCTCATTTTTCAAAATCTTTTAGAGTAGCTCAAGTTCATTGATTCATTCACTCAACAAATCTGAAACTACTCTGCGCCAGGCAATGTTCTGCACACTGAGGATACAACTGTGAACAAGACACACAAAGTCTGCTTTCATAAGTTTACATTCTAGCAGGAGGAGGCATTCAGTCTACAAATAAATATGAAATATGGCAGGAGACGGTAGCACAGTCACCCAGTAGGAAAATAGAGTTAAGGAGTGACAGAATGCTTTTCTAACAAGGTTATAGCTGAGCACAGACCTAAAAGAAGTAGCAACATTGAAAACACTTGGTTATCTGGGGAAGGAACATTCCAGAAAGAAATACCAACAACTATTAAGTGAGACGTGGGAGCAACATTGACGTGCTTGAAGAATAGTGAGGCCATTATGGTTGGTGCTGAGGAAGCAAGGGGGAAAAGTGTAGGAGATCTGAGGGCTTGTCTGGTAAGGGCCTACAATTTTCCTAGGAGTGAACAATCAGAGACATTTGAGCAGAGGAATAAAGTGAGTTTGGGTTCTATTTTAAGAGCACCTCTGTGGAAAATAAGAGGGCAAGTGTGGGAACAGGAAGATGAGGCGTAAGTTGATGGTGGCATGGATCAGGGTGCTAGTTGTAGGGAAGTGGTCAAATTCTAGATAAATTTTGAGTGTGGAGTAGCTGTGATTTGCTGAAGAACTGAATGGGAAAGGTGAGAGAATAAGGACTTGGGGATGACTCTTAAGAATGGGCCTGATATAGGCTGTCTTCATAAAATCCTGCCATACATCCTAGTGTGGGGCAGCAGTTTGGGGAAAGTGAAGGCTTTGTGGCTTTCCTAAATGATAGTAGTAACTACATTCACTGTGACCGGGCATATGCTAAACATGTATATGGTACTTCATTTAATTTTTTCACAATTCTATGGAAAAACTATCTCCAGACTCATCTTACAGAGGAGGACGTGGTTTTAAGCATGTCACATAACTTGTCCAAGGTCACACAACTAGTGGGTGGCAGATCCAATATTCAAACCCATCTCTGCCTTGGAGACTGGATGTTTCCACGCTTCCATCAGTCGCAGTCCCACAGGCCAAATCTGGCCCCTCATCTGTTTTTTTTTTTCACGGCTCATAAACTAAGGAATTTTTTTTTTTTTTTGAAAAAAGAATCGAGAGAGAAATATTTCATGACAGTTGCAAATTGTATGAAATTCAAGTTTCAGTGTCCATAAATAAAAATTTTTTTGGAACACAGTTACGCTCGTTCCATTACATAGCGCCTATGGCTATTTTCATGCTACAGCGGCAGAGTTGACTAGTTGCAACAGAGACCATTTGGCCCACAAAGCCAAAAATACTTGCCATCTAGGCCTTTACAGAAGAAGTTTGCCAACCCCAGGTTTAGAGAATGAACTCTATTCTAACATTTGTGAAGTGCGATACTTGTGAAACATGTCTATTGTAGTTAATGTTTCTAGTGTCAGAGAAGCTACAGACAGCTCTGTGGAAGGGAGTTTGTTCAGCCGGTTAAAGATTAATTACTCATGTAGCTTTGTTCTAGAATGAAAGTGCAGTCCACCATGGAAGAGAATCCAGAGCCACAATAATCCAACAACCTTTGACAGCTCAATCTCTCTCCCCACCCTCTCTCTCTCTCTCCCCCTCTCCCTTTCCACCTCCCTTTTCCTCTCCCTCTTCCTCCTGCCCCTCCTCTCTCCCTCCCTCCCTCTTTCTCTAACCCTCTTTCTCAAATAGGGATTAAATGTACTCAGATAAACTATGTATTTCAGAAAATTGAGAGTTCTTGTTATTTCGAAATCATTAAAAGATTTTCTTCCAGGAACTCTTTTTGAAAAATTTAGGTTCCCAAATTTCTAACTTTGAAATTGTATCATACAGTGGTATTTCATAGACCTAATCAAGTTCATGTCTACTGAATGCCAATGGTGAGAAATTACGGTAACACTGATCAAGGAACAGCGTTCCATAAATGAACAAAGCCTTTTGTTTCGACCAGAGAATTATATAAGGTCTACAAACATGTCTTGCCCAGTAGAAAGCTTTGTAATGACCTCATGTGGACGGAAAGAAGAATATGGAAAACAAGAGGGACATATGAAAGAAGAATGTTCAGTCTCTATGCCACGTATAGAAAGGCTCTCTTGGCTACAGCTTTTATCTGGGAATCTAGAAGCAGCTGATATTGTGAAGCTTTGTGTGTTTCTGTGTTGCTATCATTGCTGCTGGATTTCTCTTTCAATAAAAACCTATCTTATCTGAATTGAGCTGAAACAGTTTTCATCCATCCCATTTTTTGGTTCAGAGAGAGGTGGGAAATCCCATCCTTGGAGTAGACTGGAAAAGAGATCCACCTAAATTAACCCTTGTGTGTGAATGGTAATGCTACCCAGACTCCTTGGAGAGCAAGGACTAATTCTCTTCTTTTTGATTATGCCCAATTGCCTCTTGTCATGTCCAACTATTATATCATATACATAAACTTTTCTGTACTGTAGACATTATGTATACCTACTACTTCTGGTAACAGATATTTTCCTTGGGACCAAACTTTTGTTTAACAGCAATAGAACCAGCCTAGAGGGGGGAGGGGCATTGCATATTGTGTGATTCCCTTTATATAGCATTCTCATTTTTGACAGCTTTATTGGTCTATAATTCGCATGCCCTACAATTCGCCCATTTAAAGTGTAAAATTCAGTGGTTCCCAGTATATTCACAGAGGTGAGCGACCATCACCACATTCACTCTTAGAACATTTTTATTATCCCAAAAAAGAAACCCTGAACCTTTTTAGCCATCACCAACCACTCTCCCCCACCCCCATCATCCCACCCAGGCCTCATCAACCACTAATCTACTTTCTGTCTCCATAGATTTGTTTATTTTGGACACTTGGCTTAAACGGAATCATCCAGAAGGTGGTCCTTTGTGGTTGGCTTCTTTCGTGTAGCGTGTTTTTAGGTTTCATCCATGTTGTGGCATGTGGCAATACTTTACTTCTTTTTATTGCTAAAATTTTGTTGTGACCTACCCTATGACACTTTTGAAATGACAAAATTATAGGGATGAAGAACAGATTAGTGGCTGCTAAGTGTTAGGAGTGGTGGTCGTGGGGACAGTGGGTGGGTGATGTGACTGTGGCTATTAAGTGATAGTATGAGGGATCCCGGAGATAGAACTGCTAGGTGTCATGACTATGGTGATGGTCACACAAATATACATATGTGTTAAAGTTGCATAGAACTAAATACACACACACACACGAACACAAATGAGTACATGTAAATGGCAAATCTGAATAAGGTCAGTAGATTATAGCTGTGTCAGTTTCCTGGATAGGATATTATACTCTGGTTAAGGAAGATGTTACCATTGGGAGAAACTGGGTGAAATGTATCAGATCTTTTTTTTTATTATTCCCTGCCAACTGTATGTGAATATATAATTATCTCAAAGTAAAATAAAATAAAATAAAATAAAATAAAATAAAATAAAATAAATAGATTAGGAGCCAGAGGCCCTTCAGGAATGGCAGAGGAAATTTTACTGAAATTTTACTTCTCCATAAAAGCACCAAAAATACTAGCAAAAAAAAAAGGTCAAATAAACCTTGTCAGAACTCTGGAAATTAACCACAGACTTGGAACAATTTGAGGAGTGTTATTCAAGAAAAACATTGAATCATAGTAAAAACAGTGAGCTTTGTTTCATTTTTACTTACCCTGTCCCCATCCTTCTCTCCCCAGCTCCAGGGTAGCCTTGAAAACAGACTTGCAATCATGGTGACAAACAACAGCCTACCATTCATCAGTTGATGGACATTTAGGCTCTTTCCATAATTTGGCTATTGTTGATGGCGCCTCTGTAAACATTGGGGTACATGGGCCCCTATGCATCAGCACTCCTGTATCCCTTGGGTAAATTCCTAGTAGTGCTATTGCTGGGTCATAGGGTAATTATACTTTTAATCATTTGAGGAACCTCCACACTGTTTTCCAGAGTGGGTGCACCTGTTTGCATTCCCACCAACAGTGCAAGAGGTTCCCCTTTTTCCACATCCTCGCCAACACCTGTTGTTTCCTTAGTGGTTAATTTTAGCCACTCTGACTGGTGTTTGGTGGTATCTCAATGTGGTTTTAATTTGTATTTCCCTACTGAGTGATGTTGAGCATCATTTCATGTGTCTGTTTGCCATCTGGATGTCTTCTTTGGAAAAGTGTCTATTCACGTCTTCACTGTATTATTTGTTTTTTTGGATGTTGAGTTTAGTAAGTTCTTTATAGATTTTGGATACTAACCCTTTATTTTCTCCATCGGTTGCCTTTTAAAGTTTCGTTGATTAATTCCTTTTCTGAACAGAAGATTTGTATCTTGGTGAGGTCCCAATGGTTCATTTTTGGCTTTTATTTCCCTTGCCTTCAGAGACATGTCAAGTAAGAAGTTGCTGCGGATGAAGGTCAAAGAGGTTGCTGCCTGTTTTCTCCTGTAGGATTTTGATGGTTTCCTGTCTTACATTTAGGTCTTTCATCCATTTTGAATTTATTTTTGCGCATGGTGTAAGAAAGTGGTCCTGTTTCATTCTTCTGCCCAGTTCTCCCAGCACCATTTGCTAAAGATACTGTCTTTTTTCCATTGGATATCCTTTCCTACTTTGTTGAACATTAGTTGGCCATATATTTCTGGGTTCTCTATTCTATTCCATAGATCTATGTGTCTGTTTTTGTGCAAAATACCATACTGTCTTGATGATTACAGCTTTGTAATACGGGCTAAAGTCTGAGATTGTGATACCTCCAGCTTTGGTTTTCTTTTTCAGCATTACTTTGGCTATTCAGGGTCTTTTGTGGTTCCATACAAATTTTAGGATTGTTTATTCTAGCTCTGTGAAGAATGCTGGTGCTATTTTGATTGGTATTGCATTCAATGTGTAGATTGTTTTGGGTAGTATTGACATTTTAACAGTATTTGTTCTTACAACCCATAAGCACGGAATGTTTTTGAATTTCTTTGTGTCTTCAGTTTCTTTCATAAGCTTTCTGTAGTTTTCAACATGCAGATCTTTTATGTCTTTGGTTATGTTTACTCTTAGGTATTTTTTGGTTCTTGGTGCAAGTATAAATGGGATCAGTTCCTTGATATTTCGTTCTCTTGCTTCATTATTGGTGTATAGAAATGCAACTGATTTCTATACATTGATTTTTATATCTGTGACTTTGCTGAATTCATGTATCAGTTCTAGCAGTTTTTTGGTGGAGTCTTTCAGGTTTTCCTTGTAGAGTATCATGTCATTGGTGAAGAGGGATAGTTTGACTTCTTTGTCAATTTGGATGCCTTTCATTGTCTGATTGCTGAGGCTAGGACTCCCAACACTATGTTAAACAACAGTAATGAGAGTGGACATCCCTGTCGTGTTCCTGATCTCAGAGGGAAAGCTGTCAGTTTTTCCTCATTGAGGGTGATATTAGCTGTGGGCCTTTCATATATGGCTTTTATGATGTTAAGGTATGTTCCTTTTATCCTGACTTTCTTGAGGGTTTTTATTAAGAAAGGATGCTGTATTTTGTCAAATCCTTTTTCTGCATCTATTGGCAAGATCATATGGTGCTTATCTTTTCTTCTATTAATGTGACGTATCATGTTGATTGATTTGCGAATATTGAACCAGCCCTGCAGCCCAGGAATGAATCCCACTTGATCATGGTGAATAATTCTTTTAATAATATACTGTTGAATTCGATTTGCTGGTACCTTGCTGAGAATGTTTGCATCCATGTTCATCAGGGATATTGGCCTGTAATTCTTCTTTTTAGTAGGGTCTTTGTCTGGTTTGGGAATCAAGGTAACGCAAAGCCTCACGGAATGAGTCTGGAAGCTTTTCTTCCATTTCTGTTTTTTGGAACAGCTTGAGAAGAGTAGGTAGGTATTAACTCTGCTTTAAATGTATGGTAGAATTCCCCTGGTGCCTATGCCACCCGTTTTATCTCTCCTAATTCTCATACACGTACCTCTGTCCCATCAAGCTGTCTCCATCCACCTGTGGAGATCTTTCTGTCACTCCACAGACTGTATGCCTGAGTATTCCAAGGATATCGTTAAATATATCAACATAGGAATAATGGAAATCCCACAAGAAGGGGACAGAGAAAAGGAAGCAAAAAGAATATTAGTAGAAATAATGGCTAAAATTTTCCAAAATTTGATGAAAAACAATCTATACATCTAAGAAGCTACACAAACTCGGGAAGCTAAATTCAAAGAGATGCACATCTAGATTCATCAAAATAAAAGGAATCTAAAGCCACAGAGAAAAAGATAATCTTGAAAGCAACAAGAAAGAAGAAAATCATTACATATGAAGGATCTTCAATAAGACTAACAGCTAAATATTTATTGGAAACCATGAAGTCCAGAAGTCAGTGGGATGATATATTCAAAGTGCTGAAAGAAAAGGCTGTCAACCAAGAATTCTTTGTCCAACATTACTAACCTTCAAAAATGAAGGAGAAATGAAGACATTCTCAGAAAAATAAAAATTGAGAAATTGGGGCACCTGGGTGGCTCAGTCAAGTAGGTGTCCGACTTCGTCTCAGGTCATGATCTCACAGTTCATGAGTTTGAGCTCCACATTGAGCTCTGTGCTGACAGCTCAGAGCCTGGAGCCTGCTTCAGATTCTGGGTCTCCCTCTCTCTCTCTGCCCCTCCCCCACTCACGCTCTGTCTCTCTCAAAAACAAATAAACATTAAAACTTTTTTTAAATTTTTGAGAGAATGTTCATAGCAGCATTATTTATAATACCAACAAGTAGACATAACCCAAATGTCTATCAGCTGAAGAATGGATAAACAAAGTGGTGTATCTCTAAATGGAATATTATTCAGCCATCAGAAGGGATGAAGTCTTGATACGCTACAACAGGGAAGAATCTTGAAAACATGCCAAGGGAAAGAGCCAGTCACAAAGAACCATGTGTTGCATAATTCCATTTATGTGAAATGTTTAGAATAGGCAGATCTATAGAGTTCATAAGTAGATTAGGAGTTGCCTAAGGCTGCAGGGTTGAGAAAAATAGGACATGATAGGTTAACAATGGTAGGTTTTTTTCAGGGTCTAATTAAAATCAATTCAAAAATTGATTGTGGGGGCACCTGGGTGGCTCAGTTGGTTAAGCATCTGATCTTGACTTCAGCTCAGGTCATGATCTCATGGTCTGTGGGATTGAGCCCCATGTGGGACTCCATACTGACAGCATAGAGTCTGCTTGGGATTCTCTCTCTCCCTCTCTGTCTGTTCCTCTCCCATTCACATGACCTCTCCCTCTCAAAATAATAAATATTCATAAACAAACAAACAAATAATAAATACATAAAATTGATTGTGGTAATGGCTACACAGCTCTGTGAATATGCTAAATATTATTGCATTGTATACTGTAAATGAGTGAATTGTATGGTATGTGTATTATATTTCTATAAAGCTGTTACCAAAAAAGGGGGGAGGCTAAAACAATTAAGACTCTTAGAAGAAAACATAGGCCTAAATCTTAATGACCTTGGATTAGGCAATGGTTTCTTAAATATGACATTGGAAGCACAACAACAAAAGGAAAAAATAGCTAAATTGTACTTCATCATAACTAAAATTTTAGTGCTTCAAGGGACATCATCAAGAAAGTGAAAAGACAAGCCACAGAATGAAGGAAATGTTTGTAAATCATCTATCAGATAAGGAAACTTATGTAAAGGATCCAGAATTATTAAATAACTTTTACAAGTCAATAACTAAATGACAACTAACTCTATTAAAAATGGGCAAAGGATTTGAATACACATTCCTCCAAAGAAGATACACAAAATAGCCAATAAATACATGAAAAGGTGCTCAACATCATTAGTCACTGGGGAAATGCAATCAGAACCACGAAGAGATATCACTTCACACCCACTAGGATAGCTATAATTTAAAGAACAGAAAATATTAAGTGTTGATGGGGATATGGAGAAATTGGAACCCTCATATACTGCTGGTGGGAGGAAAGGTGATAACAACCACTTTGGAAAACAGTTTGGCAGTTCTTTAAAAATTTAATGGTAGAATTGTTAAATGACCCGAAAATTTCACTGCTAGTTATATTTTGGTTTTAGAATGTGCCATGAAACACATTTTGGCCAGCCAGATGTTGGGGATATAATGGAGTTTGCTGGTGATATGCCATGCGGGCCAGAGGGCATGGTGGAAGAATTTGGAAAGACAGAAAGGGGTGGGAAGATAGGTCAATTAGTAGAAGCACAATAAAGTTAATAAAGTTACTGTTCTTACCATTTTAGAGTTTTCAGGGGGCAGAACGTAAATGTTCAACTTCTCAGGAAAATAGAGAAACAGAAGAAAGGTGGCTTTGGGGGAGATGGGGGGGTGTTGTCTCACGAAGGTGGGAGTGGGTCTTCCTGATAGGCAGCTGACCCTATACTCAGTCTATGAGGCGAACAAAAAGCTGGGGGTGCCCTGAGGAGCCCTTCTATCCTCCTCTTCATATTTCCAAAGAAGGGAGAATATGTCCACTTAGCAGCAAAGGAAATTCCCAGGTTTTTTCAGTCTCCTCATTCACTTCTCCCCAAAATCGGGGAGTAATTTGTATTTAAAGGGACAGAACAGGGGCGCCTGGGTGGCGCAGTCGGTTGAAAGTCCGACTTCAGCCAGGTCACGATCTCGCGGTCCGTGAGTTCAAGCCCCGCGTCAGGCTCTGGGCTGATGGCTCCGAGCCTGGAGCCTGTTTCCGATTCTGTGTCTCCCTCTCTCTCTGCGCCTCCCCCGTTCATGCTCTGTCTCTCTCTGTCCCAAAAATAAATAAAAAACGAAAAAAAAAATTAAAAAAATAAATAAATACAGGGACAGAACATATATGGTCCAACTTTTCTGGGCTCCTTTTTTCGATGCCTGGTATTAGGAGACATACTCCCTGCTCACCTTTCTCTAAGCTTTCCAGGGTTGACATAATTTGGTGGAGTAGGGGACTTTTTTAGGGATCCTGTGAAGGGCCATAACTCAGATTAGGATCTTTAAACCTACTAGGTCTAAAGCTGACGTTTTTATTTCAGTCTATTTGATCCCAGCATCTATTTCTCATTTGATTTTAACCTAAATGGGGAATAACGGTTTATTTGTTGATGGCCCTGAAGATTCCCCCAAACTCTAACAATGGAAAGCCAAATCAGTCAGAAGGGCGGGGAGCACTTGGGTGACTCTCTTCTCCTGTAGTTGACAGTGGCGAGGTGAGCAGAGGGCATACTCAAGGACAGTTCTCAGGGCTCTGTTAGGTGCCAGGGACACAAGATGCTGTGAGGATCCTTTGCTTCCCATGGCAGTCGCGTATCCCGGAGCAGGAAGCTGGAGACTGCCACTTATCCCCAAAGAGGGTAGGGTGGTGGCATGGCATTTAATTGTAGACACCAGATTCAGTTACCTTCACTTCCGTTGATTCAACACATGTTTGTTGAGCACCCAGTGTATACTCACTGCACCGTCCAAGACATAGGATGTCTTGTACATAGAATGAAGAGGTGAAGGTGAACATGGCAGACGTAGGATTATGTTGGCCCTTACAGACCTTGCATCTGGAATGAAAAGCTGTCTGCTCCCTGAAGACAGAATTTCACCACTGGAGTGGAGACTGGTTTTCCCTCTCAAGCCTCATGTACCTTGGACCTGAAGGAGGGGAAAGTCTTCCTTGCTCTCTAAATGCCATTTCCAGGCCTTCTCCCTGCCGCCACCCTCCTTCAAAGTTCTTGTCAGACTTTCCACCTGCTATCTCTCTGTCACTATCTTGCTGTCCTGATCACCCCACTTCCGTCGCTGGTGACTTTGACACCTGGCCCACTCTCTTCTCTTCCACCTCTACTCCTGTCTTCATTGTTTGGACGACTTTGACAGTCTCGTGGATAATCAGTCTGAGACAGGGTGTATCTCTAACTTCCCACGTGCCTTCTGTGAATTCTGTGCCTCTCTAGAAACCTGAAGGATGGTTCTACCCCTGGCCCAGCACACGGTGAAGAAGAAGCAAAGACTCAGAGAAGCTCCGCTGTGAACATAGGACAGAAAGATACAGACACGGGCTTGCTGAGTAAGTTGGGGCTCCAGTAAAAAGAAAGAGCAGGTAAAGAGTTGGCTCACAAAGAAGAAGAAAACCTTGAAAGAGCAGAGTTCTTGAAGTGGGAAGGGCAAGAAAGACCCTTCGTTGAGGGAACCAGGAAACGGAGCGGACAGGACTCCTGAGCTATCCTCAAGTGGGAAGGAAGTTTCCACCCACTGGGACATCCTGCTGTTCCCAGAGTTGAATTGTGCCCTTGATCCGAAGGTGGGGCACTGGGTCATCTCGTGTGGAAATAGAGACACAAAGGGACAAATCACACTTCCTGCCCAAGGTGGGACCGAAGAGAATCAGATTAGAGTTTCCTAAACTCTGCACAGAAGTGACACATCCTCACTGCCACATACAGGCCCACTTCGAAGATACTGAAGGTTTGGTTCCAGACCATGCCAACAAAACTAATATGGCCATAGAGTGAGTCAAACGAATTGTTTGGTTTCCCAGAGCAAATAAAAGTTGTGTTTATACCATACTGTGAAGTATGCAATAGCATTATGTCTGAAAAAAAAGGACCTGCCTTAGTTTAAAAGTTATTGTTTAAAAAATACCAACCATCATCTGAGCTTTTCAGCAAGTTGTTTTCAATGATCACAGGCCACCATAATATGTAATAATGAAAAAGTTTGAAATATGGTGGGAATTGCCAAAATGTGCCACAGAGACACGAAGTGAGCAAATGGTGACCATCAACTTGCTTGACACAAGGTTGCTACAGACCTTCAATTTGGAAAAAGCAACTTCTGCAAAGCGCTCTAAAGCAATGTGCAATAAAATGAGGTATGCCTGGGGTCTCCTGGGTGGCTCAATCCGTTAAGCGTCTGACTCTTGATTTTGGCTCAGGTCATGATCTTGCAGTTTGTGAGATCAAGCCCCACATCAGGCTCAGCACTGACAGGAGAGAACCTGCTTGGGATTCTCACTTTCTCCCTCTCTCTTAGCCCCTCCCCAGCTCTCTCACTCTCTCTCTCTAAATAAATAAATAAAGTCTTTTTAAAAATGAGACATGCCTAGGGGCAACTGGGTGGCTCAGTCGGTTAAGCTTCCAACTTGGGTGTAAGCCATGATCTCATAGTTCATGAGATGGAGCCCTGCATCGGGCTCTGTGCTGACAGCTCAGAGCCTGGAGCCTGCTTTCGATTCTGTGTCTCCCTCTCTCTCTGCCACCCCTCCCCTGCTCGTGCTTTGTCTCTCTCTCCCTCTCTCTCTCTCTCAAAAGTAAATAAACATTAAGAAAAAAATTTAAACATAAATAAAAAATGATATATGACTGTATCTGTACCATAACCTCTCATTCCTTGATTCTCATCTCCAGTAATCATTTCCTCAACCCATTTCAGACACCCACTATCATGATGATGATCTTGTCATCAGCACCGAGCAAACCTGATCCGAACCCAAACATTCTCTCGCTGCCAGTCACCAACACACGCCTTGCAAACCACATTAATATCATCCTCCCTTTTCCTTTGTTGTGCTTGGGCAAAGCCCCAGTCTGCTGTGTCCCTGTCCCTGAGCAGCTGAGTGGTGCCAGAGAAAATGCACAGCCCTTCGGAACAGTCTCACTGTGAATGTGTGACCTTAAGTCTCAAAGGGGTACTCAGTACTGTCCAGGGTCCTGTTTTACATTCCCAGTGTATTTCCTTTCTCAACTCCAAAATGGTTATTCTGTACCTTCTTTCCCATCAAATTCTCTGTGCACACCCCATCCCCCCTCACCTCAGTTCCCCGGACTAGAACTTTCTCATCCTTCCTTTGCCAAGGTTACCTTACCTGCACACGCTTCACCCCCCACTCTCCCTGCCAACTCTTCCACACGGGCTGTGGAGCCATCCATTGTCGTGTTCTCAGAGACTGTGCTCCCACAGTTCCCCAACCTCTTCTAGACTTTTCCGGCCAGCATCCAAAATGCTGCAATGTGTCCTGTGAAAGAAACAAAACCAAAACATCTCATTTGACCCCATAATACCTTTCAAATTCCCGTCTCTTTCTCTACTCTTCTTCAAAACATTTTGAAGGCAGTGACTCTAATGACTGCTTCCGCTTCTTGATTTTAGAATCTCTCTTCAACTCACTCCATCCAGTTTCCATCTACACCAGTCCATCAAGACTGCTCTTGTCAAGGTCTCCCAAGACCTTCATGTTGCCAACTCCAGGACCGAGTCTCTGCTCTTCTCGTACTGTCTTGTCCAGCATTGGACACAGCCAACCATTCCAGCTTTCCTTCTTTCCTTGGTTTCTCTGGGCACACATCCTTTCAGGTTTCCTCATACCTCAATCACTGTAGCATCTCAGTTGTTCTAAGCTCTTCCCTTCCCTTCCTTTAAACAAGTAGTCTCATTACAAAGGTATGGTCTGAGAAGACAATATGAAAACCTCTATTTTCATTTATTTTTTCTTTAAAAAATAAGGAAGGGGGTGCCTGGGGGGGGGGCCAGTTGGTTAAGTGTCTGACTTCAGCTCAGGTCATGATGTCACAGTTTGTGGGTTCGAGCCCCACATCGGGCTCTCTATTGTCAGTGCAGAATCTGTTTCAGATCCTCTAGCTCTGCCCCTCCCCCACGTGCTCCTGCACTCTCTCTCTCTCTCAAAATAAACTTAAAAAATAAAAAAGAGGGGCGCCTGGGTGGCGCAGTCGGTTAAGCGTCCGACTTCAGCCAGGTCACGATCTCGCGGTCCGTGAGTTCGAGCCCCGCGTCAGGCTCTGGGCTGATGGCTCAGAGCCTGGAGCCTGTTTCCGATTCTGTGTCTCCCTCTCTCTCTGCCCCTCCCCCGTTCATGCTCTGTCTCCCTCTGTCCCAAAAATAAATAAACGTTGAAAAAAAAATTAAAAAAAAAAATTAAAAAAAATAAAAAAGAAATGAAACTTCACTAATATACGATACACACTTCTATACTTATGCCCTCACTTGGTTGGTATATGAGACGATTAAAAGCCACATATGCAACACAGAACATGCTGAGGAAACAGTGAACATTCCACAATCCGAGAGGTTACTGTTTGCTATACTTTATTTGTGACCAGTCATGTGGTTTTATAGATTATATTGTCTTCTAAAATATTTTTTTAATGTTTACTTATTTTTGAGAGAGAAATAGAGCATGAGCAGGGGAGGAGCAGAGAGAGAAGAGACACAGAATCCGAAGCAGGCTCCAGGCTTCGAACTGTCAGCATAGAGCCCATGCGGGGCTCAATATCATGAACCACAAGATCATGACCTGAGCCAAAATTGGACCCAGCCTCCCCAGATTATATTATCTCCTTAAAATTTTTTTATTGTGGTAAAAAATACATAACATGAAATTTACCATTTTTAAAAAGATTTTTAATGTTTATTTATTTTTGACAGAGAGAGAGAGAGAGAGAGAGAGAGACAGAGCATGAGTGGGGAAGGGGCAGAGAGAGAGACACACAGAATGCGAAGCAGGCTCCAGGCTCTAAGCTGTCAGCACAAAGCCTGACACGGGACTCGAACTCACAAACCGTGAGATCATGACCTGAGCCAAAGTCAGACACTTAACCGACTGAACCACCCAGGTGCCCTCCCCTGCCCATTTCAACCATTTTTTTAAATGTGTATTTATTTTTGACAGAGAGAGAAAGAGACAGAGTGTGAGCGGGGGAGGGGCAGAGAGAGAGGGAGACAGAGTACAAAGCAAGTTCCAGGCTCTGAGCTGTCAGCACAGAGCCCAACGCGGGGCTTGAACTCACGAACTGCGAGATCATGACCTGAGCTGAAGTCAGACGCTTAACCGATTGAGCCACCCACGTGCCCGTCATGTCAGCCATTTTTAAATGCACTGTTAAGTGGCATTAAGTATTTTCACATTGTTGTGCTGCATCACCGCTATCCATCTCCGGAACTTTTTTATTTTCCCCAGTTTATCCATGAAACAATAACTTACCATGTCCCTCTGTCCCCAGCCCTTGGAAACTACCATGCTACTTTCTATGTCTATGAATTTAACTATTCTAGGTACCTCATTTAAATAGAATCATACGTTATTTGTATTTTTGTGACTGATTTATTTCACTTAGCAGAATATCTTCATAATGGATAAGCATAATCCATACAATCCAATGGATAAAGTTTATCCATATTGTAGTATGAATCAGAATTTTGTTCCTTTTAAAGGCTGAGTAACATTCCATCGTGTGTCTATAGCACATTTTGTTCATCCATTCATCTGAGTTTTTCCACTTTTTGGCAATTGCATGAATAATGCTGCAACAAACATTGGTGTACAAATATCTGTTTGGATCCCTGCTTTCAGTTCTTTTAGGTTATATACGCAGAAGTGGAATTGCTGGGTCATATGGTAATTCCAGCTTTAAGTTTTTGAAGAAGCATGATGCTAATTTCGACAGCAGCTGCACCATTTTATGGTCCTACCAGCAAGGCGCAAGGGTTCCAATGTCTTCACATTTTCACAAACACTTGTTATTTTCTGTTTTGTTTTGGTTGATAATAGCCATTCCAATGGGTTGTGAATGAGTGTCTCACTGTTGTTTTGATTTGCATTTCCCTAACTATTAGTGATGTTGAGCATCTCTTCCTATGCTTCTGACCATTTGTATGTGTCTATCTTCTTTGGAGACATGTCTATTCAAGTATTTTGCTGATTTGGGGGAAGTTATTTTGTTGTCGGTGGTGGTGGTGGGTGGTGTTGAGCTGTAGAGTTCTTTATATATTCTGGGTATTAATTAATCCCTTATCAAATATATAATTTGTAAATATTTTCTTCCAGTATATGGGTTGCCTTTTCACTCCGTTGACAGTATCCTTTGATGCCCAAAAGTTTTTTTTTTAATTTTGGTGAAGTCTATTTATTTTTGCCTTCATTGCCTGTACTCTTGGTGCCATATCCAATAAATCATTGCCAAATTCAGTGTCATAAAGATTTCTCCCCTATGTTGTCGTCTAGGCGTTTTATGGTTTTGCGTCTTAACGTTTAGGTTTTTAATCCATTTTGAATTAATGTTTTATATGATGTAAAGTAAGGGTCCAACTTCATTCTTTTGCCTATGGACGTTCAGTTTTCATAGCACTATTTGTTGAAAAGACAGTTCTTTCTCCATTAAATGGTTTTGGCACCCTTGTCAAAAATCATTTTACTGTATCTATGAAGGTTTATTTCTGGGCTCTCTATTCTATTCTGTTGATCTGTTTTAGTTGTTTCTGTTGTTTTAGTTACTGTAGACTTGTAGTAAGTTTTGAAATCAGGAAGCATGAGACCTCCAGCTTTGTTCTTTTCAGGACTGTTTTGTCTATTTGGAGTCCCTTGAGACTCTGTATTTAGGATGGATTTTTAATTCCCACCCCCCAAAAAAAAACTGTAAAAAAACCCAAAAAAATACAAACCTTGGGATTTGATTGCATTGAATCTGTAGACCACCTGGGTAAGATTGCCATCTTCATAATATTAAGTTTTCCAATTCATGAAGCCAGGATGTCTTTCCATTTATTAATGTCCTATTTAATTTCTTTTAGCAATATTTTGTTGTTTTCAACATACAAATCTTTCACCTGCTTGATTAAACTTATTCCGAAGTATTTTATTTTTGATGCTATTGAAAATGAAATTGTTTTCTCAACTTCCTCTTCAGATTATTCATTGTTCCTGTATAGAAACACAACTGATTTTTTTTAAGGTTTATTTTTATGTATGAGAGAGAGCACAAGCAGGGGAGGGGCAGAGGGGGGGGGACAGAGGATCTGAAGTGGTCTGTGCGATGACAGTAGTGAGCCGGATGCAGGGCTCGAACTCAGGAACCGTGAGATCCTGACCTGAGCATAAGTCAGATCCAAACTGACTGAGCCACCCACGCACCCCGAAACACAACTGATTTTCGTGTGATAATTTTATATCCTGCAGCTTTGCTGAATTCGTTAGTTCTAACAGATGATTGCTGTTTGTTTGTTTGTTTGTGAACTCTTGGGTTTGCACTTATCTTTGACTCTTCTTTTTCTCTTTTGCTCTCTGCCTGCAAACAGCCACCAACACAGTTCGTTTTGATTTCACGATGTTTCCGATATTTGACACTTTCATTAAGGCTCATTATAATTCAACGTTGATGGAATGAGTATTTGAATCCACAACCGTCTAGGGCCCTGCCAGAAGCATTTGTTATCTAAAATAGTCCTTTATCTCACTATCTCAGTCAAACCTCTAAGAGTTCTGTATAAGAGCAGAGGTCTCATCTCAGAGGCGGCCCTGGTGGCTAAAAGTCAGGAGCACCCGGGATGGAAGCAGACGTCCTGCTTACTAGCTGTGTAACCATAAACGTGAAAGGCTCGCTTTTTCAGCGGGAAACTGGCAATGAAAATAATATCCACTCCACAAAGTTGTGGGAGGTGTCTTAACCTATTTGGGTTAAAATACCACAGACTGCCTGGCTTATAAACAACAGAAATTTATGGCTCATAGTTCTGAGTCCGGGAAGCCCAACATCAAGACAGTGGCATGGTAGGACACTCTTCCTGGTCCGTAGCCACACCCTCTTGCTGTGTCCTCAAGGGATCTCTTTTATAAGAGCACTGACCCATTCAGGAGGACTTCATCCTCAAGGCTTAACCACCTCTCAGACGCCCCATCTTTTAACGCTATCCCGTGGGCATTATGATTCCAGCGTGTGAATTTGGGGGTGGGGACACAAACATTCAGACCATAGTGGGAGGCTTAAACAGGCTTAAAGCACTTGGTAAAACACCCCCTTTCTCTTCCTCTCTCCCTCTGAGGCCTTTAGGTTGGGTCTTTCGACAAAGACACAGATGGAACTGACTCTTCTTATCTGTATTACTCCTTTGGCACTTACCATCGTCTGCCTTGCACTGTTTTATTTTATTTTTTTCTGTTGTTTTTTTTTTTTGTTTTTTTTGTTTTTTTTTTTTTTTGAGAAAGAAGGAGGGGCAGAAAGAGAGGGAAAGAGAGGATCCCAAACAGGTTCCGCACTGTCAATGGTGAGCCTGACTTAGGGCTCAAACTCATGAACCATGAGATCATGACCTGAGCTGAGATCAAGAGTTGGACACTTAACTAACTGAGCCACCCAGGTGCCCCATGTTTGTTATCTTTTTATATGTACACATATTATCTTCCTTATCAAATTATAAATTTTCCAAGGGCCAAGAGCTTCTCATTTTTTCCTTTTTCCCTTCTCCTGTGTTTGTGGCATGTTGTAATACAATGCCTTATGTATCGTAAATGCTTGGTCAATATTTGCTTTTTAAATGTTTGACATAATGAAATTCTTCATTGCCTGATTTCCAATGTCTTGAGAACCAACGTTTCATTTATTTTATGTTTTTTCAGCAGTTTTCCCTTTTTGATTTTAAAAGAGCTGACATTTTTATTTTTTTTTATTTTTATTTTTTTTTTTTTAATTTTTTTTCAACGTTTATTTATTTTTGGGACAGAGAGAGACAGAGCATGAACGGGGGAGGGGCAGATAGAGAGGGGGACACAGAATCAGAAACAGGCTCCAGGCTCCGAGCCATCAGCCCAGAGCCTGACGCGGGGCTCAAACTCACGGACCGCGAGATCGTGACCTGGCTGAAGTCAGACACTTAACCGACTGCGCCACCCAGGCGCCCCAAGAGCTGACATTTTTAAATAGCCAACAAGAAAGTAAGGAAGACATCACTACTTCCTAGAAGACCATCTGAGTGTATTTCAACCTATGTGTCCATAAAGAGTGGAAAAATAAATACTGGCCAGGGTTGCCAGGTAACATACCCAGTTAAATGTGAAAGCCAGATAAACAACAAATAATTTTTAAAAAATTTTTAATTGTTATGTTTATTTATTTTGAGAGAGTGAGTGGGGAGGGACAGAGAGCAAGAGAGACAGAATCCAAAGCAGGCCTCAGGCTTGAGCTGTCAGCACAGAGCCCGACGTGGGGCTCGAACCCAGAGACCGTGAGATCATGACCTGAGCTGAAGTCGGACACTTAACCGACTGAGCCACCTAGGCACCCCAACGGCAAATAATTTTTTAGTATAAGCATGTCATATGCAATATTTGTTGTTTATCTTACATTCAAATTTAATTAAGTATCTTATATTTTTATTTGCTAAATCTCACAACTCTAGCATGAAGGCTTTAATTAAAAAAAAAATGAACAAGCATTATTCTCTCTGGAAATGAGAATATTCCTATGTGCTTAAAACAAAGTGTTTTTGTGTCAGAGGTATACAGCCTGAGACATCATTATGAAACGATCCTTAAACACAGCTATGACCCTACGTGGAAAAGATGTGTAGCGAAAAAGCTAATGAAGGGTAACATTAACTAAAATATCAACATGTGTTCCTTTGAATATAAATGAAAACAGTGATGCTTCTGTGAAATGCAATCCTATACTAAATGCAAGAATTGGTTGGGCTTGTTTTATAGCGAGTGTATAAAATTATTGTAGTATTTTCATATCTGTGTCTTCCTGGAAATACTGTTGCTTTGCAGGTTGAAAACATGGCTCAGAATTTACAAGAAAAATTTTGAAAAAAAATTTGAATGATCTGTGGAATATCCTGTTGCAACTGAAGAGAATATATATAAAAATCGTACCTCTCCGTAGTATTTATTCAAGATGTAAATAAGGATTTTTATGTGACCAAAGAATTTTTAGACATGGTCATCATTTTGGTGCCATGTTAGAATCTGATTTGTTTTTAAAAGTAAGTCATGAATAGTTTGGGGACACTGGGTGGCTCAGTCAGTTAAGCGTCCAACTCTTGATTTTGGCTTAGGTCATCATGTCACAGTTTGTGACATCTAGTCCCACATCCAGTTCCTGCTTGGGATTCTCTCCCTCCCCCTCTCTGTGCCTGTCCCCGACTCGTCGTCTCTCTTTCTCTCAAAATAAAAGAAAACATTTTTTAAAAGTCGTGAATAGTTTAATATATAGTAATCAAAACGAGTAAATGTAGCTACAAATAGTATACCTGAGGAAACACTTACCTCAGACTTGCTGCAAATAATGCAACCAATTTATATCCAAACAGCATGTAGGTCAATTCATCACATCCTCCATCTTGAAACACTGAGTTCTACAAGGTGAAACACCAAATGGGGTACACAAGTAGCAGCTTACCCTGAGAGCTGGGTACTTTCCGATGGCTTGAACGGAGGCAATTTTCCAGGTTACGTCATTGTTTTGTCTTAGGAATCTGATCCACGATATGGTAAGTTATTTCCCTCAGAGAAGCAAAGGTGTTTTCGTTTTTAAATTCAACAATGTTTCTTGAAAGCCTAATATGGGCCACACACTATTTGGAGAAATGAACAAGATAGATGAAGTTCTGCTCTCACGGAGCCTGCATTTTAGTGAGTAGAGTCACACAACAAACAAATGATGAATAAACAAGGAAAATAGCTAAGAGTGGTGAGTGCTATGTAGAAAATCGACTAGGGTGGTGATTTGAAAGAGAGAAACTGGGTGACCTGGTAGGTCAACTGGATGCCTTTTTAGGTTGGGAGATCGAGACGAGCGTATTAAAAAAGCAAAAAAAAGGTGGTAGAATATCAGTGCAAGACTGAATGGAGGGAAGAAACCAGCCATCAGCAGATCTGGAAGAGTAAGGGGAGTGCAAAGGCTCTAAGATAGAATGGGCTTGGTGTGCTCTGAAGGAAGACCCGTGTGGGGAGAAGGACAACGGTATGAGGCGGGGCTGCAGTTAGGAAGGGGCCTGATTATGGAGGACTTTAAAAAGAAATGTATTGTAAGCATCCAGGAAAGCCATGAGACTTTTCCATCAGAAAGAAGAAAGAAAGAAAGAAAGAAAGAGAAAGAAAGAAAGAACGAAAGAACGAAAGAACGAAAGAACAAAAGAAAGAAAGAAAGAAAGAAAGAAAGAAAGAAAGAAAGAAAAGGAAAGAAAAGAAAAAAGAAAAGAGGGAGGAAGTTAATTCATTTCTTTGAGGTAAAGGTAGTATTTTAACAATGAGGAAAAAGTAAATATTTTTAAAGAGAATTAAGCAATAGATAAAATATTTTAATAAATTAACCTTACTATCAGCCTCCTAATTATGGCATCATGAAGTATTTCTTATACCAAGATGTTCCCCCAAAATGGAGAATGTTATTTACTCTCTACTTATTGAGAGAAATGTGATGTACAACAATGTCTCGAAAGCTGGTTTAACATTTTGTGATAAAATGAAGGTCTGATTCTAATTTCAATTTATTTAGGTGCTTAGTTTTAATGGATATTATAGGTGAGCATATTCCTCACAAAAAGATCATAGATCCCAATGAAGTATGTATGTAGATGGCTCTGGCGCTAAGTCATATCTAGTTTTTCAGTTCCATTCAGCAATTGTACAAAGGTTTTTGCTAGAATTTAGATTAGCAATTTTCTGTCCTTGCTGATGTCAAAATAATTTTTCTTGCAAACAAATGGAAGATTGAAGGGTTTTGGGGGCACCTGGGTGGCTCAGTCAGTTGAGCGTCCGACTTCGGCTCAGGTCATGGTTTCATAGTTTGTGGGTTTGAGCCCCACGTCCGGCTCTGTGCTGACAGCTCAGAGTCTGTGTCTCCCTCTCTCTCTGCCCCTCCCCCGCTCGCGCTCTGTCTCTCTCTCCGTGCATCAAAAATAAATAAATGTTAAAGAAAGAAAGAAAGAAAGAAAGGTTAAGGGTTTTTATAATTTTAACCAATGGATTTTAGGCCCACTGAAAATTTTCATTTGGAAGATTTCAAAGGAGTTTTTAAGAATCCACAGAGGAGAATTTTAATTAGTGATACAAATAATTTTTGGCAAAAGAAAAGAAGTCATATTGATATGATGATGGAAAATTTCCAAACCTTCTTTCCATGCTTTCTTTCTGGTATGAGCTCCTTTCTCGGTCATTGATGAAGTATCGCTTTTACCTTTAGTCGATCCTGTATGGGTATTCAAATATTTTTAGGAAGTGCTGGATAGCATACTGTGGACAACCCCTTGCCATTACAAAAAAAAAAAAAAGATCCGAAAATTTGGCCCGAGGCCAGATGATGGCGGAACGCAACTGTGGGAAGCTGGTTGAGGTCAGCGTGAGGCTGGTGACTTGGCTGACGTTAGTGTCAGGTGGAGAGGATTTGAAGGGACACACCAAGGTGTCTAATGCCAGTTGTAATGTATCAGAGTGAAAACCTTAGTCGTTACTGGCTGGTCACAGCTGGAGGGCGGTTAGTGAAAAAGAAGTTGTTTTCGTCAATTCACATTAAAAACAAATTAAAAATAAAAAAGCAAATTGACAACAGTAAAAAAAAAAAAAAACACCCCACAAAAAAACACCTTATCTCTAAATGTTATCACTAATATAAAAGGGCTGCGTCATAGAATGTTCTTTAGTGTGTCTGAAATGGACTCTTCGTGCAGACTTTTTGCAACTTCTCTTTCTTTCTTCAGCTTTGCTTTCAGTGTTTATTTCAGTACGATTTCATACGGATAAAAATGTTCTTTCGGTGAACACATGGTGATGTCTGGTCCAATTCTGTACCCCCTGGAGACAGCCCCGGTGGTAAGGGCTGACAGTGCAGATAATGACCGGGCTTATGGTGAACAGTTGAGGGAAGGAAAATAGTAGATCTTGCCAGACCACTGCGGTGTCTTCATTCTACTCCAAGCCTAATTTGAAATAGTGGCATCATTATAATTGATTCAGGGAAATGTGGTCTCAGCAGGTACTTAGGAGCAGGAAGAGGGGAGAGAAAACAAGCCAAGAGAAATAAAATCTGTTTTGTTTTTTTTTTCCTATACCACCGATACTTTCATTTCAATTAGCAGAGTTTTTACCAAGTCAGAAATTATCAAATATCCAGAAACTTCAGAACACAGGACTGATGCATATTGGGCCACATTTTCCACCTCTTACCAATAAGGTTTGCTGTAGCCATAATTGTGTTACTGTCCATTAGTTATCCATAGTTCTGGTACTTTGCCAAGTAAATTCAGTGATACCAGGTTCATAAAAGAGATCATTTGTGAAACGATGTGGTTATCAGTTATTAGTATCATTTCACAGTTATAAAATTAACGAATGGCAAAGTATTCATCAAAACAAGAGTCAATAAATCCAATTTTAGACGGAGGTAAGGACCTGAGTACAATTAATCACACTGAGTTAACAACAAGCAGAGCTGAAATAAATGCTTGGGAAACCATTGGTTAAAAGAGAGCACGTGCTAAACGCAGTTGAAAGGCCAGCATAGACAAAAGCTAGGTTAGTATTTCAAAAATTCAAGTTCTATTTCTCTTCCACATGTGCAAACATATGAAAGGTGAGGGAAAGGGGAGGCAGAAATTTCTGTTCAAGTGTTTAAAAATGATAGTAAATGAATAGGCACCTAGTTGGTAACTTGTACACTTTTTTATAAACATGATTCTTCTTTAAATGTATAGATTCCAGTTAGAATCTGTATCTCTTCATTTGAAGCAACTGAAATCCTAACAACAACAACAACAACAATTATGTTCACACAAGGTAATTCCTTTAGAGTGTTGAAAATAACCTTCGCCTGTAAAACTGTTCTTTGCCCCCTGGTGGTGAAATTATTATTATTCAAGTTTTTAAAAGTTAAAAGAGTCTAATTATGTAGTCTTGGCACTAAGAAATCCTTCCGTGGTGAACAAAAATAATAGAGAATTATGTATCGGAAGTAGAGAGAGATGACGCTGGGCCACTGGTGTGGTAAAATAATTTAAATTTCCCATATTCTCCCATTCGGAACTAAGTTTTCCTGAGTCTATCTCTATTTGTTTCCCCGTTGATCATACTGCTAATTTGGTATTATTTTAAAATTCTGCCTCCTCTTAATAAATTAAATCATGGGCACATGTGAGGCATGGAATTTCTGTGCGTAAACTAATTCCTTAGCGATGGCCTGTTGGCCGAGGTGAACAGCAACTTTGTACTGTTTTTTCCTTTGTATTCCAATTTGGCATCACAAACAATATTAGGACTCTGGCAGAATGCCAAAACCAGGCTGTTCAGCCTGAAAGAGTAGATGATGAAGGGGTCTGTGAAAATTTTTCTTTTGCAGACTAATTGGAGCCTCTGTATATGAGGAAAATACAATGATTGGTGTGCTTCAGCTGAATTGAGGAATCAGTCGGAGAGAACTTATTTCTTCCTTGCTTGGCTAAAGGAAAAAGGGGAAAAACTAGTTTTCAAATTTTAAAGACTGACTCAAGTGAGTTACTAGAAAGCTTTGAAAAAAATCAATGATAATCTTCAAATTGTAGAAGATGAGAGAAGAAAGAGATTTTAACATGGATTCTGTGGTGACACACTCAAGTCTATGTAAAGCGGAAAACCTCATTATCTGAAAATACAAGGCTACTTCAGGGTAAGACAATGACCAGTGACTCTTTAGGGACTAAATCACTGAATGTGAATATTTCCCCTTCCTTTTGTCCACTTGGGTTACATGCTTTTAATTAGGTATCTATTGTATAACTTTAAGCCGGATTTAGCCCCAAAATCATGAATAATGTTTTATAGAGTTGGAACAACAACAACAAAAAAAATTAAACTGGCTTTGAGAACCAGTCATTAAAGACAGTCTTGTCTCCCACCATTTTGGGCAAGCCACTATTGCATAATTTTCCAGTGAAGTGGGCAATCACCACCTAAGTTTAATAACAAATGATTTAAAAATAACATTTAAACATTTAAAGATTTATCTAGGAATCTTTAATACTAGGTAGATGGAGACTTCCCATAAAATGATAGTAACATTTGAGTAGCAGTCACTATTCTAGGCACTAATGACCTCACTGAGTTCCCACAAAAACCACCTTATGATTTTGGTAGTAGTATTATCTTATCTTTTTTTTTTTTTTTCAACGTTTATTTATTTTTGGGACAGAGAGAGACAGAGCATGAACGGGCGAGGGGCAGAGAGAGAGGGAGACACAGAATCGGAAACAGGCTCCAGGCTCCGAGCCACCAGCCCAGAGCCCGACGCGGGGCTCGAACTCACGGACCGCGAGATCGTGACCTGGCTGAAGTCGGACGCTTAACCAACTGCGCCACCCAGGCGCCCCAATCTTATCTTAATTTTACAGATGAGGAAACTGTGAAACAAAGGTATCACCCAACAGGAGATCCACGTGGTAGAACCAAGATTCAAATTTAATCAGTATGGATCTAGAATCCGTGCTTTATATACTGTGAGATTATTAAAGTAAATAGTGGGGCGCCTGGATGGCTCAGTCGGTTGACCATCCGACTTTGGCTTAGGTCATGATCTCATGGTTCGTGGGTTTGAGCCCCGCATCAGGCTCTGTGCTGACCACTTGCTCAGAGCCTGGAGCCCGCTTCAGATTCTGTGTCTCCTTCTCTCTTTGTCCCTCCCCCACTCATGCTTTGTCTCACTGTGTTTCTCAAAAATAAATAAATTTTTAAAAAATTTTAAAAATAAATAGTACATTATTCAGAGAAATGAAAACCATGTGTCAACATGTTACAAGTAAATTTATTATTTACAATATGAAGAAACTCTGTATTTATTCATGAGGAACTTCCAAATGACTAAAATTCAATACTGTAATTAAAAAGGAATTATTTTCCAAGGGGGTGCTTCCCCCAAGCATCTCGAACTTTTATCATTTTCAATATAAGTTTGTGGGTGTTATTTGGATAAACAAATTACTGAGTGAAGATAATGTTCCATTAAAGAGCAATGATATTGGGGCGCCTGGGTGGCTCAGCTGGTTAAGTGTCCGACTTCGGTTCAGGTCATGATCTCATGGTCTGTGAGTTAAAGCCCCACGTTGGGCTCTGTGCTGACAACTCAGAGCCTGGAGCCTGTTTCAGATTCTCTGTCTCCCTCTCTCCCTGACCCTCCCCTGTTCATGCTCTGTCTCTCTCTGTCTCAAAAATAGATAAACGTTAAAAAAATTTTTTTTAAATAAAGAGCAGTGATATCTTAGAACTCAAGTCCTATATTTAAGAAATGGTTAGAGGGGGGCAAAGAGAAAATGTCAAGATTTAATGAGAGCCAGACATTTCTAAATCATAGGATGAATAGGTCTAACTGCTAAATGGCAATTTTAAGAGAGGTTTGGGTTTTTACTATAATAGGTATTATATTAATTCTGTTGGTAAGGTTAAGTCTGATCTTACCCAAAAGTGAGGGATAGACTACTAGATGGCTTATTTAAACCTCTTTGAGTCCTACTGGTCTATGAAATCACCAGTGCTCTTTCACACACACACCCCCTCTTGGAAAGCAGGGATTGTTATGATGTTCAAGTTCATGTACAACAAGATCATCACATAAATCACATAAATCTAGCTGTTTCTCTAGATTTCTCTGCTTTCCTCACTGCCAATGGCATATTATTTTAAGACATTTCAGCCACATGCCATGATGGTCACATCTTGAACCTTGTCAACACCAGAACCTGCAAACTAATGAAATTAAAAAAAACAAAAAACAAAAAACTTTTTTTGTATATGAGCTAATATGCACCCCACTCAGATTGCATAAGTGCCATGTTGAAAACAATTAGGTGTCCTTGAGACCCTCATGCTGGGTTTATTTTGTGGTAATTTATGTACCCCCTCATGTTGAACATTTAACTCATGAATTTTCTGTCTTCCTAAGACATTTAAGGCTTCAAATGGTCTTTAAAGTCATTACCTTCACTATGTCCCACAAGCTTTTCTACAGTTTGCCTATGATATACTAAGGTATGATTTGCTTTTTTGTTGTTGTTGTTTTTTGTTTTTTCATTTATCCTTTGTGGGATTTACTGAGCTCATTGCATCCGTGGGGTTGTTTTTCTTTTTAAGTAGCTTTATTGAGACATAATTTACCCATTTAAAGTATACAGATCAATATTTTTTAGTACATCCACAGAGTTAATCAACCACAATCTAATTTTAAAACATGTCCATACCCCCTAAAAAAAATTCTGTACCTACTAATTGTCAATCCCCAACCTCCCCGACATCCAGTTGTAAGTAACCACTAACCTACTTTTTGTCTTTGTAAGTTTGCCTGTTCTGGACATTTCATTTAAATGGAATCGTACAATATGTGTTCTTTTGTGACTGGCATCTTTCACTTGGCATAATGTTTTCAAGGTTCGTTCATGTTATAGCATGTATCAATATTTCATTTTGTTTTATTGCTGAATAATATTCCATTGTATGGATATATCGCATTTGGTTTATTCATCCATCAGTTGATGGACATTTGGGTTGTTTCTAACTTTTGGGTTATTGTGAATAATACTGCCATGAGCATTTGGGTACAAGTTTTTGTGCAGCAAAACTTTTTTCATTTTTCTGGTATACATACATAGGAGTAAAATTGTGTCATGTAGTAACTCTGTAGTTTTTTGAGGAACTGTCAAAGTGTTCCCAAAGGGCTTCATCAGTTTGCATTCCCACCAGCAATGCAGGCAAGTTCTAATTTCTTCATATCTTCACTCACACTCTTTAGTATCTATTTGATTATCGCCATCCTACTGTGTGTAAGGCAGTGTCTCTTTTTAGTTTTGATTTGCATTTTCCTAATGGCTAATGATGTTAAGCCTCTTTCCGTGTACTTACCGCCATTTGTACATCTTCTTTGGAGAAATGTCTGTTCCAAATCCTTTGCTCATTTAAAAAAAAAAAAATGTTGAGTTGTAAGAATTCTTTCCATATTCTGGATATAAGTCCTGTATCAGGTATATGATTTGCAAATATTTTCTCCCATTCCCTTGGTTGTCTTTCTGTTTTCTTGGGATAGTCTGTGACACAAAAGTTTCAAATTTCTATGTAGTCCAATTTATCTATTTTTTCTTTTGTCACACGCTTACGGTGTTGTATCTCAGGAGCCATTGGCTAACCAAAGGTCATCAAAATTTACCCCTATTTTTTCTTAGAAGAGTTTTATAGTTTTAGCTCTTACATTTAGGCATGATCCATTTTGAGTTAATTTTTTCATCTGTGGTTTTAGGTCTTTCTAGTTTTACAAAATAAATGACAACATTATTTTATTTCATTTTACAAAATAAATGTCTGTCTATGGTATTTTGTTATAACAGCCCTAGCAGATGAAGACATCCCTGCTCTCGTACCTTTCAAAGGTAAGCCTCGTGATGAAATTAAAATGTGACGAATTCAAGCATATACATTTTATTTTATTATTACTTTTTAAAATATTTTGTTTTTAATGTTTATTTTTGAGAGACAGAGTGAGAGTGGGGAGGGGCAGAGAGAGAGAGAGGGAGAGGGAGACACAGAATCTGAAGCAGGCTCCAGGCTCTGGGCTGTCAGCACAGAGCTTGACATGGGGCTTGAACCCATGAACTGTGAGATCATGACCTGAGCCGAAGTCGGATGCTTAACCAACTGAGCCACCCAGGTGCCCCAAGCATATACATTTTAAAGCAAGATATTCTTGCATTCGTTTATGAGTATTTAAAAATTGTTTTAAGCTGTATACTAATAAAAGGATTTCTTAAGATTTACTTCCTAGATACTGTTTTTCTAACCTTTATCAAACATATTCTTACTGTAAGAGTGCAAGTAGTTTTATCGTTCCCCTATTGAGCTTAACTTAACTGGCCAGGTCTAAGATGGGGAAAATGTAGTGTAAAATTTTCAAAACTGGGCAAGCATCCTGTTATACAAGCATTTTTTTGTTCCCTTCTACTTCCTCAACAAGAGTAGGGGGTTAGGGAAGAGAAGTGTGAGATGCCTAAGAAAATAAGGTTTCATGCAAGAGAAAGCAATAGTGGTAGAGGAAAAACATTTAAAAGATAGCGAACAGAAGCAACATAGGACTAGAAGGTAAGACACTGGTGGAAAGAGAAAGGAGATTTTAAGCCTTTTTGCCTTTAAAAACATCTCAGTTGGGAAAGGAACCCCAATTAGAAATGGACTAAGTGGATAAACGGCACTTCCCTTAAGACCATGATTGCCCATTATTAATTCTACCAATCTGCCTATTTTATGGTATTTTGCCTGTAAATCTTCATTAGAAGTGTAGTTTTTGTGTTGGTCTGAATTCCATTTCTGCTTTACCTCTGTCATAAAGGACAATCTAGACAACGCACTAGATTTGCCCCTTCTCCTATAACTTTATGTTGGCGGTATCATGAAATGCATGGAACAGGGGCCATAATCAATAAATCAGTCTTCAAATATGTTCTTAGTTTTCAGTATGGGAGGGGGACTAAAAACGTGGATGTTTCGCGGGAAATTTATAATTAGTATGTTCCAGGTACACGCGCGATGCCTATGTGCTTTAATCTGTGTGCTTCTCAGTGAGCGCGAGCTACAGAAACGCTTTTCTCACAGGCCCGTATCTGGGGCGCCCGGCTTCCCTACTTCCGGCTCCGCCCACCCACCCGCGGTTGCTAGGAGACGTGATGTCACCGGAAGCGAGGCCTGGGATTGGCTGAAGCGAGGGGAAGCCTCTCCTCCTCGGCAACCACGGCGCCCGGCGTTGGCTTCACAGCTGTTTGTAGGCCTAGGGGTGAGGGTCTGCGGAAGGTAGAGCCTCCTGCGGCCCCGCCCGCCCTCCCGCCGCTGAATCCGCAGGCTCCTGCCGCCCTGCCTCGCCCAGCTTTGCCCTGCCGCTGGGGCGGACCGCCGGGCGGGCTTCTCCGGTGCGGCTGCCCGTGCTTCTGACTGACAGGCACTGTTCCCACAGCCCGTGGAGCCCGCCACGTCCCCGGTCTCGGCCGACGGCACATTGAGGCGGGTGACCTTTCCAAGCCCAGCGCGATGACGGCTACCTGCTCCCGGCTGGCCCGGCTTCCTCGGCGCCGCTGGCGTCGGCTTGTGCGGTTCCCGCCGCCGCCGCCACTACTGTTGCTGCTGCTGCTGCTGCTGGCGGCTGTAGGGCCGGCACACGGCTGGGAGAGTGGAGACCTGGAGTTATTTGACTTGGTGGAGGAGGTGCAGCTCAACTTCTACCAGTTCCTCGGAGTGGAGCAGGTAAGCGGGGCCGCCGGCCGGCCCAAATGCTGCGCTTCCTTTGGCCGCTTGAGGAAAGAAACGTGCAGGTCGGGGCGGAAGGGAGGGGGTGGGGAGGGCTTTGACCCGCTTTCCTCGGAGGGAGCCGGGCACCGCGGCCAGGGCTTGGTTAGCCTGGGTTCTGGCTGTCCTCCTCTGCTCGGCCCACCGGGGTCTCTTCGGAACCCTGACCGCAGGATTTGTCCCCCTCCCCCAGTGCCTCTTCGCCGTGCTCCTCTTGATCCGGTCTCAGTGACAGGTTGGACGGTGCCCCTGGGCTGGTGATACCTTCTCTTTCCTCTGCCATTCTGCGGAGGATCCTTCCACCCAGCTGTGCTGGAGGAAGAAGGAAGAATGGTATAAGTAGACCTTTGACACCTTTCCTTTCTTGGCCCCTGAATGTGGAAAGAAAGCCATGTCTCCCCTAAATTTTCACCTACCCGGTTACACTTTTTATTTTAGCTGCTGCCTTGCTTCTTCCTTTCCGGGAAGATTAGGAATGCATTTTGGTTGGCGTCCGTGTGGCAGAAGTTTTTCTTGCGCTGTACTTTGGACTTTTTAGCCTGTTGGATAGGGGTGCGTATCACAATTTGGAAACCTGGAGGATCTTGAAACCTCCACCGTGTTGGTCCTGGAATTAGATTAGAGGGATCTATTAAGTTTTCTGGGCATTGGAGGCACTTTGGGTGCTACAGGAAGAGAAGCCCTACCAGCAGCACAGGATCGTTTTCTTTCTTTTTCTCTTCCTTTTCTTTTTTAGCTTGAGACTAACTTGTAAGGTCCGTTTGTTGATCTTTACCTCCTACCTAGGGAGTCGTGAGTGAGCTTGTATATCCAATCTCTATCTGAAACCTACTGTCAAATAAAATGACATTTCACTGATTTAAGGATTATGGGGTGAAAGATAGGATTTCACACGATCTGACTGAACCCTTCAAAAAATGCTGTGAATAGTTATGTGGGTTAAAAAAAATAAGGTTTGCCAATAATTGTCATCAAGGTACACTTCACATGACTAGGTATGAAACGTACATTTTCCTCCTATAGGTTATCATAAATTTGTATGACCTGTTGAACTTAACACTAAATGGAAATTTACGTTTAAATGAAATATGATGGAATATAAAATTTTGCCATGCCACCATGATTTTAACGATTTCATTTGTGTAAGAGTTATAAAGCGTAAGCATTCACACTTCAGATTCTTACATGCAAGTAATTATGTGATGTCTGTCTATATTCATTATCTTCACTTGGTGCCAGTTCCTACTTATGGAGACAAAATATACCTCATTTTCAGAGTAAATGATCATACATTATGTTTAAAAATCATTAGTGAAAATATAACTCTGAAGACTTTTAAGAATGCCTTAAAAATCAAGAATATTTTTTACAATTTATCATGATTGGTTAAACTCTGTACAGGGTTATATATAACCTGTTATATGTAACCTGTCCAAAGTTATGAAGATGCTTTCCAGTTACACAAGGAAAATTAAGCCCCTTTAAAAGACTACAGAAATTTAGTAGCAGTAGTTTAAAATTTAGATTATATAATCTAGCTTGCATGTGAACCCTCATAAAATTTTCATTTATAATTTCATGCAGTTTAATTTCAGAGTTAATTAGGCAGTGTGAACAACCAGAGCACTTAACTATATCGGCAAAGATGGGAAAATAAAGAAGCATAGATAATCAAGAAGTTTCTATGTGAAGGTAGAATTTGAAAAGAAGGATCCTGAAAATTGTTTTCATCTGTGTTTCTCTATCTAGTTGTGTTGAATTGGAAAGAATGACAGAAGAAATTTTATTCTACCCAAGCAGAGACACTGATTGGAAGAAGTTCCTTACATTACATTGAAGCTTAACTTTCTTGGAAGACTTTCAGGGGAGCAGAAGTTTGGTAGAGACAAATGCAACCTCTTTTCGGTCCTGAATGTGTAATTTTCAGAGCCAATCAATCTTTTGGTGACTAGCCAGACATGAGGGACCAGGACAAAGTAGACAGGTTACTCAGAGTTGCAACCTGGCTGTATACACTCATCAGTTTTGTTGTCTATTCAACAGAGATTTATTTGGTGCCCGCTGAATTTTAAGCACTAGTCTAGTATATAAAACAAAACCGCCTAGCCTCATGAAACTTACTTTTTAGTGGGGGGGGGGGGGAATTAATGGTAAACGGCCAAACAAGTAAATATAAATGTCAGGAGGTCAGAAAAGGCCTCTGAAGGAGGAAGGGAGTGAGTCGTGTTCACAAGTTGGGGAAGAACATTCAAGAAAGGCAGGCCCTAAATGCTAAGACCTTGAGGCAAGAGCCTGCATGATGTTTGAGGAATAGCAAGGCAGCCAGCGTGGCTGGAGCAGGGTGAACCAGGGGGACGGTAATAGGAGATGAGATCAGAGTCATGGACTTTGGCTATTACTTATAAGTAGGTTGAGGATCCATGTTGGAGAGTTGAACAGAAGAGGTACATGATTTGACTTAAATTTCAGAATGATGGTCACGTTGAGGATCGTTTGTATATATGTCGTTTCTTAGTGGGATACTTTGTGGTATGGAATGTAGGAATGAATCTGGTCACATTCTGGATTTAATTTGAACAACGTGCTGACAGAATTTTACTGATTGTTTGAATGTGGGATATGAGAAAGAAAAAGTTGAGGATAATTCTAAAGCTTTTGGCCTCAGTAACTAAATAAAATACTTGTCTAACTGCAGGTGCTATCTACTGAGACGGAGAAGCCTGGTATAGAAGCAGGTCTGGTTGGGGGAACATCAGAAATTTGGTTTGGGTCATGCTAAATTTAAGGTGTCTTTTAAACATTCAAGTGGACCTGGCATATAGACAGTTGGTTATGTAAGTCTGGAGTTACCAGGAAAAAGTTCCAAACTTTGAGTCAGGGAGAGGTGGGAGAACCAGCAAAGGAGATGGAGAAGGACCAGCCAGTGAAGGAGGAGGCAAACCAAGAAAAAGATGGTCTCTTTCAAGTCAAGTAAAGAGAGTATTTTAAAGAGGAGAAAATGATCAAGTGGGAGAAATGCTGATGTGATTAAAATAAGGTGAGTTCGGAGAATTGACTGTTGAATATGACAGTGTGGAGACCATTGGCTACATCAGCAGGAGCTGTTTGGGTGTGGTGGTGAGATCAGTAGCCTGGTTAGTTTGGGTTTAGGAGAGAAAGAAGGACAAGAATTGGAGACAGTCAATATAAATTGTTTTTTGTGATATCCATATGCCGATTAGAAGCCAGGGGTGATAGAGACTGAATGTAGCATCCATTTTATCCCCTTTTCCACCAGCTCTAAAATAGTTGGCTCAGTCACTGTCTGAACTCTGTAGTTGGAATGACTGATGACTTTTAGAACTTGACTAGGCCAGTTTCTGACTTATAACCTTGGACAGTTAGTTGCCTCATTTTTAGGACAAATGGTATGGTATCTTTATTTACTTCATAGTTAGGTACATAGTAGACACTTAAATATTATCTTGTATAGAAATGTGCAGAGATGGAAGGAGAAGAGTTGTGAAAAGAGAAACTTTTGATTGGAAGCAGTACCATGACCCATTTTACAGTGAAACTGTAGTTATAAATGTTTTTAAAAACCTTTTTTTGTTTTCATCAAAACACTTGTGAAAGTGAGTTCTATATTAATGAGTGTGAGAAATGATTCCTGTGTTTTAAGTTTTTATTTACATTCCAGCTAGTTAACATACAGTGTAATATTAATTTCAGATGTACAGTTTAGTGATTCAACACTCCACAACACCCGGTGTTTATCACAAGTGTGCTCCTTAATCCCCATCACCTGTTTAAACCATCCCTCTACTCACCTTCCTTCTGTAACCATCACTTTGTTCTCTATAGTTAAGAGTCTGTTTCCTGCTTTCTCTCTTCCCCTCCCCCCCACTATGACCATTTGCTTTGTTTCTTAAATTCCACATACGGGTAAAATGATCTGGTATTTGTCTTTCACTGACTTACTTCACTTGGCATAATACTCTGTAGCTCCATCCATGTTGTTGAAAATGACAAGATTTCATCCTGTTTTATGGCTGAGTAATATTCCATTGTGTGTGTGTGTGTGTGTGTGTGTGTGTGTGTGTGTGTGTGTGTATCTCACATCTTCTTTATCCATTCATCAGCCATAGACATTTGGGCTGTTTCCACAATTTGGCTATTATAGATAATGCTGCTATGAGCATCTGGATGCAAGTATCCTTTTGAATTAGTATTTTTCTTTGGGTAAATACCTAGTAGCGCAGTTGCGGGATCATAGGGTAGTTCTATTTTTAACTTTTTGAGGAACTTCCATACTGTTTTCTACAGTGGCTGCACCAGTTTGCATTCCCACCAGCAGTGCAAAAGAGATCCTCTTTCTCCGCATCCTCGCCAACGTCTGTTGTCTGAGTTGTTAATGTTAGCCATTCTGACAGGTGTGAGGTGGTATCTCCTTGTGGTTTTGATTTGTATTTCCCTGATGATGAGTGATGTTGAGCATCTTTACATGTGCCTGTTGGCCATCTGGATGTCTTCTTTGGAAAAATGTCTTTTCATGTCTTCTGCCCATTTTTTAATTGGATTATTTGGGTTTTTGGGGGGGGAGTTTGAGAAGGTCTTTATATATTTTGGATACTAATCCTTAACCTAATATGTCATTTGCAAATATCTTCTTCCCTTCTATAGGTTGCCTTTTAGTTTTGTTGATAAATTCTTTAGTTGTACAGAAGCTTTTCATTTTGATAAAGTCCTAATGGTTTATTTTTGCTTTTATTTCACTTGTCTCAAGAGACATATCTAGTAAGAAGTTGCTACAGCTGATGTCAAAGAGGTTACTGCCTGTATTCTCCTCTAGGATTTTTAATGGGTCTTACATTTGGGTCTTGAATCCATTTTGAATTTAGTTTTGTGTATGGTGCAAGAAAGTAGTTTAGTTTCATTCTTCTCCATGTTGCTGTCCAGTTTTCCCAACACCATTTGTTGAAGAGACTGTCTTTTTTCCATTGGATATTCTTTCCTGCTTTGTTGTGTATTAATTGCCCATATAGTTGTGGATTCATTCCTGGGTTTTCTGTTCCATCGACCTATGTGTTTATTTTTGTGCCAGTACCATATTGTCTTGGTCACTACAGCTTTGTAATATGACACAAAGTCCAGAACTGTGATGTCTCTAGCTTTGCTTTTCTTCTTCAGGATTGCTTTGGCTATTCGGGGTCTTTTGTGGTCTCATACAAATTTTAGGATTGTTTGTCCTAGCTCTGTGAAAAAATGCTGGTGTTATTTTGATAGGAATTGCATTAAATATGTAGATAGCTTTGGGTAGTGTAGGCTTTTTAACAATATTTGTTCTTCCACTCCATGGGCATGGAATGTCTCCATTTCTTTGTGTCTTTTTCAGTTTCTTTCAACAGTGTTTTATTGTTTTAAGAGTCTTTCACCTCTTGGGTTAGGTATATTCCTAGGTATCTTATGGGTTTTGGTGCAGTTGTAAATTGGATTGATTTCTTGGTTTTTCTTTCTGCTGCTTCATTATTGGTCTATAGAAATGCAACATATTTTGTGCATTGATTTTCGTATCCTGAGACTTTACTGAATTCATGTATCAGTTCTAGCTATTTTTTGGTGGAGGCTTTCAGGTTTTCTATATAGAGTCATATCATCTGCAAATAGTGGAACTTTTACTTCTTCCTTACGATTTAGATGCCTTTATTTCTTTTTGTTGTCTGATTGCTATGGCTAGGATTTCCAATACTTTGTGTTTTTTTTTAATGTTTATTTATTTTTGAGACAGAGAGAGACAGACCATGAGCAGGGGAGGGTCAGAGAGAGAGGGAGACACAGAATCCGAAGCAGGCTCCAGGCTCTGAGCTGTCAGCACAGAGCCTGACGCAGGGCTCAAACTCACGGACTGTGAGATTATGACCTGAGCTGAAGTGGGACATTTAACCAACTGAGCCACCCAGGCGCCTCCCCAATACTTTGTTAAATAACCGTGGTGGAGGGGACATCCTTGTCTTGTTCCTGACCATAGAGAGAAAACTCTGTTTTTCTCCACTGAGGATAGTATTAGCTGTGGGTTTTTTATATATGACCTTTATGATGTTGAAGTATGTTCCCTCTAACCTACTTTGTTGAAGGTTTTTATCATGAATAGATGTACTTTGTCTAGTGCTTTTTCTGCATATACTGAAAGGATCATATGGTTCTTATCCTTTCTTTTATTAATGTGGTATATCACATGGGTTAATTTGCAAATATTGAACCACACTTGCAGCCTAGGAATAAATCCCATTTGATTGTGGTAAATGATTCTTTTAATGTGCTATTGGATTTAGTTTGCTAGTATTTTATTGAGATTTTCTGTATCCATGTTCATTAGGGATATTGGCCTATAGTTTTATTTTATTTTTTAATGTTTTTATTTATTTTTGAGACAGAGAGAGACAGAGCATGAACAGGGGAGGGTCAGAGAGAGAGGGAGACACAGAATCTGAAGCAGGCTCCAGGCTCTGGGCTGTCAGCACAGAACCCAATGCGGGGCTCGAACTCACAGACTGTGAGATCATGACCTGAGCTGAAGTTGGACGCCCAATTGACTGAGCCACCCAGGTGCCCCTATAGTTTTCTTTTTTTTGTGGAGTCTTTGTCTGGTTTTCATATAAGGGCAATGCTGGCCTGAGAATGAATTTGAAAGTTTTCCTTCCTTTTCTATTTTTTGGAATAGTTTGAGAGTAAGTATTAACTCTTTAAACATTTAGTAAAATTTGCCTGTGAAGCCATCTAGCCCTGGACTTTTGTTTATTGGGAGATTTTTGATTACCGATTTAATTTCTTTGCTGGTTATTGACCTGTTCACGTTTTCTATGTGTTTCTTCCTGTTTCACTTTTGGTACTTTATATGTTTCTCGGAATTTATCTATTTCTTCCAGGTTGTCTAGTTTGTTGGCATATAGATTTTCATAATACTCTCTTATAATTGTTTGTATTTCTGTGGTGTTGGTTGTTATTTCTCCTCATTGTGATTTTATTTACTTAGGTCCTTTCTCTTTTCTTTTTGGTAAGTGTGGCTGGGGATTTATCAGTTAATTTTTTTTAAAGAACAACTTCCTGGTTTCGTTGATCTGGCCTATCATTTTATTTATTTTATTTTATTATTATTTTTTTTAGTTTCCATATCATTTATTTCTGCCATAATCTTTATTATTTCCTTCCTTCTGCTGGTTTTAGGCATTGTTTGTTGTTCTTTTTCTAGCTCCTTTAGGTATAAAGCTAGACTGTTTATTAGCTTTTTATCTATATTGCTATATACTTCCCTCTTCAGACCGCTTTTGCTGCATCCCAAAGATTTTGGACTGTTATGTTTCTGTTTTCATTTTTTTCCATGTATTTTTTAAATTTCTTCTTTGATTTTCTGGTTGACCCATTCATCATTTAATAGTATGTTGTTTAACCTCCATGTATTTGTGGTCTTTCCAAATTTTTTCTTGTGATTGTTCTCAAGTTTCATAGTGTTGTGGTCAGAAAATATGCATGGTATGATCTCCATCTTTTTTGTACTTGTTGAGGTTTGATTTGTGACCTAGTATGTGATCTACACATCCCATCTACACTTGAAAAGAATATGTATTCTGCTGTTTTAGGGAGGAGTGTTCTGAATATATCTGTTAAGTCCATCTGGTGTAGTGTGTCATTCAAAGCCATTGTTTCCTTGTTGATTTTCTGTTTAGATGATCTGTCCATTGATGTAAGTGGAGTATTAAAGTCCTCTACCATTATTGTATTATTATATATTATTTATTATCTATTTCCATTACGTATGTTATTGTTTTATGTATTTGGGTGCTTCCATATTGGATGCATAAATATTTACAATTGTTACATCTTTTTGTTGGATTGTCCCCTTTATCATGGTACAGTTCTTATATACAGTTCTTACAACTCTTGTTATAGTCTTTGTTTTAGAATCTAGTTTGTCTGATATTAGTATTGCTACTCTGGATTTTTTTTTTTTTTTGACATCCATTTGCATGGTAAATGTTTTTCCTTCCCCTCACTTTCAATCTGCAGGTGTCTTTATGTCTAAAATGAACCTCTTGTAGGCAGCATATAGCTGGGTCTTGGTTTTTTTGTTTTTTGTTTTTGTTTTTTTTAATCCATTCTGATACTCTGTCTTTTGATTGAGGCATTTAGTCCATTTGCATTCAGAGTAGTTAATGATAAATATGTATTTAATGCCATTTTATTACTTGTTTTGTCATTGTTTATGGAGATTTTCTCTGTTCCTTTCTTGTCTTTGTCACTTTTGGCCTTTCCTTTCAGACAGTCCCCTTTGGTCTTTCCGCTCAGACAGTCCCCTTTAATATTTCTTGCAGGGCTGGTTTAGTGGTCATGATTTCCTTCAGATTTTGTGTATCTGGGAAAATCTTTATCTCTCCTTCTATTCTGAATGTTCTTGGCTACAGACTTCCCACTCAGTGCTTTGAATATATCATGCCACCCCCTTCTGGCTTGCCAAGTTTTGGTTGAGAAATCTCCAGTTAGGCTTATGGGTTTCTCTTGTAAGTTAAGGACTTATTTTGTCATGCTGCTTTTAAGATATTTTCTTTATAAAAATTTTTCTTTATCACTGTATTTTGCAAATTAAAATAAGTTTATTTTTGAGAGAGAGAGAGAGTGAGGGAGGGGCAGAGAGAGGAAAGAGAGAGGATCCCAAGCAGGCCCCCCACTTTAAGTGCAGAGCCCGATGTGGGGCTCAGACTCACGAATCCGTGAGACCATAACCTGAGCTGAAATCAAGAGTTGGACACCTGCACCCCGCATGAGCATCCCATATATTTTGCAAATTTAATTATAATAGGTCTTGGTGTTGGCCAGCTTTTGTTGATTTTGATGGAAGTTCTCTGTGCCTCCTGGATGTGTGTGTTTCCTTCCCCAGACTAAGGAAGTTTTCAGCGATTTTTTCCTCAAATTTTCTGCCCCCTTTTTATCTCTCTTCTTCTGGCACTCCTGTGATATGAATATTATTACATTTGGTGGAGTCACTGAGTTTCCTAAGCCTATTCTTGTGTTCCATAATTATTCTTTCTCTCTTTTGTTTAGCTTCATTATTTTCCATTTTTCTGTCTTCTATATCATTTATTCATTCTTTTGCTTCTTCCGGCCTTGTGTTCATCGCATCAAGCCTTTTTCCAGTCTCAGTTATTGCAGTTTTTCACTTCTGACTGATTCTTTTTTAACTCTTTTATCCCTGTGGTTGGTAAGGGTCTCCCTGAAGTCTTCTTGTCTCAAGCCCAGCTGTAATGATTACTGTGTTTTAAGTAACAGCATAGTATTCTGTTTTAAGAGCTAAATGTTTGGATTTCTAACTTATATTTACTGAAATTTTGAAGAGTGTCATTAGGACTTAATTAGAAACTTAATCTAGAATTTGGATCTCATTCAAATCCTTGTTAACATTAAATTAGGTAGAGGGGAGCCTGGGTGGCTCAGTTGGTTAAGTGTCCAACTTAGGCTCAGGTCATGATCTTGTGGTTTGTGAGTTTCAGCCCCACATTGGGTTTTGTGCTGACAGCTCAGAGCTTGGAGCCTGCTTCAGATTCTGTTTCCCTCTTTCTCTGCCCGTCCCCCACTCATGCTCTGTCTCTCTCTGTCTCTCAAAAGTAAATAAAAACATGAAAAAAAGGTAAGTAAGGTTAGGATTCAACAATTCATTTAGTAGGTGTTTCTGCTTAATATCATCCATGAACTGCAATCTCATTTGTAATTGGGCATGTTGCAAAAGCAAGGGTATGCCACATTCTACATTTCTGGTTAGAGAGAATATGTGTTTCATTATTAGACACCCATTTTAGTGCCAGTGAGGCAGTAAGCATTAAGTTCTGTGTAGCTACACAGTCAGCTAATAGAATTTGAATTGTTAAAGGTAAAGAGTAATTGTTGAGGATAAGAGTCTGAGGTTAAGAATTAAATAAAGGGTATCATAGTATAAACAGCAGTATTAAAATGGAAAAGAAGCAATATTAAAATGCTGCTGAGCGCAAACACTAAATTCTAAGAGGGAATAATTTCCTTAGTTAAACAAATTCTGGAACACACACAACTCCTGATTATTAAAGGCACAATAATTTTAAAAAGCTACTTTACTGAGTCTTTACTGTGGCATGTATAATGAGCAGTAGTCAAAACAAGTTAAGACCAGAAAGATCATTGTCATTTACTGGGAAGGTCCAAAGAGATCTAGGGAAATCATAGGGTACATCTACATGCCTACGAAGGAAGGTAGAGACTTCTTATTTCCAGTCAATTTTTAAGGACTTTATTCATGCCACATTAAAATGGATCAAGATAAGGATACTATCCGATGACCATTTATACATTATACATTTATACATTACCAGGAAGCCTCTGACTTTTTGTAATTAAAAAATATTGCAAATCTTATATGACCACACTTTTAGTTAACAGATAAAAAATTAGTATTTAGGTTCTTTTCTGACTTTAAGTGGTGTTTTGGTTAATAGTTGTTTCTAAATTCGATTTGAGAAAGTTAACATGTACGTATAATGTAGCTGGAAATTGTGATTTTACTTGTAGAGATTATATCATATCTTACGGTATTTTTAAATGGATCTTTAATTTATGATGGGAAATAGACTTCTTGTGTTTAAAGCATTTTAGCTTAGACATTTAAATGACTGCCATGCTGTGTAAGATCTGTAGTAGTTCACAGAATTAATGTGTGACTTTTTATATCATGCCTTTAGAAGTAGCATATGAGGTTTAACTTAGAGCAAATTAGATTGATCTTAAATTAGTTGTGGGAAGTGTCAGAGGTTTTCAGTAATGCTGCCATCTCTCAAACTATTGTTGAAACCACTTATTTTGAATCACCTTCAAAGCCTGCAGCCTATTTGGCAGATTATTCTCAATAGTAGTAAGTCTTTAAGATGGATTTGATTTTTAGCTATACCTAATAGTCATTTGGAGCTAAGTTCAGTGACTAAATTGGGTTAGCAAGCTTGGCTAAATACAGTTTGGACTGATAAAAAGATCTGAATATAAATTTAATGTAAGGTTCATAAACTGATTTAAGGACTGTTCTCAAAGAATTGTTCCAGAGAAGTTTGGAGCAATATCTACATGAAGTAAATCTATATAGCCTTACAAAGTAACAATGTATTCTAGTAAATGACTTTTAGAATGCTTATTACTTTGTGGGTAGCAAATTTTTAAAAGATTTTTACCTACAGGAGAAAAATATATAAAGATTACCTTAATTTTAGAGAGGTAGAAAAATAGAGCTAGAAGAAAATAATTTGCCTGCTTTTAGTATTAAGAAAAGTATTCACATAATATTCATATAATACTTCTATAACAAAGCTTGTTACAGCAGAGTGACAGAGGAATCAGAGTAAGTGTTAGGGATAGGGACAATAGCTGGCAATACCACTGAGGTGAGAAAGTAGGAAATACATGGGGGGGGGGGGGGATTGGAAAAATGCATAAATTACAAATAAAAATGGTGATGGTGTAATATCTCCATCTTGTGGCCTTCTTTGGATATTGTCAGTAAAAATGTTGAGGGGTTGTGTTTTCACAACTGTAGGCATAAGTAAAAATAAAATTTGAGTCAGGTGAAAATAAAACATGGGTCAGAGATTTTTGCAGTGTTTTGGGTGAACCTTTAAAACCAAGCTTCCCAACTGGTGTGCTACAAGCAACTGTGCTTAGATAATGGTGTTTTCCCTTGGGTGGCCTTAACAGTTTACTCCAATGTGTCTTTACAAATACAATTTTCTATGAAATGCCATGAAATAAGAAAGATTGGAAAAGCACTGTGAAGGCACATAGCTCTGATTTTTTCTTCCAGGGGAAAATTTGTAAGCCTGTGTGTGTGTGTGTGTGTGTGTGTGTGTGTGTGTGTGTGTGTGTGTATGCAGATATGCACACACATACGTATGTATAATAGATGTGTAACATTAGCCTTACTAAAATCTTTGCTATACTAAAGATCCTTATTTAGCTCTCATAGATGCAAAAGCATTATTTATAGTATCAGTGTGAAAATCGGAATATTAAAGGAATCAGTAAGTCTGACGAATTCGTGTCCTTCAGATACTTGGTTACTTACTCATTCTTGATGATGGAATAACCATTAAACATTGCCATGGTTTGCAGTAACACAAAGAATTTGTACTAATCCTCTGTGTGAAGGGAATACAAATAACTTTGGATATATAAATATAAAAATTCTGAGTAGGAGTGCCTGGGTGGCTCAGTCAGTTAAGCATCTGACTTTGGCTCAGGTCATGATCTCGTGGTCCGTGAGTTCGAGCCCCGCGTCGGGTTCTGTGCTGGCAGCTCAGAGCTTGGAGCCTGTTTCACATTCTGTGTCTCCCTCTCTCTCTGACCCTCCCGCGTTCATGCTCTGTCTCTCTCTGTCTCAAAAATAAATAAACGTTTAAAAAAATTTAAAAAAAAATTCTGAGTAGCCTAAAGTAATATTTGTGACACTGGGAGATAGGTAATATTTTACTTAAAAATCCTGACCTATATTTCAAATTTTTGGCATTTGACACTTTTTCAAGCCACTGATCCCTTAGAGCAGCACTGTTCAATAGATGTATAATATAAGCCACATATGGAATTTTATATTTTCTGAAAGCTACATTTAAAAAGTAAACAAGGGGGCGCCTGGGTGCCTCAGTCGGTTAAGCGTCCGACTTCAGCTCTGGTCATGATCTCGTGGTTCGTGGGTTTTAGTCCTGCGTCAGGCTCCATGCTGACAGCTCAGAGCCTGGAGCCTGCTTTGGATTCTGTGTCTCTCTCTCTCTCTGCCCCTCCCCTGCTTGCACTCTGTCTCTCTCTAAAAGAAATAAACATTAAAAAAATTTTTTTAAGTGAAAAAGAAACATTAAAATAATTTTGATAGTATCTTAATCCAGTGTATCAAAAATATTTTAACATGTAATCACATTTTAAATGATCATTAATGGGGCGCCTGGGTGGCGCAGTCGGTTAAGCGTCCGACTTCAGCCAGGTCACGATCTCGTGGTCCGTGAGTTCGAGCCCTGCGTCGGGCTCTGGGCTGATGGCTCAGAGCCTGGAGCCTGTTTCTGATTCTGTGTCTCCCTCTCTCTCTGCCCCTCCCCCGTTCATGCTCTGTCTCTCTCTGTCCCAAAAATAAATAAACGTTGAAAAAAAAATTTTTAAATGATCATTAATGAGATAGTTCACATTGTGGCTTTTTTACTGTCTTCAAAATCTGGTATGTATTTTACATTTATACTTCTATTATACTTCAGATACTAAACTTTGATAGAAAATACTTGATCTGCATGAGGTTTCATAAAATGTACAGCTAACAAGTAGATTCATGTACTCATTTTTCCAAGCATCCTTAAAAGCTTTCCAGTAACTGAATCAAATACATTTTAAATTTAAATGTAAATTAATCAAATAAAATTAAAAATTTGGTTTCTGCATTGTAACAGCATGTTTTAAGTGCTCAAATGTGGCTAATGGCTACCACTTTGGAAAGTGCAGGTTTAGAGAATTAGCATTTCTGTGTTGTAGAGATAGATTTAAATATTTTTGGATAAAATCACTAATTACTATTTCCATTTTGTCAGGATATAGTTTGTAGTTTTCTTTTTTTTCTTTCTTTTCTTTTTTCTTTTTTTGCATTTTAACTGAGCATAGTTTTTGTTGCTTTATTTTGTTTTTAGATTGTTTGAGTTGTGGTAAATCTCATTTTCCTAGTTAGTTATCTGTACATTTTTCCATTCTTTTCTTTGGCCTATAAAGGCTATCAGTATAGTCGTGCTGCTTTTCTAAGGACGGTGGGTTCTGAACGTCCATGCATAGAGGCCTGCCTACTAATAAGGGTGTTTTAAAGTAATCAATCTAATTCAAATTGGTTATTTACTTTTGCTGATTTGCCTGTTTGATAATTCTTCAAGTATTATTAACTTAATGGATTGTCTTCAATGTTGCTTTAACCAGGAATTCACCAGTGTTCTGTAATTTTAACCTTTGCTCATTCTTTCTATTTATTTTGAAACTCATCCATCAAATGTGTTGTTAGCTATGAAACAGTCAACTGTATTCTCTACTGGCATCTATTTTGATTATTTTGTCTTTTTATTAAATGATTTTCAAAGGAGATTTCTAGATGCACCTCTGTTCGTTTGCCAGTATTTTGGCTCTTTAAATATCAATCACGGATTCCAAATAATCCTGTTTTGCTAGATGCCTCTGCCTCCTCTACATAGTTCCTAATAAGTATTTCTTTCCTTTAGACTGAATAATTAATTGTTGATCTTTTTGACTTTACCTTTCATAATTTCATACACAGTTGAGGAAAAGAAGTAGATCTTAATGTTGATGATTCTCATATCTAGCTATTGTTGTTTTAAATAATCTTGGTACAAGAAGGAAATTACACTGAGGTCAGAGATGTTAAGAATTCTATGTTGAGTGAAAAAAACCCAACAAAAACAAAAATGAAAAAACCAATAATAGAATCCTGAAGTTGGAAGAGATCTCACCAGTATCTAGCCTATTTCCTCATATAGGACTCTCTTCTATAGGTCTCCCAACAGATGGTCACCCACCCTGTTTTATTTATGTCTAACAGTGGGGTTATGAAACAACCTGTTAAGTTTTTAGATAATAGTACTCAGTGGAAATGTTGTTATGTAAAGCCAAAATCATAATTCTTATATCTAATTTCAGCTTCATTTGCATTTTTCCTTTGGAGCTCCCCTGAATATATATTCCCTCTAAATTATTGTTCTGAAATGCCTTAAAATAAAATGCACAAGGAAAATAGTTACTTGTTGATTCTCTCTACAATCGTAGGGTTACTTAAAAAAACACATACACACAATTCTTTGTATGTCAGTTATACCTCAATAAAGCTATTACAAAGAAAATATACAGGCAACCTTGGGGTCTTCTTGTTTTCATGGTCTTTAGATATGTACCACATCCACCCTAGAGAAGACCTAAGCCACCATAGTTATGTTTTCTTGGAATTACATCCAGCATGATTTGAGATGACTATAAATGATTTGCTGGGCTCATCAAAGTCAGCAACAGAACATTTCTAAAAGTTGAAAACATGATATGATTTGGGGAATGCCAGCCTTGATAATATGGACCACAAGATTAATTTAATTAAAATTGTACCCAGACGTTGTTACAGAGTCCTAAAGCAGGACCCATGTGTGCAGTTGTGCGGGTTGTGTGTCTACTTCAGACTTCCTATCATTGTGATACAAAAATCTTTTAGACTTGGAGATTATTATAAAGAACTACACATAGGTAGTTCAACTTGAAGGAAGTGGTTTCTCTTTCATGATTAAAATGTTATTTTTCTTTCAATAGTATTTTAGTTTTTAAGTTCATCTTGAGTGGGAGTTTCTCCTTTCTATGCAGCCCTCCCTAGGGGCTTCACTGTGGCTTTTACTCCTATAGGCAGCTTAGGGCTCCCTCCTGAGGTTATATTAGGGCCACTGCAGATCCAGCTACCAGCCCTGCGGATCGCTTACCCTGGTCTCGGCTGCGGGGCCGAAACCATGGCGTCTTACCATCTAGGATACGTGATATTTTATAAGTCGTAGCCTCAGGTAGTCGCCTTTTCACTTTTTACCTTTTTCCCCCCACAGGTGGTAGAGTCCACTGCAACTCTTGGTTTCAAGCACTGAGCCTGGCTCTGATCCCAGGCCTTTTGTAGAGAATGTTTAGTCCTCATTACTCTTTGAGAGTCCGTTTTCTCATGTACTGCCTACTTGTAGGTATGGAGTCCGGAGTCCGGTAGGACTATACCTTAAGCTCTAATTGGGGCTACAAGTTTCCATTTGTTTTTGTCTACAGAGATACTTAACTAGGTTTTATCATGGCTATGTGTTGGTAGTTTGCTCTTTTTAAATCGTATCATTGGTATGTATTTGGAGTGGGGTTAGGGAGGAAGTCCCTCAAGTTCTTGCAGTGCCACTTTAACCCTGGAATATTTTTAAAAGCTTCATTTCTTTTATAATAATTATTATTTTTAATGCCAGTTTTCCTGTTACCTAAGAACATTTAACCATTTATCTTCCAGAACTATAATCAGGCCTATTATTCACAGCACTATAAAAGACTATTAGGTATTGAAAGGGACAGTAGACAGTTCACTTTCTGACCACTATTCCTGGATTTTATTCCAAGTCTGGGTGCTAAAACAGTCAAGTAACATTTCTGAAGTACTTGAATCTCACAAGGTTTTGAATATGGTAATAAGTAGATTCTGTGACCTCAGAGTGATGCATATGGTCCTGTTATTAGAGATGCTCAGAGGAGAGTTCTCAACTTTGTCTTGAACCTTAGCGAGAAAAATATGCCAGGTGGAGAGAAAGATAGTGAAAGTCAAGATACATGTCATCAAAACCATTGTTGGGGGAAATGAATGGTCCTAAAGTTAAATTATATGCACGTATATATGTTGGCTATAAATATATGCTACTTGCAAGCCCCTTGAATTCTTTCTCTTTCTGGGGGTGTCTGGGTGGCTCAGTCAGTTGAGCATCTGACTCTTGATTTCAGCTCAGGTCGTAATCCCAGGGGCGTGGGATCTAGACCCGCATCGTGCTCCATGTGAGTGTGAAGCCTGCTTGTGATGCTCTCTCTCTGTCCTTCTCCCCTACTTGTGCGCGCTCTCTCTTTCTAAAATAAAATAAAAAATTTTCAAAACCTCTTTCTGGGCCTAAATAACTTTATGTTCTCTTATATTCAGTCTTCAAAGATGCAAAAAACAAACCATAGGACAGTGAGAGTTAACCTCACTGAAAACTGTTTTAGTAATTAACTTGATGACAGTACTAAAATCATAGAATTTCAGTGGATATTAACTTCATGGAATTGAATGATCCTTAACCGAAGCTTCAATAAATGATTTATTTTAAGGAAAGAAGTATACAATTCAGATTTACAAGGCAAGGTAAAGAGTCCTTCATTTTGGATTCATAGCACTTAACTATAATCAGTTTACACATAATTTGAGGAGTACGTTTGTTTTGTAATTATTATATACATTTAATACTTAGTTGTTAATCTGAAGGATGTGTTTAAAGATACAAACATGGAAGGCAACCGTGGTATAATGAGCTTTTTAAAAGACGTTTCACTTACAGACAATCATTGTTGGTTTTCTGATGTGGATAACAACCCTGTCTCTGCAGCAATGTTTCTTGACCTTTGTTTTTGTGATAGCATAGAATATGCAAAACTATCTAGATTACGATACAAAACTGATAACAAAGCCTGTTTTTTATATCTGTTAATTCATTAGTTCTTTTGATAGTATTACTAATAATAGTAAAGAATTGGAAACAATCAAATTTTAACCAGAGAATGTTTCAGTAAATACTATATGTGAAAAGCACGCAACAACATGGAAGAATACTTATAATATAAGTGAAAAAAAGCTAAATACCAAGTTATATTCACATTTAGTTATAATTTTGTAGGAATTATATATGTGCACAAAAGTGGGACAGTAACATGGACTAATGGGAACAGTGAGTTGTGGGATTAGTAGAATTAATTCATTTAGGGGTGAATATTTCCTTTTAGAGTTCTGTTAATATTAGTAATATATACCCATGTACATTCTATTTCTTTGGAAAAAGAATGCTATATAATTATATCACAGATAAACTAAATTAACAACATATCTTCATATTTATTAGATAAACTGAATGGGTATTTTTAAGTTGCCTTTAACCTATAACCTATTTATAATTATGTGGGAAGTTGGACAGACAACTTTAGACCAAAAAAACCCATCCATTTATTTTGTTATTTTAAAAATATCGAATAATTTCTAATATTTATTTCAGTGAATCAAAACCTATTTCATCATAGTTTCAGATGTTAGTCACTTGAGAAATTAATAGCTTGGGTCAAAGTAGCTTTATGGTTGCAAATATACTTAGTATGGTGTGGCTATAGTTCTTCATTTTAGCAAACAAACACCATGATGTCCTAGCCAAGAAAGCCAACTAATACGTCTTGAGGATGAGACCACACTTTGATGCCTCTTAACTTTTTATTATTTTTCTGAATGTTTACACACATATATTACAGCATATTGTATATACTGTTGAACAACCAGCTACATTATAGGCTTATTATAATTTCTTCAATCCTCACAGTGCATACAGTTTAGAAGTGTGCTGTCTAGTACTGTAGCCCATAGCCACATATGACATCAGGCACATCAGGCACTTGAAATGTAGCTTGACTAAGAACATTAATTTTATATTTTATTTAATCTTGATTAACTAAAATTAAAATTTTAAAACTGAACAAGTAAAAAATATTTTCCTATTAAACACAGTTTTATAGGGGCGCCTGGGTGGCGCAGTCGGTTAAGCGTCCGACTTCAGCCAGGTCACGATCTCGTGGTCCGTGAGTTCGAGCCCCGCGTCGGGCTCTGGGCTGATGGCTCAGAGCCTGGAGCCTGTTTCTGATTCTGTGTCTCCCTCTCTCTCTGCCCCTCCCCCGTTCATGCTCTGTCTCTCTCTGTCCCAAAAATAAATAAACGTTTGAAAAAAAAATTTTTTTTAAATAAACACAGTTTTATTGTTTGGGTAGGACTACATTTCACTTTAGCCATCAAAAATTTGGCTTATTCATTGAGATGTGCTGCACATGTAAAATACACACTGGGTTTTGAAAACTTTGTAGAAAAAGTAGTGTAAAATATGTCCGTAATTTTTAATATTACATGTTGGAAAGAATATTTTTATATATTGGTGTATATAAAATATTGTTGAAATTAATTTTACCTATTTCAAAAATTTTCTCCTTTTTAATGTGACTACTAGAAAATGTAAAGTTACATGTGGCTTGCATTATATTTTTATCGGACAGTGCTGGCTTCCTGCAGGCATCAGCAAAGTATGACCTGTCCCTGGTGTAGATTTCTGGGTGGAGGAGCATGTACTTACGTTGCCCAGGGTGTAAAAGATAGTTATTGGGCTCAGGAAGAAAATGTTAAAGCTTTATTCACTTATATTTCTTTTACCCTTTAAAATTTTATGTCTTCATGTGTGTTTTATAATATACCATATATTGGTATACTCATGGCTACATGTAAGTTAGAGAATAAATATATATGAAATTTAAATATAAATATTAAAATTAAAAATTTTTTACAGATAGTTTAATGACCAAAAATATTTGGAAGCCATAGTTTAGAGGCTCCTTTAAAAGAGAAAGAGAAAGAAGGTGAAAGATACGAGGCAAGGCTTTTGGATTAATGGAGTAAGGAGCTCAGCATGTCTCCCGGGGGGGGACCCCCCCCACCAAATGATGAAACAACTATTTCAGGACTCTGAAAATTGAACAAAGGCACATGACAAATTGAGAAGCATTAATTAAAAAATAAGCTGGTGAACTTCAGGTAAAGTAAGTGGAAGTTGGTGGCATTTTTGCTCGGGATTGCACTCACCCCTCCTTCCAGTTCTGTCTGTGAGGTAGTTCTACCAAGGCAGAGCAAGTTTCCACCACTGCTGGTGGAAGAGCTGACTTGATTTGGAGTGAAGTGCAGAAAATTCTCTAGCCATTGAGTACCATCAGGAGTACTGGCTATCTCAGTGGCAAACAAATGGGGGAAGGCCAAGATCACAGCCTCCCTGAGATTGTGATCCTAGATAGAGAAAGCAGTAACCCAGCAGAGTAGTCAGAAAATTAACCAGGAGATCCAGAGAATGGGACAGTCACGTGGGCCTTGATAACATCCCACCTCTCCATTATCATCTGGAAAGCTGTGCATATCCACAAGGCTGCATGCACATTCAGGAGGGAATGGAGAAGGCCTTACCTTCACACATTCCTGACTGAACAAGAGGTCTTGTGCATGTGCAGATGAGACACAAGGGGTCAAACAGAAAGTAAGAACCTCAAAAGACTTATAAAATGCTTAAATTATGAATGTGTTCCTTTGCTGACATGCAGACCCATCATCAAAAAGTGGAAGCTTTACTGGCTTGAGATGTTTGAGCACAACCTGTAGCTAATGATTGACGAATCATTACTATGCTGAGCAAGCTTAAAAATAAAAACAAGGGAGGAAAAAAGTCCTGAGCACAGATTTCAGTAGCAGCACACTACACAGAAGACAGACTCCATAGAATAATCCCTAGCTGGTCACTAAACAAACAAAAACAGAAGAATAAGCCCCAGTGCAAGGGGGGAAATCAGAATCTAAGGTTGCTCCAGTATATTATCAAATATCCAGTCTTTGATAAAATTTGTGACACAAAAGAACATGAAAGTGACCTGTATTCAGGATAAAAAAGAAATCAATAGAAACTGTCATTAAATGGGCCCAGCTGTTGTACTTAGCAAGCAAAACTTCCAGGATGCTGTTATAAATATTTTCAAAGAAATAAAGGAAATCGTGTCTAAGGAAAAGTATGATGACAGTGATTCAGCAAGTAGAGAATATAAAAGAAAATAGAAATTAAAAAAATGAAAATTCTGGAGTTGAAAAATACATTAGCTGAGATGAAAATTCACTAGATGGGATCAACTGCAGATTTAAGATGACAAAAGAGTAAGTGAACTTGAAGACAGATTAGTAGAAGCTATTCAGTTTGTAAAACAGAAAGAAAAAAGAATAAGAAAAATAAACAGTCTCAAAAACCTGTGGGACACAATCAAGCATATCAACAATATGTGTAATGAAAATCTCAGAAGGACAAGGGAGAAAAAGAGGGAAAGTATTTTGAATGCTTCAAAATTAACCAAATTTGATAAAAAAATATTAATGTGCACATCCAGGAAGCTCAACAAACTCCAAGAAGGATCAATATAAAGATATCCATACCTAAGCAAATCACGGTAGATTTTGGCTGTAGAAAGCCAAAAATAAAGAGAAAATCTTGAAAGTAGAATTTAAAACCATACAGGATGACAGTATGATTAAAAACTGACTTCAAATCAGAAACAATGGAGACCAGAAAACAGTGTTATATTATATTCAAAGTTCTGAAAGAAAAAATGTAACCAAAAATTCTATATCCTACAAACTTAACTTTCAAAAAGAAAGCAAAATAAAGAAATTTCCAGATAAGCAGAGATTAAAGGAATTCATTGCTAGTAGATCTGCCTTACAAGAAATACTAAAGGAAGTTCTTTAGACTGAAAGGAAATGAAACCAGAGAGTAATGTGAATCTATATAGAAAATATAAATATGTAGATATACGATTACATAAAACAATAACTATAAAACTATATTATTGAGCTTTAACATATAAAGATTACTTTATATGATAGTGACAGCATAAAGAAAGGAGAAAGGAACTATAATGGAGCAATGTTTCAATATATTTTCAGTAAAAGGTTAGTATTAATCTGATGTAGATCTTGATAAGTTACAATATATATGATAATCCTTAGGCAACCATTAAGAAACTAAAAAACTGATATATATTAACTAAAAAATTAATATAGTAAAAATGCTAACAAAGTAAAATGGAGCACTAGGACATACCTATAGCTATGTAACTAAAAAGACAATAAAGAAGAAACGGGAAAAAAGACATGAGATATATAGAAAACAAATAGTAAAATGGCAGATGTAAATCCGACCGTATCAGTGACTAAATTAAATATGACTAGCTTGAAAAATAAAGTCGTAGAGAATGTCAGGCTGGATTAAAAAAAGATCCAACTGTATTCTTTCTACAATAGACACTTTAGATTCAAAGATACAAGTAGATTGAATATAAAAGGATGGTATAAGCAGTAATAATATATTAGTAATATACTGAGATTAAGCAATGTACCGATATACTGATATATTAGGCAAAATTGACTTGAAGACAAAAAATATTTCCTACTATAGATAGCGAGAGACATTTCCTAGTGATAAAAAGGACAGTTCATCAAGAATTTACAACAGTAAATTCATCAAGAATTTACAACAGTAA
>NW_024412434.1:13747039-13778384 GCF_014898765.1 Herpailurus yagouaroundi
TTCATCAAGAATTTACAACAGTAAGTTCATCAAGAATTTACAACAGTAAATTCAGTAAACAGTAAATACATCTAACAACAGGACTCCAAAATACATGAAGCAAAAACTTACAGATTTAAATGGAAAAATAGATAGCAATAATTGTTTAGTACCCTGCTCTCAATAAATGATAGAATATAGACTGAAAATCAATGAGAATGTACAAGACTGGAATAATTCTGTCAACTAACTTGACCTTACTGACATCTATGGAACACTCAACCCAAGAACAGAATACACATATTTCTTTTTAAAAATTTTTGTTTTTAATGTTTATTTATTTTTGAGACAGAGAGAGACAGAGCATGAGTTGGGAAGGGGCAGACAGAGAGGGAGACACAGAATGTGAAGCAGGCTCCAGGCTCTGAGCTGTCAGCACAGAGCCTGACGCGGGGCTCGAACTCACGAACCGTGAGATCGTGACCTGAGCCGAAGTCGGATGCTTAACCGACTGAGCCACCCAGGTGCCCCTGGAATACACATATTTCAAGTTCACATAGAACATTTGCAGGATAGTTCATATGGTAGACCAGAAACCAAGCCTCAGAACACTTAAAGGCATTAAAATCATACAAAGTATGGTCTCTAATAATAATGGAGTTAAATTAGAAATCAACAACAGAAACAAATCTGGGAAATCCCCAGATATTTGGGCCTCAACACATTTCTCAAGTACCCTTGGATCAAAGGAAAAAACCACAGGGGAAATTAGAAAATATTTGAACTGAATGAAAATGAAAAAGGAACATATCACCATTTGGGGGATGCAGTTAAAGCAGTACCTAAGTGGAATTTATAGCTTTAAATACCTATTTTAGCAAAGAAGACATATTTCACATCAATAGCCTTAAGCATTTGCCTTAAGACAGAAGGAGGAGAAAAAAGCAAATTCACAAGAAAAAATGAGGGAAATAATAAGATTAGAACAAAACATAAAACAGAAAAAACAATGGAGAACAGTGAAACCAAAAGTTTGCTCTTTGAAAAGATTATAAAATTGATAAACCATTAGCTAGATTGATCAAAGGAAAAAAGAATAAATTATCAACTTCAAGAATGAAAGATGTGTATCAGTACTAACCCAACAGAAGTTAAAAGGATGATGAGAGAATACTATGAAGTTTGCCAACAAATTAGGCAACATAGGTAAAATGAACAAAATTTATTTCCCAGAACTGTCTCAATAGAAAATCTGTTAAAAACACAGAGGAAAGCAAACCATAAGAGACCTTTAAATACAGAGAACAAACTGAGGGTTGCTGGAGGGGCAGTAGGTGGGGGGATGGGCTAAATAGGTGATGGGCATTAAGGAGGGCACTTGTTGGGATGAGCACTGGGTGTTATATGTAAGTGATGAATCACTGGGTTCTACTCCTGAAACCAACACTACACTGTATGTTTAACTTGAATTTAAATAAATAAATTTAATAAATAAATTTAAATAATAATAAAAAAGAAAATCTCAACAGACCTATAACAGGTAAATAACTTGCCTTAGTAATGAAAAATTTTCCACGAAGAAAAGCTCATACCCAGATAGCTTCATTAGTGAATTCAATCAGATATTTAAAGAATAAGTAATTATAGTCTTCCACAAACTTCCAGAAAATAGAAGAGGAGAGGAGGGAATACTTCCCAACTCATTCTGTGAGGTAAGTATTACTCTGGTAACATAAAGCCAAAGATATCACAAGAAAAGAAAATTACAGACCAATTACCCTCATGAATATAAATGTAGAATTTCCAGCAAAAATGTTAGCCAACTGAATCTTGCAACATATAAAATGGATGAAACATCATGATTAAATGTGACTTATCCCAGGAATGCAAGGTTAGCTTAACATCTGAATGTAGTGTGGCATACTAATAAAATCAATAACAGAAACTACGTGATCATCTCGGACACGTGCATCTGCTTTAAAAAAATTTTTTTTACGTGTTTATTTTAGAGAGAGAGAGAGAGCATGAGAGGAGAAGGGCCAGAGAGAGAGGGAGACAGAATCTGAAGCAGGCTCCAGGCTCTGAGCTGTCAGCACCGAGCCTGACGTGGGGCTCAAACTCATGGACCGCCAGATCATGACCTGAGCCGAAGTCAGACACTTAACCGACTGAGCCACCCAGGCGCCCCCACATGCATCTGCTTTTAAAAACCAACTCTAGTTTGTATTAATAAACATTATAGTAACTTAATTATAGAAGGTGAGAAATATTACACAGTCTCTATCAGTATATTATGTACAGTCCTGGTAATATATTACCAAATGGAGTTTTTTTAAGGGGGAGTTACAAATATAATAATGGTTCTAAGAATCTTGTCCAATGAAGAACATATTTAATGTGGAAAGGAGAGGCTAAAGGGATGAATGATCACTAACTTCAAAATTAGAATTAGAAAATATATTTTTAAACTATTTTTACTTACTATCTTTCATTTTGGAATAACTTCAGACTTAAATAGCAAAAATAATACAAAGAGGTCTTTGTACCCCTTTTACCTAGCTTTCCCAAATGTCTGGGAATAACCTAAATAAAATTATCAAAATCAGGAAATTAACACAGAACTGTTAACTAACCGATACTCTTATTCACATTTTGCCAACTGTCCCTCCAACATTCTTTTTCTGGTCCAGAATCACACATTTAGTTACCTCATCTCATTGATGTTTTTTACTCTGGGACAGTTCTTCAGTCTTTGTCTTTCTTAACACTTTTCAAGAGTTATATTTTAGATAGTTGTGTTTTAGAATGTCCCTCAATTTGGGTTTATCTTGTATTTCCTAATGATTAAATTCAGGCTATGTATGTTTGGCATGAATATCCACAGAAGTGATGTTGTGCCCTTTCTGGTATATCAGTAGGAACATGATATTAATGTATCTTATTACAGATGATATTAATTTTGATTACTTGGTTAAGCATCTGCCAAGTTTTCCACTGCAAAGTTACTCTTTTCCCTTTCTCATTTTTCTTGTGGGAAAATACTTTGAGACTATGCAAATATTTTGTTTCTCATCACACTTTTGCCCAGTAATTTTAGCATCCATTGATGACTTTTGCCTGTAACCAACATTACTGTGGTATTTACCAAATGGTGATTTTTCTATTTCCATTATTTGTATATTTATTAGTTGGTAGTGTACTGTAAGGAAGAAATATCCCTTCTTGTTATTTAATGAGTTACTTATATCAGTATGTACTCGTGAATATTTATTTTGTTTTATGGCTTATACTCCATCACCATCAATATTTCCTTGCTAATATTATATCACATTTGGCCATTGAGAGCTCCTTCACGTTGGGTCCTCTGTGCTTTAGCTTATACCTACTATTTTGCAGGATACTTTCTTCTTTTCTGGCAGCACAGGATGTTCCAGACTTATGTGCTTCCCATTGACCTAGCCCTGGAATCCGTCATTTCTTCAAGGAGCTCTGGTTCTTTTCACTGAAGAATAGCGTTTAGAAACTAAAATATGGTCACTAAGTGTGCATATTACTTCTGTGGTGCCATTGCATGTAATATTCCTCAACGGAAAGAACTAGGAAAAACGTGTATTTATATAGTTTGTTCAGTGTCTAGATTTTCTGTCTTAGGTTGCTTGCTGCCATTTCTTTACTATCTAGCACAGCGTTTATTTAGCATTGTGGTCAATAGATATTCGTAACTAAGGACTTTCGAACCCCCTAAGTCTATTATGTTTTGATTCTGAGAAAGGATGGTAAGCTGGGGAACTAGACAGAGAATCAGAATAAAGAAAATCAAAAGCCATGAGAGAAGTTTTGATCGTTATCAAAACCAGTGAAGGCGCTGAAGGCCTAGAACAAACTGCTCAGAGTAGTAAGCAAGAAAAGATTGAGAGTCTTTTTATTCATTATACCTTAGTCTGACGGACTTGCAGAAGATTTTATCAGTAAGCCATGGTGAAACAAGTAAATAAGGACATCTCCTCTACAGGAATCCTGTCTTTAATTTGCTTTCCATTATTTTCTACTTTATTCAGGTAGACCAGATCCAAGAACAGTTATTTTTGCTGTAACTCAATCTATGGCTTTCTTGTTCTGCAAAATCACACTCTAAGAAAAACAGTGTATAGGGGAAAAGGATTGAATACAGCCTTCTATGGAAGGCATTAACTACAACCATACTTTTAAAAATTTAATTAAATCTTCATCAGCGTTTTTACCTAACATTATAGTCAGTTCTTAAAATCTTTAACTTTTGTGCTCCTGCTTTCTTATTTGAGATAATGGTTTTTTAAAAAAATTTTTTTGGGGCGCCTGGGTGGCGCAGTCGGTTAAGCGTTCGACTTCAGCCAGGTCACGATCTCGCGCTCCGTGAGTTCGAGCCCCGCGTCAGGCTCTGGGCTGATGGCTCGGAGCCTGGAGCCTGTTTCTGATTCTGTGTCTCCCTCTCTCTCTGCCCCTCCCCCGTTCATGCTCTGTCTCTCTCTGTCCCAAAAATAATAAACGTTTAAAAAAAAAAAATTTTTAAAAAAAAATTTTTTTTTAACTTTTTTCTTATGTTTATTTTTTGAGAGACAGCGGTAGGGGGCGGGGGTTTGGGGAGCAAGCTGAGGAGGGGCAGAGAAAGAGGGAGAGAGAATCCCAAGCAAGCTCCACGCTGTCAGCACAAAAGCCTGACATGGGGCTCAAACTCCAGAACTGTGAGATCATGACCTGAGCTGAAACCAAAGGTCTGCGCTTAACCGATTGAACCACCCAGGCACCTTGAGATAATAGTTTTGGGTTTTTTTTTTAATTTTTTTTTATATTTATTTTTGAGAGAGACAGAGTTGTTGTTTTTTAATTTTTTTATGTTTATTTTTGAGAGAGAGAGAGTTGGGTTTTTTTTGTTTTATTTTGAAGTAATTTCCAAATCCAACTTGGGGTTCAAACTTATAACCCCAAGATCAAGAGTCACATGCTCCACCTAGTGAGCCAGCCAGGCACCCTAAGATTTCCCTCTCTTGATGGAGATATGCTTCTAGGTAGCTAGTGGCTGTTTATGTTTTATATTCTTTAGTACTTCTTGAATACTTTATTACCTATTAAAAAGAGTTAATCAAGAAAAAATCTCACTCTATTCATATATAATTTGGTTGATGTGGAAAGAGAAAAGTAGAAGGACTTTCTTCTGAAGAGAAGAGCTTTAGGGAAAAAAAAAACCTGAAGATTATCTAATTACAAAATAAGCAAGGGGTACCTGGGTGTCTCAGTCAGTTAAGCACCCAACTTTGTCTCAGGTCATGATCTCACGGTTCGTGGGTTTGAGCCCTGCGCTGGACCCTGTGCTGACTGTTCAGAGCCTGGAGCCTGCTTCAGATTCTGTGTGTGTCTCTCTCTTTCTTGCCTCTCCCCCCACTTGCACTCTGTCTCTCAAAAATAAATAAACATTAAAAAACAAAACAAAGTAAGCGAAATATTCCTATATACAAACTAGACGTCCTCATTTAAAATTTAAACGCTTTTGCAGTTAAATTTATCATCTAAATGTTGGGTAAATGTACAGAATGTACCAAAATAATTTGGGCGTGAGTTTTTTTTTTTACTCCCCTTGCCACCTTGAAAAAGAAATCTCATTTATTTATTAGTTTTCTGTAGACTTTTTAAAGAATGTTTATATTAGACAATCTGATCAGCTTTTCTAGAAGAGAGAAAAGATCTATTATCAACTTATCAACCTACATTATCCAGCTGGGGAAGTAGAGATCCAGAGTGATGTAATGATCATATAGGGTCAGCACAAGAACATAAGCCTCCTGACTCCTAACTTAAATGTTATATTAGCTATATTAAAGTGTATTTGTTTTATTTAATGTGAAAAAAATCATCATAATTGACAACCTGCTCCTGGGCATGTGTATTTTGGTCCTCTGCCCTGGGGTTCAATTCTAAACTTAAGTCCAAATTGGCTCCAGAGCTAGAATGTTGAGAAGAGAAATAGGAGGAGATAATGTATACTTCTTCAAACCACATAAATAATTACTACTTTTAGAAATTATTTCTCCTTCAGAATCTTGATTTTGATTCATATCGTACTTTGTGTGCTTATCTACAAAACAAGAAAGTAAATTCCTGAAGAAGACCTTGTAACAATTGCTTTAGAGAAACTGAGCTTTGTAAGTTAATTAATTACACTATCTATATTGCAACTTTTAGGTAAATAACCTACATTTACTTGGCATAGTCTCCCATGGTATTTTTCTTTTCATTTTTGAAATTTGATAGTTTTCTTTTTTAAAAATCACTTAGATAAAATCCTGAATTTTGTGTGGCATTTAAGTACTAAGATTGGCTTTTGTCCTTGTGAGTGCCCACCATAGTCTCTACCTACCTACAAAGAAGCATCAGGATGCTCAGGGTCATTCATGAGGCAGATTTGGAGTTATCACTGTTTCTGTCTTCCGTTGGTTACCATTGGTCCTAATTTCTCTTCACTGATGTTGCTTGTTTTGATGGTTGCTTTTGCAATGGTTATGCTGGTGGTGTTATGGAAGAAAAGAGTAATAGGGGAACCTGGTGGGTGGCCCGCATTCAAGAAGAGACTTGGAGAAAAGCAGAGGCTGTATCCTTCTCTTCCTCCACTGATTTTAACTTAGCTGTAGAAATCAATAAGCATAACCTGTGTAGCATGATGCAGGCCAAATTCTCTACCTCTTTGTCTTTTATTATCCATTAGGAAGAACTGAGAAAAGCCAGAAGTAGCAAAAGTCCCTTGCTCCTAAAAGCAAGTGTAACCTTTTCAGACTGGTATTGATCTTTGTTAGGTTAGGAATTCTAGTGGGTATTGCTTTAAACCCCACCTCAAAAAAATCTGTTGGCATTTCCCCCAATATGTCAATAGCATTTTAAAAATTGTTGCTATTAAGATTCAGTGACAAATAACGTGGCCAGAAGATTTGACATGGAATTTTGTCTGATAGTGGGATGATATTGGTTACCCAGAGCTGTGGGTAGTAGGGACAAGAGAGTGTTAGGATTAATGAATACGTGTTTACATGGATTGTCTTAACTTACTATTGAACAATGCATGTTTTTATTATTGGCTCTTCTACGTCATAGAAGCGAGCCTTTCACATATGCCAACATTTCACAACATTGGTCATTACTAAATATTTGCATGCCTACATAAAGTGTATGATACTTTTCTAAGTTTTATAGAATGTGTGGAAGATACGATCCTTGTTCTCGAGTATAATGCTTCAACGAAGATACGTGACTTTTGGAATCAGGAAGATGAATACAGTTTTCACCAATAAACCTATTACTGTCTTTTTAGAAAATCATATTATAATATGATTATAATACACACACACACACACAGACATATAGCCTATATATAGGTATATAGCCCTTCAAGATGCTAAGTTCTCAGAAGTAGTAAGTCATAAGTACAGATACAACTGCTTATATAGCAGCTGGTTGGTTTATAGAAGTCTTCAGTGCATATTAGGATTTCCCTATTAGAATTTTGCCCATTTAAATATGTTTCTCTTTCCCTAATTTTCCCCTAATTTATCTAGAAGAAATTTGAGGTGAATCTAACTGGGGAAAAAAAAAATCCTTTAGGCCAAAAAACTTGAGTAGTAATCAATTCATAGTTTAATAAAGGACATGTGTAGTTTGAGTTTTTGGATAACCTTTCTTCCTTTGAAAGCATTCTTCAATTAAAACCAGATGAGAGTAGCAAAGAAGGTATTTAGAGCACTAAAAAATGGATATGCTTCATGGAATTTGCAGAATTCATCAATACATGTAACAGTGATTTATAATTACATTTGGTTCTAACACATCAGTGTAGATCTAACAGAGGCACAGTAAGTAAGATAGCTAGTATAAAACGCTAAGGTGAAAGGGTTAATTGGCCTTCCACAGTTCAATTTGCCACTCTAGTGGCACTTTCTGTTGTCTGTGTAAACAGAGTTGCTAAGTACTTTCCCACTAATCTGCCACCCTTTTATTTATACAGTTGAACCTCCAATGAGGAATGGATCAGTTTACCAGTTGTTAGGCCTTTTCTTCCTGCCTTTTCAATCCACTTCATGCTTCCCCTGCCCGCCGCCTTCCCCCCCCCCCCCCCCCCCAGCTGTTGCTACATACCTTCCTAATCTTTCCTTAGTCCTTATGATTTTGGTCTTTCTCCCCCCCAGCTTGTTTCACTCTTATTCATCGATGCAAGTATATGGATGTGTATACCTGGTTCTACTCCTCTATACCTCCTTATTCCTCACCTCTACTCCCATTCATTCATTCTACTCCTTCCTATCTCAAAACTTGCTGCAACTCTTCAAATTTGTTTTCAAGTAACATTTAAATATTCTTTAAACATTTAAAAATAATGAAAATTAAAAGCATATCACTAAAAGTCTCTCTAACCAGCTTTATTGTCTGAGAGCCTTCTACTTCTCTGTGAATTAATATAGTAATATATATATATATAATGTGTATATATATATATACACACACACACTTCTGGCCATATTAGTAATTTTATATATGTATGTATACATATTCATAATCATAATATGGTATTGCTGAAAATCTACATAATTCTGGAAATACTGTTCTTCTTTTTTCACTCTATTTTTAAGGTCTGTACATATTACATAGCTAATTTCAACTGTTAACTGCTTCATAATACTACATTGTATTTTACATTTTAATTATCTACCTATCAGTGGACATATAAATTATATCCATTTTTTTCTGTTTTAAACAATGCCAGAGCAAACAGTCTTATAGATGTTGTCTTGTACATATTGCTATAATTTTTTAGGGCAGTGTTTTCCACATAGCAGGTAGTTGAATCAATTTAGGTAGGTTGGAATCTGCATTTTGAAAAAAAAATAGAATGTAGAAGTGTCAGAGTAAAGGGCATATATTATTTTCATGAGACATGTATCACAACTCAGAACACAATTATAGAAAATGTATTTCCTACTGCAGGTCTCAGTCAAAAAGTTTATAGTGTGATACGAAATGTATTTTGTAATGTGTATCTAAGTTTGTTTTGGGTTATATACCCAGATGTGGATTAACTAGATCATAGGCTACATAATATTTTTAATTTTGTTGGACATAGTTACTTTCCATAGTGGCTGCACTAATTTACCTTCCCTACACCGTAATCAATATTTGATATTCTAGTCAGAATTTTACATATTCTATATTCTTTTTCTTTTTCTTTCTTTTTTTTTTGGTAATGCTTATTTTTTAGAGAGACAGAGACAGAGACAGAGTGCTAGAGGGGGAAGAGCAGAGAGAAAGGGAGACACAGAATTGGAAGCAGGCTCTAGGCTCTAAGCTGTCAGCACAGAGCCTGTCATGGGGTTTGAACTCACGAACTGCGAGATCATGACCTGAGCCAAAGTCGGATGCTTAACTGACTGAGCCACCCAGGGCTCCTACATATTCTGTATTCTTAAGGATGAAAAATTCCATTTTATTTTAATTTTCATTTTAACTTAGTGAGGTTGAGTATAATATTCTTATTGCTAAAAAGAAATTGTCAAGAACATCTGGTTGGTGGGATTACTATTCTTGCAAATCCTGCTTCAAACTAGAGAAAACTTCACCTCCACAATCTTTGCTAATAACACTTTCCTTTTATTTTAAAAATATTTATTTTGGGGTGAGCGTAAGCAGGGGAGGGGTGGAGAGAGGAGGACAGAGGCTCCAAAGTGGACTCTGCACTGACAGGCTGACAGCAGCGAGCCCAGTTGGAACTCAAATTCATGAACTGTGATAACATGACCTGAACGGAAGTCCGAAGTCGGACTTTCAACAGACTGAGCCACCCAGGTGCCCTTCCTTTTTTTTTTTTAAAGTAGTTAGCCTACCATGCTGAGCATGGAGCCTGGTTGAGATTCTCACTTTCCCTCTCTCTCTGCCCCTCCCCCACTCATACTTTCTGTCTCTCTCAAATAAAATTAAAAAAAAATAAAATACAGTAATAGCATAAAACTGTGTGGCCTTATGAAATAATTTCTCAAAATAATTTTGTTAAGCGTGCCACATTATGTTGTTACATTTAGGTTTGTGTCAAATTTGCTTTGAAACTCTTTTCTTATTCACTGTGAGTAACTTTAGGTATGGTAGCATTTTTGAAGAATACTGATATCCCTCAGTATATGAATTTAGATTCATTTCAGCAAAATTCCATCTATCGTGTATTTCTTCTGTTGTACAAGAGAAGATGAGTTCCAGTCAAGTGCTAGGAAATATTTCATCCCTTTGTTAAGACCACTATGGGTGGATAGAATCTTAGTACTGAGTAGAACATTAGAAAATAATTTTGGTTTAATTGTTGGTTATCTACTATATTATAATGATTTATAAAAACAATATATACTTAGTTACTTAAATGGCCAAAATCTATTTCTCAGATATATTTGGCCTTTATTCACAGCTCCTGAAACTACTTTGGAGCCATAAAGGTGACATAGATGTCTTCTTACTAATGAAGGTGACTCTTGGACCCCACCCATAGGTAGGACCTGGTTGTCTGGAGGACTAACCGTGTGATTAGAAGTTTGGAACTTTCAGCCCCACCCCCTGACCAGAGAGGGGAAAGGAGCTGGAGGTTGAATCAGCCAATAGCCAATGACTTAGTCATGTCATGACTATAATGAAGCCTCTCAATAAAAACCCAAAAAGATTGGATTCAGGGAGATTCTGGGTTGGTGAATACATGGAGGTGCTGGGAGAGTAGTGTGCCTGAAGAAGGCATGGAAGCTCTGCACCCTTTCCCCACACCTTACCCTGTGTATCTCTTCATCAGACTATTGATTCATATCCTTTATCATATTAGAAACTGGTAAACGAATGTGTTTCCCTGAATTCTGTGAGCCACTCTAGCAAATTAAAAGAACCTAAGGGGAAGTTGTTGGGACCTCCAATCTGAATCTGGTGGGCTAGAAGCACAGTTCACAGCCTGAGGCTTGCGACTGATATCTGAAGTAGGGGGTTGGAGGGCAGTAAGGACTGAGCCCTTAACCTGTGGAATCCAATACTGTCTCCAGGTGACTAGCGTCAGAACTGAGTTGAATTCTTAAATACCAGCAGGGTGTCCAAGAATTGGTTGGTGTTGTAGGAGTGGGACCCCACCCCCCGCCCCCCACCATGTTGGAATTGGATCTGGGAACCCTAAAAAAGTTGCTGTTGGCAGGTCTACCTTCTGTTTGATTTTCTCTGGTAATAGAGATATAGTCACTTTCTTCCTAGATAGTCATTTTCATTGTTAGTGTTGGTTATTAAAATTTAACCACGGGGGCACCTGCATGGGTCAGTCATTTGAGCATCTGACTTTGGCTGGGGTCATGATCTCCTGGCTCCTGAGTTTAGGCTCCACATTGGGCTTTGCAGTGGCAGCATGGAGCCTGCTTCAGATACTCTCTCTCTCTGCCTCTCCCCCACCCCCTCTCTCAAAGATAAATAAACACTCAAAAAAAGAAATACCTGTCAGTTGCATTCATTGGTGCTATATTTGCCTTCAGAAGTCACACAGGAAAGAGTATACACTACTTCTTTAATTGTGACAGTTTAACAAGACTTCTTTGTTATGGGAATGCTGTTTTTTAGATAATTGAGAAAGCAGAACACATACTCAGTAATCCAACCAACAACAAGTAGCCCTGTTCTTTAGGTTATGTTTACGTATATGTATATATATATACACACACTAATTAATTTTTGGTTAATTACTTTGCGAGGCTTATTCCATAAATTGCCAGTTTTAAATATTTCTATACTTTAGTTAACTATGTGGTTGATAAAGCTGTTAACAAAGTTGGAAGCCGATTTGAAAAATGTCATCTTTTGAAGAGGCTTTCAGTTTTTGATTTTTTTGAAGCAAAGACTTTTTACTGCAATGTATCATAATATTTAGGTACTCTATTTCTGTTTTCAGCCTAAAATTACCCTGTTGCCATTTTCTTAATGTAGAACATGAAATATACCAGCAACTATTCTCAAGTAGTAGAAATAGGGCAGAAGTAGTTCTGGATTAAAACCAGTGGATGATGATGGGGCGCCTGGGTGGCGCAGTCGGTTAAGCGTCCGACTTCAGCCAGGTCACCATCTCGCGGTCCGTGAGTTCGAGCCCCGCATCAGGCTCTGGGCTGATGGCTCAGAGCCTGGAGCCTGTTTCCGATTCTGTGTCTCCCTCTCTCTCTGCTCCTCCCCCGATCATGCTCTGTCTCTCTCTGTCCCAAAAATAAATAAACGTTGAAAAAAAATTTTTAAAAAAACAAAAAAAAAAACCAGTGGATGATCATCTGCCCATACCTGTGTCCTCCAGACCACTTATTTAGCAACTACTGTTTTGTATCGGATAAGTAGGAATTGGTTATAGGACTGCGTTGACAACTAGTGTTACTCTTGAGGGAAAATAGATTAGATTAATTTGTAGTTTGTTATTTTCGAGATTCACGTTTTTTTAAATTAATTGCATGCTCAGGTGTCAAACTCTGAACTTCAAATGTGATAAAGCTACCTCTTAAGAAAGAAAAAAGTTATAATTCAACACTTTTATTTTATTTTATTTTTATTTATCCATATATCATCTATTTATTTATTTTTAAAGATTTTATTTTTAAGAAATCTCTACACCCAACGTGGGGCTTGAACTCACAATCCCAAGGTCAAGATTCTCATGCTTCACCCACTGAGCCAACCATGAGCCCCCAACACATTTATTTTAGACTTTTAATTTTTTTTCAATGTTTATTTATTTTTTAAAGACAGAGAGAAAGACAGCACAAACAGGGGAGGGACGGGGGGGGGGTGGGGGGAGACACAGAATCTGAAGCAGGCTCCAGACTCGGGGCTGTCAGCACAGAGCCTGACGCAGGGCTTGAACCCATGAACCGTGAGACCATGACCTGAGCTGAAGTCGGACACTTAATCAACTGAGCCACCCAGTTGCCCCTATTTTCAATTTAAATATATCCTCTTTAACCATAAACTTGTTTAATACCTAGCACTTGAATAAAGCTTCAACCACTAATTCCTAATAATTATTTTTTGTTTTATGTTCTTTCTTGGTCTCTGAGATAATACTATTCAAATTGTGATCTGGGGACTGGTGCTTGTTTGCAAATTGTTACCTTGTTTGCAATGTGATAAAGAAATTGAGAGCAAACATTTAGAAATTTTTATGGCAATTTGACAAAGATATATATGCCTGTTGACTCTAATAATAACAAATTTGGGAATTATATTTGATGTGTCCTTGTTTTAAAGTGTATTTTTCCAGTAATTCATTTATGTTATATTTTACACAAGTCTCTTTGAAAGCAAAACACAGACTGGGTCATGCTCCATGTTAGTAAATAGCTGCAGCAGAGTGAGGTTCTTAATTTATGCAGGTATGTGTTAAATAAAGAAGTTAAAGGGAAACGGAGAAGATGGTGAACTTAAATTATAGAGTCAAATTCCTGTTTCTGAGAATAGCAGGTTTTTTGTGTTGGAAATCTACTGTTTATATGACATATATGCCTTAGTTACTCTATGCAGTTATAGTACTATCCAGGTTGCTTGCTCTAAAATTCTGAAGTCCTGTCAATGACTGAGGGATCTTTTATGCTATACATTTATATTTGTACCATTTCCTCTTTAAATGATTAATTTTAGTTGAAGTAATTTGGATTGTGATGTTAGACTCTCTGTTCAAGACATTTCCCACGTAACTTTTAGGAGTTTCTGACGTGCAGAAATTGGTTGTAACAAGTTATATATATATATATATATACAAAAAAATGTATAGCATATCTGATGTTTCTCAAAATAATGGGGCTTTAAGAAATTTTTAAATGACTGTTATGTTTTTCTTACATCAGTTTTTCTTATAACAGTATTTATTTCTTTTTTAAAAGTTCAAATTGTATTTCTAGATGTCCTTTTCTTTTGATTTCTCCTAGAACTTAAAATTTTCTCTTAAGCTGGTCCTTATAAATATATAGCAAAGAGGGGCACCTGGTTGAGTCAGTCAGTTAAGCATCTGACTTTGGCTCAGGTCATGATATCATGGTTCACGGGTTCAAGCCCTGCATCAGGCTCTCTGCTCTCAGCATGGAGCCTGCTTTGGATCCTCTGTTCCCCTCTCTCTCTACCCCTGCCCCACTTGTGCACACTCTCTCGCTCTCTCTCAAAAAATGAATGAAACATTTAAAAAAAACTTTAAATATATACCAAAGAGGAAGACAAGATGTGACTCTTTGAGATGATTTTAGCCTCTGAAGGTGAAATATATTAAAATAAATGATTCATTGTTTGATATTAACAAAGGATATCCAAATAAATTATATCTTTCATTCCTAGTTATTATTGAATTGTTAATGAGCTGAATCTAATTGTTAAAGGTCAGTATTTATTAGCCATCAATGATTCCAAGTCTCTTTAAATAAAATATATAGTTGAAGGCATTATGTCACATGTATGGTTAGACAGGTATTTTATGTGTGTGTGTGTATATATATATATATATATATAATATATATATATGCTTCTGTGGCCTGGGTCCTGTCAAGACAAACTAAAATACTTATCCTAGTAGTGTGGAATAAAAGTTTAGAAGCTATATTTCAAAATTTTTACTGTGATATAAAATGTATATGAGAGATTAGCAATATAGAAACATTTCATGAATGGAAAAATATCTTGAAATATTTAGGATAAGATTCCAAACTCTTAAATTGATAATTTTATCTTTTTTTCCTACCATAATCATGATCATATTAACTATCTCTGAGAATATTAGGAATAGTTTTGTGGAATTGGCACAGCAGAAATCATGTTTAAAAATATATCTTTGGTCTATCAACTTAAGATAGAGATTCTGACACAGGAAGTAGTCTGTCAAGATCTACAAAGGAAAGCATTCATTCTGGAAGCACAGGAACAAATATTTGAATAGTATCACAAATATTTTCTCTCCTCTTGATAAATTCCAAATTTTTTTATTTAAAAATGTTTATTAGCCTATCTTGTAACTCAGAGTTGCCTGCTTCTACTTGCTTTCTGGCTCCAGTGCGATTTCTGCATTTTCCTTTTTAAAAATATTTGTATTTTAATACCTATTGAGAAATGGGGAATTTTTTGTTGTTTTCTCTTATTGACCTCCTTTAAAGAACTTAGTCTGAAACAAAAAGGAGACTTAATTTGTTAGTTAACTGTCAGAATCATAACATCTGGAGAGTGCAACGAGAATTTACCTAATTCATAATGTTTATCCCATTTTTATTTGATAGTACAAAATCACATTGTAGCTTTGAATTACTATTTTTTATTTTGCATTTGTAATAAATTTGCCCAATTAGAGGAACGTAGAAACATCACAATGTTGAGTAGCAAAAAATGCTAACAGAAATCAACGAAATTGTTAAAAATTTTTCATGACAAAAAATTTAAGATAGTAACTCAAATGCCTAAAATATTTTTAGTTGTTACTGCAGACTTGCATATTATACATAGGTTAAGACATAAAGAAATCAGGAACTATTTGAATAAATTAGAAACTCAGCAGAAAAACATTGTACTTTATGACCCTGAAAAAAATTGAGAAAGTGTCAGTGCTATGGTATGGGTTAATTATCAGATTTTTGTCCCATGTAATGCATAAGCTCCTGGTCAGAGGTGAGGTTGGGGGGGAGGGCATGATATCATTGATGTTATATCTGAAGCTCTATGTTAAGATGTCCTTTAGTGAATTATATAGTAAACACTGGTTTTGCCATCATAGTATGTTGTACCGTGATTTTATATGCTACTTAAATGGAAGATAAACTGTCGCAGCTTTTTATCAGTCAGAATTTTCATATTTATTAAAAGAACTCTATCAGGATTGATGAGGCATACATTTTATTATTTTTTTTTTTTGCACATACCTGAACATGAAAACAGATATGAAATAAATTGGTTAAAGGATTGCTAAAGTTCTTTACATTCAGAGTCCAACTCTTGCATCGCCTTTTGACTCAGGCAGTGAAGTTCAGTTTCTCCACATGGAGTCTTTTCTCCGTGCAGCATTTCTGTAAGAATCAAGAAACCGCTGCTGCTCAGTTCTTGAGCCAGTTTTACAGTTTTGTGGAGCTAACCTACTTTTAATTGCCACATTGAAAAGTTGCTTGGAGGTGTTGCTGAATAGGTCTTATTTCCTCCACTTTCTCCCTCTCCTCACAGTTTTTGGTTCTTCGGAGTTAAAAGAGTGTTCCAGCATTATCTGTAGGATTTTCTTCCAACTCAAACTCGGCAGGTTTGGTGCTAGTGTTTTGGAGGTTTGCGTGTGGATAGGGAATGACGGCTGCCTCATTGTTGCCAACGTTGCTTCCCCCGTAGTTGTCATACACCAACAATTTTAGATACATCCTGGAGTTAAGGAGCTTAAAGTATGGGCAAAATGTTCATTTTAAAGCTAAGTGGCTTAGCCCAGCCTGCTCAAATTGGCTAAGATCTCACAGTTGGGTTGCTGTATTATTTGCTAATTGTGTGATCTTGGATAAGTGCATAAATCTTAGTTTCTTCATCTGTGAGATAAGCAGTCCTTACCTTTTAAGATGGTTGTGAGGTTTCTATATTAAAAGTACACTGCTTAATAAATGTTAGCTATTACTTTATCTTAGTTTCTAAGAGGATGTACTTTTATTGAGCTCCTTGTATTTTTTTATTTTTTATTTTTGCTTGTGTGTGCTTTTGCTTTGAAGATAGCTGTAACTTGTAGAGGAAATGATACTGATAAATTTAGGTAGCAGATGACTGAGTGAAAATTCTGGAAAAATGTTTTAGTTGAACTTCAGTTATTGGTGCATTATAAAATTATTCAAATGTGCATTTATGATTCGAGGATGGTATTGTATATAATGGGTCATTTTGGAAATTTAATGCTAAATTATTCCTATTGTTTTAGAAGGTAATTAATGATTTTAAATTGAAGATTGTGAAATGATACATTTTGTAACCAGCGTGAGGATAAAAGCTTAAAGCTGTTGGCATATTTTGTGACCTTTGTTTTGGTTCTTGATCTGTGATCATTCAGAATTATTGCCACCTTGCACAGCTTAAAAGAGCGAGCAGGGCATTTGGTTTGTATGTGGTGCGTTGATCCTCTCAACTGAAACAATTAAAATACTGAATACAATATGAGGGGAAACAATTTGAATGCATTACTCAGCTGGCATAAAGGTTACCATTTCTCAGAACGCCAAAACTTGGCTATCTCAAACCTGGTGCTCTGTAAAGAGGCAAAAACATCTCCCCAGAGATTTTGTAACTGTGAGTGGGTCTTCAGGTAATTTGGTGGTCCTGTGTTATGTTACTTATGTTACAAAACCTCAGGTGAGGAATTTAATTTGAAGCGGACTCTCATTGGCACCAGAGTCAGTGCTAGTGATACACCAAGATTTCCTGGGTTATAGATGAATATATATGGCTTATGGCTGCCAGACTAAAACCTACATTTACTGACTTCCCTTGAAGGTGGTGTGGCCAAGGCTAATTCTGGCAATGGATTATTAACAGAAGTCAAGTGTGACACTTCTCTGTCTTGCCTTAAGAAGGAATGCCTACATATGCCCCTTTCATGCCTGCTGATGATGAAAACTTGAGTCAACAGAATTTGGACACAGAGATTAAAGCATGTGTTGAGCTGCCCCTCCAGCCAAGCACTGCTTATTTCTAGACTTCTACATGAGAAGGAAACAATTTTCTATCTTATTTAAGCCACTATATTTTAGAATCTGTTACAGAGCTTAGACTGTATCCTAATTAGTGCACTTTAAAGAAAACCAAACAGATTTTTTTAAAGGACCAGTTCGTTAGTACTTCTATAAATGAAAAAGAAAATTGAAATAAAAACTCAGTGAGTGAATAAAAATAACCAGGGTTACATGAAATGATTGTTTTCCAGGGCTGGGACAGAGAAAAATAGATGAACTTAGAACACTGTGTTAACAAAGTAAGGAATTGCTTAAAACATGATAAAATTGTAACACTGCTGAGTAATTTTTTAAAAAATGAATAAACGATACCAGTAACAACATGTTACTGTATGAGCCTCTAAAACATTATGCTAAATGAATAAGACTACATATTGGGTGATTCCATTTATATGACATTTCTAGAGAAGATAAAATTAAAGAGATGGAAAGTAAATTGGTGATTATAATAATTTACTATTCATTCACCCAGAAGTGATTTATTGCCTGCTTTCTGTGTGCCTCACACTATTTTAGGAACACAGCATTGAATAAAACAGGCAAACTTCCTGCCTTTGTGTTATTTACATTCTAGTGGAAGAGAATGTCAATAAATAAGTGAAATATATAACATACCAGATAGTATAAATACTATGTAGAAAAATAAAGCAGAGAGGATGGATAGGAAGTGTCAGGGGAGAGGTTGCTGTTGTCGGTGTAGTGGACAGCAGATTTCTTATTATTTAAAAGGTGATACTTAAGCAAAGAACTGAAAGAGGAAGGATGTGAACCATGGAGATGAGGGGGGAGTCCTTTTCAGGCAGAGGGATCAGCACTTACAAGAGCTCTGAGCAGGATTGTGCCCTGTGTTCAGGGAACATCAAGGCGGTGTGAGTATGGAAAAAGCCAGAGGAAAAGTGATTGGAAATCAGATCAGAGAGATAATGAGTCATCTTGTCCTGGGGACTTGGTAGACCATTTTGAAAGACTTTGGAGATTTTAATGTAATGTGAAGACTGGCTTTTTTTTTTTTTTTAAGTGTGGTAAAATATGTATGATGAAACGTTTGCTATTTTAACCATTTTTAAGTGTACAATTCGGTAGCATTAAGTACCTTCACAATGTTCTAAAACCCTAATCCCCATCTATTTCTAAATATTTTTCACCAATTCCCATCCTCCTTCCCCCAGCTTTTGGTAACCTCTGCTGTATTTTCTGTCCTATGGATTTATTTGCCTATTCTAGGTACCTCATATAGATGGAATCATACAATATTTGTATTTCATTTTGCATAATGTTTTCAAGGTTCATCCACGCTATAGCATTTATCAGACTTCATTGCTTTTTTTGGCTGAATAATATTCCATTATATATCATTTCATCTCTTGATGGATTTGTGTTGTTTCCACCTTTTGGCTATTGAGAATAATGCTTCTATGGACGTTGGTGCACAGATATGTTTGACTCCGTTTTCAATTCTTGGAGGAATATTCTGAGAAGTAGACTTGATAATCATATCATAACATGATATCTAACTCACTGAGAAACTGTCATGCTGGTTTCCATAGTGACTGCATCCTTTTACTGTCTCATGAGCAGTGTACAAAGGTCCCAATTTCTCTACATCCTTACACTAAAAAAATTTTTTTTAATGTTTCTTTTTAGAGAGAGAGAGAGAGAGAGAGAAAGATGGAGCATGAGCAGGGGAGGGGCACAGAGGGAGGGAGACACAGAATCTGATGCAGGCTCCAGGCTCTGAGCTGTCAGCACAAAGCCTGACACAGGGTTCGAACTCACAAATGGTGAGATCATGACCTGAGCCAAAGTTGGACGCTCAACCGACTGAGCCACCCAGGCGCCCCACTGTTTTCCATTTTTAAAGACTATATTCTGGGAGTTTTGAAGTATATATTATAGGTTTGATTTATAGTTCCCTAATTATTAGTGATGTTGAGCATCTTTTCATACACCTATTGGCCATTATATGTCATCTTTGGAGAAATGTCTGTTCAAATCCTTTGCCCATTTTTTAACAGTATCGTTAGTCTTTTTGCTTTGGAGTTGTAGGACTTCTTTATGTATCCTGGACATATACCTCTTATCAAATATACAATTTGCAAGTATATTTCCTCTTCTGTGGTTGTCTCTTCACTCTTTGGGTAGTGTCCTTTGAAGCTATTTGCTTCTGTATCTTATATGTTTTTTGTTCTTCAGTTTCCCCTGTTTTTGTATTAGTTGATTTTTTTGTAGTATACTGTTTTTATTCTCCCTTTTTTTTCTTTTAATTTCTTTTTCAGGGGCACCTGGGTGGCTCAGTCAGTTAAGCATCTGACTTCGGTTCAGGTCATGATCTCGCGGTTCGCGAGTTTGACCCCTGCTTCAGGCTCTGTGCTGACAGCTCAGAGCCTGGAGCCTGCTATGGATTCTGTGTCTCCCTCTCTCTTTGCCCCTCCCCTGCTTGTACTCGGTCTTTCTCAAGAAATGAATAAACATAAAAAGAAATTTTTAATTAAAAAATAAAAATAATAAAATTTCTTTTTCAGTTATTGCTTAATGGTTATAGAGGTTGTTATGAGTTAAACTAGGTTGTTATAAGTTTAAGCGTTAATTGAAATTCCTGAGATAACCACCAAGGACTTTGACTTTTGATCTGAGGAAAATGGAAAGCTGTTGGAGGTTTTTGACTGGATCTGTTTTTTGTTTTAATTTGGCTGCTGTGCTGAAAACAGACGGTTGAGGGAAGGGACCAAGCAAGGGCTGAAGTCAGACAGTGTGTTAGGGGATTTTGTAATGATCCCAGCAAAAAAAGATAGTAGCTTGGCCAGAGATGTTAATGTTCAAATTCTGATATACTTTTGAGTGTAGAAACATCAGTACTTGCTAGTGAATTCGATGTGGACTGAGAGAGACAGGGGAGTCAAGGGTGACACGAGAATTTTTTCAATGATAGAATTCTGTTTGGTGATAAAATTGCATTTGGCGACAGAATTCATTTTTTTTTTTTAATTTGTTTTTTTTTCAACGTTTATTTATTTTTGGGACAGAGAGAGACAGAGCATGAACGGGGGAGGGGCAGAGAGAGAGGGAGACACAGAATCAGAAACAGGCTCCAGGCTCTGAGCCATCAGCCCAGAGCCCGACGCAGGACTCAAACTCACGGACCGCGAGATCGTGACCTGGCTGAAGTCGGACGCTTAACCGACTGCGCCACCCAGGCGCCCCCAGAATTCATATTTTAGAAGACCTGTATTAAAGACCTGAACGGTTTTTTCAAATGTATTTCACATTTAGGAGAAACTAGAACATCTCAAGGGTCTATGTTCATCTGTTTTCTTTTGCTTTTCGCTAAGCTATCAAGATATGTAATGGAATCAATATGGAAAGGCCATTCCTTGTACCTTCCATGTATACTATACTAAACAATGGTGGCTTTTTTTGAGTGATGATCATTAAATACTACAGTGAAAATTGGCAAATGGAAGAAAGGAAGTAGAAGGGGGGAAGGTAAATAAGGCAAAGGAGTTCAGTTAGTTTATACTGTCCTTACCAAATGAGCAAAGCATCTATAACTTTTAGAAAGAACTTCAACTGCAAAATCTTCACTCAAAAAAGAATATATTTTTTTTGCTGTTAAATCTGATACTGAAGTATATTAGAAAAATTTCATCCCTTCCATATATATGAAATGTCCAGAAAAGGCAAATAAATCTATAGAGATGGGTTTGAGAAAATTTGGGGGGGAGGGGGGGGTTGGAAATATTTTAAAACTGGAGTTGTAATAATGTTGTACAACTCTATAAATTTACTAAAAAATCATGTATACTTAAAACAGGTGACTTTTGTGGTTTGTAAATTATACTTAAAGCTGTTGAAAATATAAATGCACCAGAAGGAAAATGAAACCCACGTTCCTTGATTATTCTGATTAATATTTCAATACTTGTATGGAGAATATTTTGGTTAAACTTTAATCTCATTATAGTTTTACTTTCTGGTCCCTACTTATATATTTTATGTGTTAAAATGATGTATGTTTTCCATAATGGTATTCTCAATTAAATGTTTCTTTTTTTATTATTATTTAAAATGTATTTATTTATTTTGAAAGAGAGACAGAGACAGAAAGTGAGCAGGGGAGGGAGAGAGAGAATCCCAAGCAGACTGGGCTGCTAGCTCGAAGCACAGTGTGGGGCTTGAACTCACAAACAGTGAGATCATGACCTGAGCCGAAGAAACCAAGAGTTGCAGGCTTAACCGACTGAGCCACCCAGGCATCCCGCTCAATTAAATGTTTCTAATAGAAGTCAAATCCTTGATAAAACTAGTTTAAGTAGCGTAATTTGTATGAAAATGAAGATTACAACAAAGCCCAGCAAAGGAATATGCAAATGGCAGACATTAATTAGGAGTTCTTTTTTTAAGTGTATTTATTTTGAAAGAGAACGAGAATGTGGGGGAGGGGCAGAAAGAGAGGGAGAGAGAAAGAATCCCAAGCAGGCTCCCTACTGTCAGCATAGAGCCTGATATGGGACTTGAACTCACGAACCGTGAGATCATGACCTGAGCTGAAATCAAGTTGAATGCTTAACCGACTGAGCCACCCTGGTGCCCTGAGTTCTTTTTTTTTTTTTTTTTTATACAAGGAAAGTGCTTTGCTTAATGACTCTGTGCTTTCTTTAAAGGATTTCTGAATAATCAGAAATAATTGGGAAGAAAGCTTGCTCTAATGGGGATTGGCAAAATGTATGTGGTTAAAGTTATTGCAAAAAAATTTAGAAATCAGTAAGAATTATTTGAAAAACAATTACACCCACTGTCATATACATCTTTAAATAGCACTCTTGAAAATATATACCTCTAGTGTCCTCTTAATTATTATTTGGTTTGCTAGCTTTCAAACCCATGGGTGACTATCTAATTTGTATTTTTGGCCTGATTAAGTACAATTATTTTTATCATGTATTTATTATATTTCCTATGTTAGCATGTAAGATAGAACATATAGGGAGAAATATGGGAAAACCAGTGAAAACAGCATATTTAATAAGCATTCCTGAAATGCTAATGTTAGAAAGAGAAAATTTTTCCTAAAATTTGGTTTCTAAAAAACTTGGTGAAAAAACAGTATGCTGTTTGAAAAAATTTAACACAATACAAAAATGTATAAAGTAAAAAGTGATATTCCCATACTTTGTCCCTTAGTCCCTTTGCCAGAGGTAACTACTTATATAAATTTGTATGAAATTTATGTATCTCCTTCACTGTTTTCATGTTTGCCTAATATTTTCATGTTTACCTATATAAATCTTGCATTATGAGGTTTGCCCCTCATATTATGGTTTTTAATTATATGACACATTATCCCCTAAACAGTAAGACTTAAGAGTGTTACTATCCTAACCCATCTGTAGATTTAAAAATTTCTGTGTTGTGGCAAATAATTTAAAATTAGGGACAACTAATTTCAGATAAATTGGTCACCATTTGTTTCTGCAATGTTATAACAGATTAATCAGTGATTAATCAGTGATTAATCTTAATCAATGATTCTCAACTGGGGGCAATCCTACTCTTCCTCCCCTAGACTTTTGGCATTGTCGGGAGACATTTTAGATTATTGCCTCTTGGGGGAAGAAGTGATGCTAATGGCATATGGTGGTAGAGGTCAGGGGTGCTGCTAAATGCACTGAACAGCACCCCTTTAATGAAGAATTATCTAGTCCAAAATGTCAGAAGTGCTAAGATTGAGAAAAACTGCCTTATATGAAAATGGTTAAGAGTAAGGACTCCCCAGGCAGACTGCTTAGGTTCATATCTTATGCCCTCTCCTTACTGTGTGACTGTGGATGGTTATTTAACCTCTCGGGGCCTCAATTTCCTTATCTATATAATATTAATAGTACCTATCATAGGGTTGTTGAGAAGCTATTTAATACATGTGAAAAATTTGGAATGGTGCCTGACACAGAGTAAGAACTCTATAAAAGTTGGCTGCTGTTGTTTTGTTGTTAATTTAAATGTGGATCCATATCTGCAGTCAAAGAAATTTTTCAACTTCTCTGATTTAGAAATAAGTGTCATGGTAAAAATGAAAATCTAGTCAAAAGAATAAAATCAGCATTCTGAAATGTTCATGTTACAAATATATAAAACAGAATGGATCATAAACACATATTTTAGCAATTTGGGGGAGTTTCCAAACATGATTATGAGACTTACTGAGTTACCTATGTCCCCACATGCTATTTCATACACAATTTTTTTTTTAATATTTTTACATTGTGCATGAGTGATGATGCATTTCACAGAGCGGTAGCCCTTGAACTGAGACAGTCTATCATTGGTCTTTCTCTTTGGTTCTGTAGTTTTGTTTCTTTGAAAGTCCTAAGTCGTATTACATAATTCAGGAAGGAAGTGTTCATAAAAAGAAGGAAAGGTATTAAATAATTTTGAATTGAATTATATTTCTGATTTGTTGCCTCAGTGTTATTTTTTGGGGTTTTTTTTTCTTTTCTTAGTGTTGAATCCCTTGTTCTCATCTTTCTCCGTTCATAGGCAATGCTATGAGTACATCCTGAGAGTACAATGAGGGCATTGAATGTATTAAAATCTAGATTATTTTTAGAAAAAATAGAAAATACTTATTCAAGTTATACCATGGTTTTATTCTTTTCATAATTGTTGTAGTATAAAATTCATTAATCATAATTCTTTGTGTTTCTCACTGCTATCTCTGTCAGTGAAGTAATTTATGAGCTGTACTTATATTAAATATATCATTAAACTGCATCATGATTTAAGGTATTTTTACATATCTTGCAAACAAAAGAATATCCAGCAAAGTTCAGATTTACAGACTATAGTGTTATCATTTTCTGGAAACAGATGGCAAATTTGTTTTCTCCTTAATTTGATCAAGATGATAAATGGGAAAAAAAACCCACAAACTCATTTCTTGAAACAAAAAAGGTATGTAAGTGGTATAGAGTATATAAATTTTTTTCCTGTCTTTTTTGCCCTCTTCCCCCCCACCTTTTTTTTAATGTTCAGTTTTAGTTTTTTACCACTTGATGGCAGTGATGGAGCTACAGCAACCCTAAGAAGGTTAGGGCACGAACTCATTATGAATAACAAAAAGGTAGATACAAAAGAAATCTCTGACATTTTAATATTATTCACATTTCTAGGTGTTATTACTTATATTGAAAGTGACAGTAATAGGGGGAAAAGCCTCTAGATGGAGCTTCAGTACTTTCTAAGGGAGAACATTTTCTGTATCTTTCCAAATACATATTTTATATTGTTTTAGATACTATGTTGAATCCAGAATGGATTTTTCTAAAACTGATATTTAAGGATGAATATGTCACTTGTAGAGAAATTAATTCACCAAGTCCACCAATAATTTGAAAACATGCCTATTTAAGTGTCTAAAATTTCTATTTCATTGTTAGTATTTGTTGAAAAAGTATATTAAAAATGTTAGTCAAATGTTCCTAACCTAGTATTAATTAGAATGAGATTGCATATCTAACCAGTTAGTAAAAGGCACTTTATTAGTAGGAAATCAGGTGCTTAAAATCAATGTTGCCCCTTAATTAAACATTATCATCTATACTGTTAATTGTTACATTCTCTTAACAGAACATAAATATTTTTTTCCAACTCAATTCCCCAAGTTTAAAAAAAGTTGAAATTAATGTAATCAAAATTTAGGAGATTTTATGTAAAATATTCTTTTACGGAACATACATACATGTTCTTTAAGTAGTAATTATTCTTACTCTCATCAGAAATGTTTACCTTTTGTAGCTAAATAAGGAATCCATTATCACTATACATGGGAATAAACTTGTCATTTTTATTAGGGAAAAAATGGATGTTAATATTCTCGGTACATTGTTGATTTTAGTTTCTAATTCATTTGGAATAACAAGAAAACTGAAAACAAGAATAGTAAGTTTTCTTACTTCCCTACTAGTATGCCATAACCTGGATTATTTTTGCTGTCTTATAAAACGTTTTAGTAAATATGTGCTATTGGTTTATAACTGGTATTTTTAGCACTCAAATGTTAGAGGGAAACCATGGGTAATATTTAGTCTGGCATTAACATGACATAGTAGTTTTATGTTGAAAGAAAATGTATAATTGGGAAATCATATGAGAAGCATGAAAAATGATTTGTGGTGGTTTTACCATTCTTCAGTTTCTTGATAAAATTTTTCTCTATTGAGGCAGTTCACTGAAGTAGAGGAGTTGCCAGTAACTTTTTATAATTACATTTAATGATAGAGTTTGTAGCAGTTAATTTGGGGGGACGGCTAAGCAAATATGGTATAAATTCATTTCAAGTTGTGTATAAAGTCAGCTGAATTTGCAGTGTAATTTGCTTGTTAATCACCTTAGTGGCAACAGTCTTCCAAAAAGCCACGTATTGCTTTGTTTCTTATCTTACTAAGATTTGTTTCTTATCTTACTAAGAAAGCCATGTACTGCTTTATTTGTTTCTTATCTTTATTTGTTTATCTTACTAAGTTTTAAACATTTCAGAAACATCTCATAATTTTTCAAGCATCTCCTTTTATTATTAATACTTTCTAAACAAATATAATTGGATTAAATTAGTTTTCAATTGTGTAGTAAAATGAACTTTGAAAAGATACAGTCTATTTCTCAGAGATAGGAAAGCTCCAAAAAATTGTTAAGCTACTACAAATATCTGTAAATGATAGCCTTGTACTTATAGTTACTCCTAAAATAAATCCATTTAAAATAGTTATGGTTAAGTTTGAACTTCACTTAATTTGAGCAATCTCTCTTGACAAAAGTTAACTGAAATATTCTCCATTTCTCTGAAGTTCTTGCCCTAAGAAATAAAATCAGTTATGTATCAAGTTAATTTCACATGTCAAAGCTTTTTAAAGGAAAAAGAGTAAAGCATACAGTTGTTATTTGCTACAAATTTAAAAATTATCTTCAATTTGGTGGAGGAAAAATTCCTTTATTTTACATTGAGGTTGCTGAATTGCATTTTCTCCATTTTTAACCAGTATGTTGGCATTATGTAGTATCATCTCTAGTAAAGTTTACTTATGTTACTTTATCTTACTGGTTGTAATGCCAAAGCCTGCAATGAAGCATTCCGGTTGATTAACACTTAGCATTATATCTCGAATATTATATACTCACTTTCAATGTTAGTACTATACACATTGTTAACAGTGAATTTTACCAATGTCAATAAGATAAAAGTTAACCAAGTAGAAAAGGATAATCAAACTTCTCTTATTTCTTTTGGTAAACTATTTTTTTTTTAAATAAGTTTTCCTGAAATGTAGAATACCTAACAGACTTTTATTAAACTATATGTTGCAAGTATATCAAGCACAAGAAAATATGTAGCAGTTATTATAGTGCTTAATACAAATCTTTTGATTTTTCAAAAGATTATATTAATATACCAACAGAAGCAGAAAAGGCTCCTGTTATTAATACAGACTGAAGAATATAACTTCTGTTTGACAATTCTTAAAATGTGTCTGAACAACTCTATATTCCATTAGTTATATATGTGTTCTAATATTGTTTGTCTTCATTCTGTTCAAGTTTTGATTTTACATTAATATTTGATAGCTTTCATTGCTACCTAAAATATGATCACACAATAGCTAGAAAAACAGTTCGGCTCTCTAGTTGTTACTTTATTTTAATAAAAAATTTTATTTATCCTTTTCATTTATTCTAGCATTAAAGAATTTCTATTTTATTTTGCTTTTAAAAATAAAATTATATATATATATATAGTGAAATAATTTATTTCATTTTATCTTGTATCATCAAGCTACCTAAATAGCTATTGAAATACTTTCCAGAGCTTACTTTCTTCTGAAAAAAAGGCTTTTAATGAAGTACTACACAAATGATTTATTTGGGTTGTCCCTCACCTTGGATCCATCCCCTTTCCCTAAAATTTTCATTATTAAGCAGAAAAAAAGATATGATTGTTATGTAATAACACCATAACTTTTTATTTAAACTAAAAAGCGAAAGATCAATGAGTAAACCCTCTGAATTTAATCTTCTGTATTCTTTAAATATTTATGAAGGTAAATAACACCAAGTGAAAGACCATTATAATGTATATGTATTTTTTATAGTAAAGATATTATTTTAATTTACTTTTAAATATAAGTTTTATGTTAATACTCTTGAATAAAGTAGCTCTGACTTATGAACAAATTTATTTGCATCCAAATACAGGTGTGATGATTTGCAAAACTTGTCGTGTATGTTATCTCCAAAGTCACTGATTAAATTAATTTTCAATTGTGTAATAAAATGAACTTTGAAAATAACTTTAAAAAATTAGTTGATTTCTAAAAAAGTAACTTCACTATGAATTAATAGCTTATTAATGAAGGTTAAATAATAAGGTCATAATATATAAGACAAAGTATGTATAAAGTCTGTAGAGTAGATTATATGTTATGCGAATAATTATGTATGTTTGTAAGATACATTTTGTGGCATATTGATAATGAAATAATTAGTTATCAATAAGAAATAATAGTGTTAAGAACTGCATAGAAAATTTGCAGCTCTTCTATTCATCTATTCTATAAACATCAGCTAGATACTATTTTATTTTTTAAATATTTTGATAATACCTTACAGAACTCTGTGTTCTCAGTCCTCTTGCTAACATATTAATTGAACTGTAGCATAAAAATAGTAACTAGGTAAATTCATGTAACTGAAGATGACCTGTGAAAAGAAAAGTTTAATAGGTACAATAATAGATGTGTGTTAGACTGTTGTATTATGAAGATAGGTAGTATTTTATTATTTAAGCTTTCATCCCAGACCTGATATATAGACTTAATAAAATATTGAAAACTGATTTCTTGTATACAAACAGTTATTACATATCTAGGATTATCTTGAGGTTTTAGAAGGAGAGTGTTTTGTTATCAATGTAAGTACTCACTTATCTTTAAAAAATTAATTTGGTTTGACTTAAAAAGTTTTATATTGTCTTAATAAAGTTCCCTGCAAAAGCATGTAGCCTCACAGAACTGGGTATGTTATAATTAACAAAGTAAGCCTAAATTATTCAGATAACTGTGAATGTTATTATCATTCACAGTTTTGTTAGCTTCTCAATTAAATCGTTTTCCAGATAATGTGGTTTTAATCCATAATAATATGCAAAAGTTTGTTTTGTTTTAATTTTAAGTACAGATTTTAAAATAGATCTGTTCCGGGTTCGGATGGAAATGTGTTAACTTTTCCATCCCATATATAATGGGATATAATAAAAATAGTAGTACTAACCAGTCGTTATATCTTTACCAACTTGTAGTCTTTAGTGGTTCAGTCTGTAACTGTCAACATTTAACGTTCTGTATATTTACTGCTTTTCAAGACTATCAGAAACCCTGCACATAATAATTTTAGGAACAAAATAAATGGCAGAATACTGACTCTAAAAAGCACTTAATATGGTATCACAGTGATCTCCAAATCAGTAGTGATAGACTCAACATGGAAAATTTCTCATTCTAGGCAGATTGTGTTTGGTGACCTGTAGTGCACATTAGGAATCCATGTAAGTTCAAAAGAAACTTAGGACAAGTTAAGAGCACCTGTTCTTTAAAATGCCACTTATCTCAGCTTCATTCTCCACTCTTTCCCAATTGGAGACTTTCTAGAAAATTAATATTACTAAAGCACATTTGATTAACTTGGAAGAGTAGCTGAAAGAAATTGTATCTTTCAGTGAGAGGTCAGACTCCACCAGTTGCATTGCAGGCAATACATTTTTAAACCTTTTGCTCACCTTCAATAGTTAAAAGTTTTAAAATCTGGATGTATGTTAGGGTTTTTCTTTTCTGTCTTTTCTATTTACTGCTTAAAAACAAAACAAAACAAACAAAAAACAGAAATAGTTAAAATTCCCAGAAGAGAAGTGAGATAATCCTAACCAGTTTAAGAATGAAGGTTCTTTTTTCCCTCATGTTACCCATGTATTAGAACCAGGAATACATTGTTGAAATAATTTTTGGATTTGAGTATTCTTCTTTTTTTTTTTTCATTCTCTACTTTTAACTGACTTGATAAATGATTTAAAACCATTTCCAGATTCACAAGGGTTATATCCTATTTTATTTTGAAGTACCCATGTTTCAAGAAGTGATTGCTTTCTAACACCAAACTAGGTTATTCAGTCCTCTAAACCTTTGGGGTTACCTTGGTAATTAGGAGAGTTAATATTCCATATTACTTTATGGAATAATACACAGCATACTTTTATTGTGCTTGTGTCTTGTGTGATTTTGCTTGATGATCAGTGGTTAGAACTAGGTTGATTTTGTTCAAATTTGATTATGGTTTTGCTTAAGTAAGTGTTCATTGCAATAGCCTTTTTTCTTACCTCATTCTCTCTTCCTAGCAACCAGCATTACCAAATTCTTCAATCTTTCAGGTACTTCTAGCATCCTTTTGTTTTTACTTTGCCTCTCAGTTCACATCAAATTTCTCAGATCACATCAAATTCTCTGTCTACAGACCACTAAGGTCTTCCTCGTCTTTCACAATCATTTTCTGTCGCGACTGTTCATAAATCCCCTCAACCCATTCAGGCTGCGTACTAATTCTTGGAAATATAGATGAAACAGAACTTGGAATTTAATAGCCTATATTTGCTTTGTTTCTTTTGTAATTTCTACAAAGATGGATTTATAAATTATTACAAATTATTCGATGACAGTTTGGTAAACAAGTAGAGTATTGACAAATATGCTAAAGTAAAGTACTTCAGATTTTTTTTCACAGAGAACTATCAGACCCTGACTAGAGCATAATGATCATGGAATAATCTATAAGAAGCTATTGCATAATAAAATGCCCCTGGGGAAACAAGACTTTGAAAATTCTTGGCTTCAGGAGCTGCTAAAATGTATAGGAAAGATACATAGTATCAAAGTATCTTTGTTTGTTTCCTAAGTCATAGAAATTACAAACAGAAATCCTGTTTGTTTCCTAAGTCATAGAAATTACAACTACCCTGCAACAGGGAAGATAAATTATTGCAAAATTCTTCTCTGGCTACAGTCCTAAAAGTAAGCACAGAGCAAAGAGGAAGAATAAATCAGGTATCATCTCGTACCGTTTTCTCTCATGGAAAGCTACAAATGAGGTTTTTTTTCTTTTTTTCTTTGTTTACTCAGGATAAGGAAAGGGGGGAAGATCAGATGATGCTATAGAATGAAGCTGGTTGGTGGAAAGTTTTTGTTTAATTTGCATGTGATATCTTTTGCCTTTTTTTTCTTTGGAAGAGAAGTTGCTTAAATGTGGAGGTTATATATTTTCTTTTCTTTTCGATTGTTGCTATTTCTTTAAGGAGCTCATTTGGAGAGTCAGATCTACCAAAGTAGTGTAACAGATACAGTTTTCTGAAGTAAAGTTTTTACTGAAATGCACAAATTGATACATTCAGAAAAATGCAAAAATCGTAAGTATTTAGTTGGATGAGTTTTCACAACTAAATCCATCTGTGTAATGACCAAGGTCAAGAAATAGAATGTTACCAGCCTTCCAGAATACCTCCCACCCCC
>NW_024412434.1:13778784-13790023 GCF_014898765.1 Herpailurus yagouaroundi
TGTGCTCCCTCTCGTTTACTCTCCTTTGGTAGTCACTATCCTGCTTTATAACACCATAAATTAGTTTTATCTTTAAAATAAAATCTGTATACCCAGAATCACACAGTATATACTATGATTGCTTGGCTTCTTTTGTTCAATAGGCTCATAAAACTCAAAATTCATCAATGCTGTTGTGTAGAACAAAAGTTTTACTCATACTTATTGCTGTCTATGCATTTTCATTGTTTGAAGGTACCCCAATTTATTTACCCAGCCTACTGTGTTTTTTTTTTTTTATGTTTATTTATTTTGAGAGAGAGAGAGCGCATGCGTGAGTGTGTGTGAGGGGAGGAGGAGCAGAGAGAGAGGGAGACAGAGAATCCCAAGCAGGCTCTGTGCTGTCAACACAGAGCCAGATGCGGGGCTCAAACTCACAGCCCTGAGATCATGACCTGAGCCGAAATCAAGAGCTGGATGCTTAAACGACTGAGCTACCCAGGTGCCCCGTATCCGTTCTATTGTTGATGGATATTTAGGTTGTTTCCAATTTGGAGCTGTTATGAACAGTACATGTATGAACATTTTTGCAGATGTCTTTTGATGAGCATATGGGTATGCACCTAGGAATGAAATTGCTTGATATAGGATGTGTGTATATGCAACTGTAGTAGATGTTGCCAGTATTCAAATGGTGGTGCTAGTTTATTCTCCCTCTAGCTGTAGTTTGATGGTGTAGTTTCTCCATATTTGTGTGAACACTTGATATTACCTTTATAAAAAGAAAGTCTTTTATTGTTTCGTTTTATAAAGATTAAAAAATTATCTTTTTAATTTTGACCGTTCTGATAGGTACATAGTGGTATCTCGCTGTGGCCTTAATTTGCTTTTCTCCAGTGGTGAATGAAATGGAGTACTTTTTCATGTGTTTGTTGGCCATTTGGATATAAATATATAGATTGTAAAATACTATCTTTTTCTCTATGTAATATATAGGGAGAAAAGCTGGGAACTTGAATTTACTGATCATTTTATTCAGTGATTGTCTAGTATAATTTTGTTTTTTCACATGTCACTTCTCAAGTTACTAAATTATCAGTTATTTTGCATAAAACTGGAAATATGAAGAAACACTAACGTAGAAAAAAGGGTTAAGTTAAATGTAGACGTACCACTACATACTTCAGACCTTCTTTTATTTATTTTTTGAATGCTTATTTATTTTTGAGAGACAGAGCTCAAGCAGGGGAGTGGCAGAGAGAGAGGGAACCAGAGGATCCCAAGCAGGCTCCACACTGTCAGTGCAGAGCCTGACGCGGAGCTTGAGCTCACTTGCAAACTGCGAGATCATGACCTGAGCTTAGCCAATTGAGCCCCCCCAGGCACCCCAGTCCTTCTTTTTAAAGAACAGCTAGAGAAAATTTACAGACTGTTACTAGTTCTGTCTTCTCCGTATCCACCTGTCCATTTTTTCCCCTTAGTGTGACCTTCCTGCTACCTCTGATGAAGAGTTCAAGGCTAGGGGCACCTGGGGGGGCTCAGTTGGGTAAGCAGCCGACTTCGGCTCAGGTCATGATCTCACGGCTTTTGAGTTTGAGCCCCACATTGGGCTCTGGGCTGACAGCTCGGAGCCAGGATCCTGCTTCAGATTCTGTGTCTCCATCTCTCTTTGCCCTTCCCCAACTTGTGCTCTGCTTCTCTCTCTCTGAAAAATAAACAAACATTAAACCATTTTTTTTTTAAAAAGAGTTCAAGCCTAAAAGAACTCTATACCTTCAGATTATACCCTCATTCTTGTTAATTCAAGCAAAGAATTCCCTTTCCAACTTTTATTACCAATGGGATTTATATATCATCAAGATTTATAACATTTACATTCAGATGCTTTCAGCTGCCCACGGCCCACCTACAGACTTACTCCTACATCTGCCCTCTCCTTGCTGTTGGAGATGTCCCTGCTTTGAAGGCCAGTCTTTTTCTCATAATTTGAATTTTATCCCTTGCTCTGCTCCCACCTACTCTGGAAGCATATGCTCAGTTATCCCTTATTCACCTGTGTTTAAATTCTTCTCTCAACTGGATCCTTCTCAACCATTCTTTTATTCTTGAAATAAAACTACACTCTCTTCTTTCTGATTTTCTGCCTGCCTCTGGTTCTCTGCCACTAATTATTTACATTTTTTTATACTTATTGAGGCCTTCATATCTTACCACTCCATACTTTCTTCTTTAAGCAATGTTATTCATAGTTTGATTTTTCTTCTTGTCCAACTAAATTTCTATAGCTCGCACAAACTACTTGGAGCTTCAGACCTATGTATCCAGGTGCTTAATTGGTAGTTGCATCTGATTATTTCAGAGGTACCTTCTGCTCAGCAAACTCACGGTCTTCTCTGTGCATCCAGTCCTCCTCCAGTATTCCCTGTTTCTGCCAATGGCACCAGTATCCTTACTTGTGCAAGTCTGACACCTACAAGTCATCTGTCATTTACACTGAACCTTGATCTAATTTATCAGTGGAAGTTCTTCAAATATCATTTCTTCCTTCTCTTTCAGAGTCTTCCTTCTCTTTCCCCCACAGGTTACCCAAGGTAAACTCATTGCCACTCTCTTGTATCTCTTACTTGAACTGTACTATGATTGCCACAATTAGGAATCACCATGATCAGGACACTTTCATGACCAGTTAGCCACTGAAACTTGTGCCAGCTCCAGACCTACACCCACCTCACTCAGAGACGTGCCCAGCATTCCTGAAGCTAGTGGTTAAATACTAGGATCTTTACTCATACTGTCGTCGAAAAACCCTTAACCTTGTTTGCCAAGTGGTGTTTACCTCATTTCTGCATTCTGTATCCGAGTGCATCTGCTGGCCAAATCCATCTCACTTCTAGTTTTTTGCTTTCTATCTCCTGTAATATGAGAAGGTGCTCTAGAAATGCATTGTCAAGTACAGTTAGCCAGCAGCCACATGTGGCTATTTATTTATTTATTTTTAATATAATTTATTGTCAAATTGACTTCCATACAACACCCAGTGCTCATCCTAACAAGTGCCCTCCTCAGTGCCCATCACCCACTTTCCCCTCTCCCCGCTGCCACATCAACCCTCAGTTTGCTCTCTGTATTTAAGAGTCTCTTATGGTTTGCCTCCCTCCCTCTCTGTTTGTAATTTTTCCCCCTTCCCTACCCACCATGTTCTTCTGTTAAGTTTCTCAAGATCCACATATGAGCGAAAACGTATGGTATCTGTCTTTCTCTGACGGACTTATTTCATTTAGCATAATACCCTCCAGTTCCATCCACGTTGCTGCAAATGGCAGGATTTCATTCTTTCTCATTGCCACATACTATTCCGTTGTATATATAAACCACATCTTCTTCATCCATTCATCAGTTGATAGACATTTAGTCTCTTTCCATAATTTGGCTATTGTTGAAATCTCTGCTATAAACATTGGGGAACATGGGCCCCTATGCATCAGCACTCCTGTATCCCTTGGGTAGATTCCTAGTACTGCTATTGCTGGGTCATAGGGTAGATCTATTTTTAATTTTTTGAGGAACCTCTACACTGTTTTCCAGAATGGATGCACCAATTTGCATTCCCACCAACAGTGCAAGAGGTTTCCTGTTTCTCCACATCCTCACCAGTGTCTATAGTCTCCTGATTTGTTCATTTTAGCCACATGTGGCTGTTTAAATGCCAACCTGTCTCTAAAAGGGAATAAATGCAAAACTGCATTAGGTGAACAACAGATGTTAAATGTTCCCTGTTATATCTAGAAGTTGTCTGGGCTGAGCTTTCAGATGAGATCATTCAACCCTGCTGTTGAAAAATAGAGGAAAGGAAAGCTGATATGTGACCATTTTCAAGATATAGAGACTGAGGTTTTGAGTGACTAGTGAGGCACTCCCTGGTACATTTAGTTCATCTTTCCAAAGAACTGGCTTTTTTCCTTTTTTGTTTCACTGCTTTCAGCTTTTATGATTATTCCTATTTTCTCTTGTGTATTTTGTTATTTTTTTCTACTTTCTTAGGTTGGGCACTTGGTCTATTCATTTTCAGTTTACCCTGTTATAATAGCATTTAAAGTTACATATATTTCCCTCAAAGTAGAGCTATAGCTCTCCGAGGCTTTGATGTTGAATATTTTCCTTTTCATTAATTTCTAGGCAATATGTACATAATTTCAACTTTTAATTTGCTTTCATGAATTGGTTTTTTTTAAATCTGTAAACAGCTGAGGTGTTTTTTTTGTCATATTTGACACTGATATTTATTTGATTGTTATTTTAAAATGTGAGCTGTAAAAATCACTTTTTAGAATTAAGACTTTCTTTGTGACCAAATTCATTACTGTTTTTTTAAATTTCTGAGCTTGGATTTGGGGCGTTGTGCTGTTTTGTTTATATGTATGTTTGTATGTTTATATCTATGCAAAGTATAAGTATCTTAAAGGTTTTTTTTTTTTTTTAATCATTCAAATTCCTTATAACTGTGCTTATTTTTGGTTCACTTATGTCAAGTTCTGTGAAAGGTATATTAAAATCTCCTACCCATGATTATTTTTATGAAGTTTGGGAGTTTTTGCTCTTATGTATATGGATTTTGGGTTGTTTGGAGCATAAAAGTTTATGACTATTTTAACTTTTCAGTTGGTTATATGCCTTTTATCATTACCTACTACCACTCTTTGTGGTTAATTTTGACCTTAAGTTCCAATTTTTCTGATAATAATGTCAACACTCTTGCTTTTCTTTTGTTTACTTTTGTCTTTATCTCTGGTTTCAAAAGTCTTTCGGGTTTTGTTTGTTTGTTTTTAAAGGCAGTCTTTTTTTAAGTTTATTTATTTATTTTGAGAGAGAGAGCATGAGAGCATGACCACCAGCAGGGGAGGGACAGAGAGGGAGAAGGGGAGAGAGAGAGATTCCCAAGCAGGCTCTGCACTGTCAGCACAGAGCCCAATGCAGGGCTCGAACCCACGAACCATGAGATCATGACCTGAGCTAAAGTCAAGAGTCGGACACTTAACCAACTGAGCTACCCTTGGTTTTGTTTTTAACTCAATTTGATGATTGTTTGTATTTTGATAATGGAATTCAATATATGTTTATATTTACTGAGAAATTAATGTTTGATTTTTTTTAATTTTTTTTCAACGTTTTTTATTTATTTTTGGGACAGAGAGAGACAGAGCATGAACGGGGGAGGGTCAGATAGAGAGGGAGACACAGAATCAGAAACAGGCTCCAGGCTCCGAGCCATCAGCCCAGAGCCTGACGCGGGGCTCGAACTCCCGGACCGCGAGATCATGACCTGGCTGAAGTCGGACGCTTAACCGACTGCGCCACCCAGGCGCCCCAATGTTTGATTTTTTTATTCTTATTTTGTCTACAATATTTATGATACTTTTTTGGTTTTTACTTGCTATTGTTGGCTTAGCAAAATATTTTTTCTGCTAATTTGGAAGTTTTTGGTGGCTACCTTCTCATTTTTAAAAATGATGATAAAATCTATATTTCTCTTGTGGTTCAAAATATAATAATAGCTTTTGTTTCACTACTTATCCTTCTTTCCCTCTTTTTTTTTTTTTTAATTCTTGGTTGCTAATAGTTTGTCTCTTATGGCATATCTCTTCTGTTTCAAGAGCACTTACTAAATACATAAAGCAACCAATTGTAATAGATTTAACTATATATTGCATGATTTAGTGCTTACCATTATGATTTTGGTTTTTTTTTTTATTAAGGATATTTAAAAACATACACAGAAGCAGAATAATTTAATCTCCCATATGCCTTCTTTAAGATTTCAGCATTTGCCACATTATCCTTTTTTTTTCTGAAGTATTTAAAAATGAATATCGACATTATGACATGTTATGCCTATTTTAGATAAAGATATTTTGTTAAATAGTCATGATATAATCACTAGCCAATAAAATTAATAATTCCTTAATAGCATCTAGTATGTAGTTCTTAGTCACATATTCCCAGTTGTCTCAAAATGTCAATTTTCACCTTGGTTTTGTTTGAATCAGAGACCAAACAAGGTCCATACATTACATTTGATTGTTCTGTCTTTCAAATCTCTTTAATACTGAACTATCCCTTCCAGTTTTTTTCACCTGCCATTGACTTGTTAAAAAGACTTCCTCTTCAACAGGAACTAGTTGCAAAATGTAGTCTAAGATAACTAATCTGGTTACCAGAAGTGATAATTTTGTTTTGTGAATAGTTGATCTGGTCTTCCTGCCAAGTCAGTCCCCCAGTAATTAGATATCAGAAGCAGCTGTTTCTTGAGGCTGCAATCTTTTTTTTAACCTACATTTAGAGAATGCTTACTTTTTTAATCCTGTGGAGAGAGCACAGGTGTGGCCAACTTAAATAAACATGTTATTAATCCAAATGTGTTTTGGTACAAGTTAAAAATGAGAGGGCAGTATTCCTCTTTTACTGTACTAGGAATTATCTGATTTGTCAACAAATCATTTTTACTGACCTTGACTCCCAAAGGATTTTTATACAGGCTAACCTATCATTGGTTCCTATGTAGAGTTTAATGCTAAGAAAAATCTATTAAAACTATCATGTTATATAAATTTCAGTAGATTTCTCTAAAAGCAATCGACTTTAACAGATTTATAGCAGAAGAACCCAAAGCTGCTCCCTGCTTCTTTTGTAGATTAGCCATAGAAGCTCAGACTTAAAATTTATCGTGAAGAAAACTTACTTTATTCTATGCTATTTATTTATTTTTGCCATGGAAATTATTTATCTTTATTTTTTTATCAAATTTTCTAAATGTTTATTCATTTTTTGAGAAAGGGAAAGAGACAGAGATGAGTGGGGGATGGGCAGAGAAAGAAGGGGACACAGAATCCTAAGCAGGCTCCAGGCTCTGAGCTGTCAGCAAAGAGCCTGACACAGGGCTCGAACCCATAAACTTTGAGATCACGACCTGAGCCAAAGTCATGCATTTAACGACTGAGCCACCTGGGCGCCCCAATCATTATTTATTTTTAAAACATTTTCCTTTTTCAAGTTATTTTGAATTTTATATGCACCTGTTCTAAAATCCCATGGTCCTGAAGATGTGAATACATATCTTAGTACGTATAAGTTTCCTGCCTTATTTTCCCAGTCCACTGACCAGAGATTTCTTCTCAGTGTCTCTATTATTTAGTTCTTTTCATGGTAATTGCATTTATGTCTAGGCGTGTGTGTGTGTGTGTGTGTGTGTGTGTGTGTGTGTGTGTGTGTGTTTGATGGCTTTTTGGCAGAAGAGGGTGGAGGGGGTGGACCCTGTTGACTAATAAATTTAAGTGCAAAGGCCAGAATAAAGAGGACAAAGTTCTTATTAAGACTTCGTTTTAGTGAGCTTTTAATCAGTAGTACCGAATGTGAAAATGACCAAGTCAGAAAGATTACATGGAATTACTAACTTTGAGACAGTTGATCTTCTGTAGTAACACTACACAAATTAAGATTTCTAGATGTCAACCAGAGTTTGAAGTCCCTCAGTTTTGTGCCTAAATACATAGTTTGGGTAACTGTGGTCTTTTCTCCTTGCTGAATCTGATAGCCAAATATATGTTCTTCTCTTGGATTTAATATCCTTGTGTTTTTTGAAGACAATAGAAAGTTTTATTAAGAAGAGTTTTCTTTGGTCAGATCTTGGATAAGGTCTTCTGATATTTGTTTTGATTAACTAGTCATGTGTTTTTCTACAGCCTAGCAGACCTAAAAATAGGTGGGTCTCACATTTGTGAGATGAGCGTAAATAGAATCAATTAAATTATGGGCAATCCACTGATATAAATCAGAGGTGAACAAACTATAGTCCAGCCCATGGCTGAAAGCCTGCCGCTACCTGTTTTTGAAAATAAAATTTTGTTTGGACACTGCCCCACACATTTGTTTTTGTATTCTCTGTGGTTGCTTCCTCACTACAATGGCAGAGCTGAATAGTTGGAACGAGACCCTTTGGCCTGCAAAGCCTCAAATATTTATTATCCAACCTTTACAGAAAAAGTTTGCCAATCTTCAGTAGAAAGTAAAATAAATCTCTCTTAGGTCACCTAGGCAGTGATTTCACAATGCTCTTTGTCAACTTTTATAAGAATAGACGTTATGTTTTGTTCACCACTGTATCCTCAATGCTTGCACGTAGTAGGTATTCAATAAATGTCAAACAAATCAAAAAATAAGAAATCTCCAAATCCATTTTACTCTGCTCAGTTCCCTAGTTCTTGTGGTTTAAAGCACAAATCCAAAGTAACTTCCAGTCAGATTTGCCAAGTGTAAAAATGAAGGATAAATTGTGACTTTCTAGCCTACGTGTTATAATAATAATTTTCACTTCCTTGGCACTGCTGCCACATACCATAATAAGCACGTCATTCATACGTATTATCATTTAAACATCCCAGCAATCTTTTTTACATTTTACAGCCGAAAAATTCTCCAAAACCACATAACTACTAAATGGCTTAGTTATGTTCACACCTGTCTTCATCATAAACATTGTAATGAATGCAAAGGGGCTAGTTCTGATAGGATCTAGAATATAAGTAAAATTTCTGTGAGCTCTGTCCCAATCAAACAGCAAGCCTACCAGGTCTATACATAAATACATTAGGTGAGAACTTTTTCTTTTACATTAGTACATCTGTCTCTAGAAGAATGGTTCACAGGGAGCAACACATACAGTTTAAACATCTCTGAGTTGAGCCGTATCAGATCATTAGTAGTCTTGTTTTTCCGATTCCCAGAGATAACTGCCTCCATTTTGACGTATATAGGATATCTTACATTAGAAGATGACCAAGGGACGCCTGGGTGGCTCTGTCGAGGAAGCGTCTGACTTCAGCTCATGGCTTGTGGATTTGGGCCCCGCATCAGGCTCTGTGCTGACAGCTCAGAACCTGGAGCCTGCTTTGGATTCTGTGTGTGTTTCTCTCTCTCTGCGCCCCCCTCCCCCTGCTCACTCTCCATCTCTCTCTCTCAAAAATAAATAAACATTAAAAAAATTAAAAAAAAAAAAAAAGAAGCTAACCAAGGAGTGGCCATAGGATATGCAGAAAAGTCTTTAATTCTAGAAGAGGTACCATGGGAGGTGAGACCAAATTTCTGGCAAGAAATTTTTTGCCACTTACTACCTGTGTAACATTGGGCAGATTACTCAGTCTCAGTTTGAGCCCCAGTTTCCTCATTGAAATAGAGATAGTAGTTATCACAAAGGGTTGCAAGGATGAAGGGAATTAGCATATATAAATATATATGTACATTAATATATATATCCTATGTACATCCTATATACATATACATACATATATGTGCTAATTCCCTTTATATATATGTATATTTATATATGCCTATATATATATGCACATATATGTATACATATACATACATATAGTGGCTAGAATGATGCCTACTACATAGCATGCAATAAAGGTATTTCTGCATTGTCTTGGTTTTTTAAAAGCGAGATAAAATTCATGAAACAAAATAACCATTTTAAAGTATACAATTCAGTGATTTACAGTATATTCACAGTGTTGTGCAGTCATGATTTAATTCCAGAACATTTTCATCACCCCAACAGAAACTCTGTGTACATTAAGGAGTCACTCCCCTGTTCCTCATTCTCCCCAGTCCCTGGGAACTACGGATATGTTTTCTGTCTCGATGGATTTGTTCATAAAGTACAAATGTATAGTTAAAATGGATTCATATAACATATGGCTTTTGTGTCCAGCCCTTTTCACTAAGCATAGTGTTCTCAAGGTTTATTCATATTGTAGCATATATCAGTACCATATTCATTTTTGTGTCTGAATTATATTTATTGTGTGTATAGACCTCTATGCATCCATGCGTAGGTCGGTGGACATTTGGGTTGTTTTCACTTTTTGGCTATTGTAAATAATGCTGCTGTGAACATTTGTGTGCAAGTTTTTGTTTGAACACCTGTTTTCATTCTTTTCAATAAATATCTAGGAGTGTAATTACTAGGTCATATGGTGCTTCTGTGTTTATTTATTCTATGTTTATTTATTATATATATTTTCAAGGAATCACCAAACAGTGATTTTGCCCAGTGGCTGCAAAATTTTAAATTTTGATGAAGTATAGTTCTCTCTTTTATCTTTTGTTTTCTATCCCTTTGATGTCGTAGCTAAGAGTGCATTATAAAATCCAACGTCATGCAGATTTACCTCTATGTTTTCTTCTAAGAATCTTATCGTTTTAGCTCTTACATTTAGGACTTTGATCCATTTCTAGCTAATTTGTGTTTGTAGTGTGAGGTAAGGGTCCAGCTTCAGTCTTTTGCATATGGATATCCAGTTGTCTCAGCATTGTTTGTGGAAAAGGCTATTCTCTTCCTATTAAATGATCTTGGCATCCTTGTTGAAAATCAGCTGACCATGGAAGGAAGGAAGGAAGGAAGGAAGCCAGTTAACCATAGATGACTAAGTTTATTTCTGAACTCTGAATTCTTTTATTGAGCTATATGTCTGATCTTGCTTCATGACCATACTATCTTAATGACTGTAGATTTATAGGAAATTTTGAAATTAAGACTTGCAAGTCCTCCGATTTTGTTGTTTGTTTGTTTTCATGATGTTGTAGCTATTCTGGGTCTCTGGCATTTCCCTATGAATTTTAGGATAAGCATGTACATTTTTCCAAAATTCCAGGTAGGATTTTCATAGGGATTGTATTGAATCTACTTGGGAAGATCAACTTGGGAAGTATTGCCATCTTAACAGTATTAAGTCTTCTCATTCATGAAATGGGATATATCTCCATTTATTTAGATCTTTCATTTCTTTCAGCAATGTTTTATAATTCACATTGTACAAATGTTACACATTTGTTAAACTTATTCCTAGGTATTTTATTCTTTTTGTTGCTATTGTAAAAGATTTGTCTTATTTTCATTTTCAGATTTTCTTATTGCTAGTGTATAGAAATACAACTGATTTTTATATGTTGATCTGGTGTCCTACTACTTGTTGGATTTATTAGCTCTGATACTTGTTCTGTGATGCTTTAGGATTTTATTTTCTTTTTTTTTTTAAGATTTTATTTGTAAGTAATCTCTGCACCCAATGTGAGGCTCAAACTCACAACCCCAAGATCAAGAGTCACATGCTCTTCTGACTGAGCCAACCAGGTGCCCCATACTTTAGAATTTTTTCTTTCTTTTCTTTTCTTTTCTTTTCTTTTCTTTTCTTTTCTTTTCTTT
>NW_024412434.1:13790033-13891899 GCF_014898765.1 Herpailurus yagouaroundi
TTTCTTTTCTTTTCTTTTCTTTTCTTTTCTTTTCTTTTCTTTTCTTTTCGTCTTAAGTTATGTATTTATTTCTGAGAGAGAGAGACAGAGAGAGAGAGAGTGGGGAAGGAGCAGGGAGAGAGGGAAGAGTGAGAATCTCAGGCAGGCTCTGCACTGTCACCACAGAGCCTTATGTAGGGCTTGAATCACAAACCATGAGATCATGACCTGAGCTGAAGTCAGGCACTTAACCAGCTGAGCCACCCAGGCACCCCTTAGGATTTTCTATATATAAAATCATATCATTTGTGAATGGAGATGATATTAATTCTTCCATACCAATTTGAATGCCTTTTATTTGTTTTTCTTGAGTAGTTGCTCAGGCTAGGACACCAGTACAAAAGTGGTGACAGCAGACATCTGTCTTATTACTCATCTTGGGGGGAAACTTTCAGACTTTCACCATTAAGTATGAAGTTAGCTATAGGTTTTTCATATATGCCCTTTATCAACTTGAGAAAGTTCCCTTCTAGTCCTAGTTTATTTATTTTGTTATCAAATGGTATTATATTTTACCATATACTTTTCCCATCAATTGAGATAATGATGTGATTTTAGTCCCTCATTTTAATAATATGGTATATAATGTTAATTTTTCATACATCGAATCCACCCTTGCATTCATGGGATAAATAGCATCTGGTCATGATATATAATTCTTTTTACATGCTGCTGAATTTGGATTACTAGAAATTTGTTGAGGAATTGTGTCAATATTCATAAGGGATATTGGTCTATAGTTTTCTTTTTTTGTAGTGTTTGTCTGGCTTTCAGTATCGGTGCCCTATAGAATGAGTTAGAAAGCATTCCTTCCACTTCTGTGTTTTGGAAGAGTTTGTAGAGGACTGGTGATTTCTTTAAATGTATATTAGAATTCACTAATGAAGTCATCAGATTTTGCAGTTTGGGGCTTTGTTGGATGTTGAGGTTTCTTTTTTGGTTTTGGGTCTTTAAAACTAATCAATTTCTTTATTGTTATAAGTCTATCCAGTTTTTCTGTTTCTTCACGAGTCAATTTGTGTGTTTCTAGGAATTTGTCTATTTTGTTTGAGTTTTCTAATTGCTTGGCAAACAATTATTTATGCATAGTATTTTCTTTTTAAAAAAATGTTTATTTTGAGGGGTGCCTGGGTGGCTCAGTCATTTGGGCATCCAACTTCAGCTCAGGTCATGATCTCATGGTTCATGAGTTTGAGCCCCGCATAGGGCTCTGTACTGACAGCTTAGAGCCTAGAGCCTGCTTTGGATTTTGTGTCTCCCTCTCTTTCTTCCCCACCCCCTGCTCATGTTCTATCTCCTCTCAATAAATAAAAGCATTAAAAAAATTTTTTTTTAATTTTTAAAAATATTAGAGAGAGAGAGAGAGAGAGACAGTGGGTGTGAGCAGGGAGAGAGAGAATCCTAAGGAGGCTTTGTGCTGTCGTCACAGAGACTGATGTGGGGCTTGATATCACAAACTGTGAGATCATGACCAGAGCTGAAACCCAGGATATTTAATGGACTGAGCCACCCAGGTGCCTCATGCATAGTATTTTCTTACAATTGTTTTTATTTCTGTAAGATTGGCAGTGATGTGTCCCCACTTTTAGTCCTGATTTTAATAACTTGAATCCCCTCTCTCATTCAAGTATAGGTTTATCAATTTTGTTGACGTTTTCAGAGAACCAACTTTTGGTTTTCTGGAGTCTCTCTGTTGTTGTTCTGTTCTTTATTTCACTAATCTGTGCTCTAATCTTTATTATTTCCTTTCTTCTATTTGCTTTGGGTTTAGTTTATATTCTTTTCTGTTTCCTTAAGGTGGAAGGTTAGGTTGAGATTTTTTTAATCATTGTTTATAGCTGTAAAATTCCTTCTGAGCACTGCTTTTACTGCAGCCTAAGTTTTGGTACGTTGCAGTTTGGTTTTCATTTATATCAAAGTGCTTTCTAATGTTTATAGTGATTCCTTTTTTTACTTTATACAAAATTGAATACCATGATTTAATTTACTTCTTGCTTAATGCTTAGTCATATTAAGTTAGAAAAATACTTATAAGTAACTATTAATGTTAATGAATTAAAACCTCCCAGAATGAGTAAATCCAAAAGGAAATGATATGATCTCGAAATTTAATGACCTTTCCTGTTTCATTCACAATCTAAACATCCCTGGAAAAAGATTCTCTAGAGTTTTTCAGTTTTGTTCTTCAAGAACACAGTTTTCTAGGGGCGCCTGGGTGGCTCAGTCAGTTGGGCGTCCGACTTCGGCTCAGGTCATGATCTCGCGGTCCGTGAGTTCGAGCCCCTCGTTGGGCTCTGTGCTGACAGCTCAGAGCCTGGAGCCTGTTTCAGAATCTGTGTCTCCCTCTTGCTCTGACCCTCCCCCGTTCATGCTCTGTCCCTCTCTCTGTCTCAAAAATGAATAAACATTAAAAAAAATAAAAAAAAAACAGTTTTCTAGACTGTTTCTGTGTTCTTGTAACATGTACACAATTATCTTATAGAGAGATAACATAATGGCACTTGTCATTCATATATAAGTTGTTTTTGGTGGGGTTTTTTTTGACTCACTGGTTGTTCATGAGTGTTATTTCCACACATTTGTGAATTTTCCAAATTTCCTTCTGTCATTGATTTTTAATTTTATTCCATTGTGTTTAGAGAAGATACTTTGTATGATTTCAGTATTTTAAAATTTATCTTGACTTACATTGTGGCCTAAAATCTGGCCTATTATGGAAATGTTTCATGTGTATTCTGCTATTGTTAGGTAGAATGTTCTGTGGATGTCTGGTAGGTAGGTCAACCAGTTGGTTTACTGTTGTTTAAGTCTTCTGTTTACTTGCTAATGTTCTGCCTAATTTCTCTGGACATTATTGAGAAACTGGGGTATTGAAGTTTCCAATATTACTGTACAAATGCTCCATTTCTCCCTTTAAATCTGTTAAGTAGTTGCTTTATATGTTTTGGGGCTCTGTTGTTAGGTGCATATATGTTTATAATTGTTATAGCATCTTGATGCATTCATCTTTTTGCATTATGTAATGTTCTTTTTTGTCTCTTGTAACCATTTTTGTCTTAGTGTCTGTTTTGCATGGTGTTAATATAGCCATCCCAGCTCTCTTTTGGTTACTCTTTGCACTTAGTATTATTTTCCACCCTCACATTTTCACTTTGGTTCTAAAATGATTTTCTTATAGGCCCCATATAGTTGGAGCAGGGTTGTTTTTAATCCATTTTGCAAGTTTCTGCCTTTTAATTGGAGAGCTTAATCCATTTACATTTAAAGTAATTACTGATAAGGAAGGGCTTACTTTTACCACTTTGCTGTTTGTTTTCTATATGCTTTTTATCTTCTCTTTTCCTAAGTTCCTCCTTTTCTGCCTTTTTTTATGTTAGATTTTTTTTCTAGTGTACCATTTGATCCAGTTTTTATTTTACTGTTGATCTCTTTGTGTTTGTCGTGGGGATTACAGTTAACATTTATTTATAGCAATGTAGTTTGAATTAATACCTATTTAAAAGGGTATTAAATTAATACCTATTTAAATCATATAAAAACTTTGGCTCCTACAAAGCCTATTCCTATTTCCTTATGTAGTTATTGTCCCTGATTACATCTATATACATGTATGCCTATAGGCATAGATTTATATCATTGTCTTCTTTTACATAGATTTATAATTATTGCTTTAGTTGTTGTCCTTTAAGTTGTATAGAAAAAAATTGAAATACTAACCAAAAATACACAGATGTTGACTTCTATATTTATCTATATGTTATCTTTACCAGTGTTTATCTCTTCATATAGATTTGAGTTACTGTCTAGTATTTTTTTTTCCTTTCAGCCTAAAGAACTCCCTGTGGTATTTCTTCCTTAGCAAATCTATTAGTAATAAATTCTCAGTTTTTATGTAATTGGAATATTCATTTCTCTTTCATTTTTGAGGGATAGGTTTGCTGGACTTAGAATTCTTGGATAAAAATTTTTCTTAGCACTTTAAATATGTCATTCTACTACTTTCTGGCCTCCATGGTTTCTTATGAGAAATTAGCTATTAATAATGTGAGGATTCTCTCCCTTGGACTTTGTCTTTTAACAATTTGATTTTTATGTTTCTAAGTGTGGCTCTCTGAGTTATACTACTTAGGATTGTTGTAGTTCTTGGATGCATATGTTTATGTCTTTCATCAAATTTTGGCTGCTTTCAGGCATTTTTTCTTCAAATATATTTTTTTTCCATACCTTTCTCTCTTCTTCCTATTGGACTCTCTTCTTCCTATTGGACTTCTTATTGGACTTCTTCCTATTGGACTCTCTTCTTCCTATTGGACTTCTTCCTGTTGGACTCTTCCTATTGGACTTCCTATTGGAACTCTTTATGTGTTCATTTTTCTTCATTCTTCTTTCTGCTCCTCATATTGGGTAATCTCAATTTGACCTATCTTCAAGTTCATAGATTCTTTCTGCTCAGCTCTGTTTTTGAGCCCCTCTAGTGAATTTTTATTTTCAGTTATTATATTTTTCAAGTCCGCAATTTCTATTTGGCTCCTTTTTAAAATTTCTGTCTCTTTGTTGAAATTCTCAATGTGGTGAGACATTACTTTACTTCTTTGTATGTGCTTGAGGATATTTAAAATAATTGACTTAGGGGTGCCTGGGTGGCTCAGTCAGTTAAGTGTTGACTTCGGCTCAGGTCATGATCTCACAGTTCATGAGTTCAAGCCCTGTGTTGGGCTTGAACAGCTGTCTGTGCTGAGAGCTCACAGCCTGGAGCCTGCTTCGATTCTGTGTCTCCCTCTCTTTCTACCTTTCGCCTGCTCACACTCTGTCTCTCTCTCTCAAAAATAAATAAACATTAAAAAATTTTTTTTTAAAAATAGTTGACTTAAAGTCTTTGTCTAGTAAGTTCAATGTCTGGGCTTCCTCAAGGATAATTTGTATTAATTTCTTTTATCACCATACTTTTTTTTTTTTAATTTTTTTTTTTAACGTTTATTTTTTTGGGACAGAGAGAGACAGAGCATGAACGGGGGAGGGGCAGAGAGAGAGGGAGACGCAGAATCAGAATCGGAAACAGGCTCCAGGCTCCGAGCCATCAGCCCAGAGCCCGACGCGGGGCTCGAACTCACCGACCGCGAGATCGTGACCTGGCTGAAGTCGGCCGCTTAACCGACTGCGCCACCCAGGCGCCCCTATCACCATACTTTTTTGTTTTCTTTGGATGCTTTATGATTTTTAATGAATACTAGACATTTAATCAGATTCTCTCACCCCACTAGGGTTTTTGTTTGTTTTTCTGTTTTTTGCTGCTTGTGGTTGTTGTTTGCCTAGTGACTTTTTTAAACTAATTTTGTGACATGTATATGTTATGTGTAGCCACTGACATCTCTGTTTGATTTGCTTAGTGGTCAGCTAATGATCCAGCAGATTTCCTTAAAGGCCCAAAGCCAAATATGTGGGGGTGGGGGTGGGGGGGGAGGACTTAGACTTTGCTAGAGGTAGATTCTGTGTGCATGTTGGGGCATGCCTTCAGCATTCAGCTAGGTTTACAACTCTCTCAGCCTTCACTTTCTGCTTGTGTCCAGGCTAAAGATCAGTCAGAAATGAGAATTTAGAGCCTTTGCAGGTCTGAGTATGTACTCCACCTTGGGCATGCACATGGTCTTCTGGTTTCCAAGGAGTATGTGGGAGCTTTTCAAAGCCCATATTCTCCAAAGCATCTCATCAGTCTTTCCTCCAAAGCTTTTTGATGTGTCTTTGTATGGCCCAACCACTATTCCTTGCCCCCTTTGGCACTGGCTAATAAATTTGCCATTATGTTTTTAACAAGTATCTTAGGTAATTAATTGCCTCTTTGCCTTGGAAGAGTTCTGAGTTTGGTAAAATAAAGGTAAGCCCTTTACACAATCCATCAGGGAACCAACAAGCAGACCAAAACAAACAACCATGGTTCTTTAAGCTGCCTTTTTCTTGTTTAAGTAGTTTGCATAGTTGAGATTGGGTCGATTCTGACCGTTTTTGCCAGATTATCTGCTGTTTCTGTGCAGGGACAGGCCCTTGCAGTTCCCTACTCTGTCATTTTTGCTGATGTCCCATAGCATTGTTTCAATTTTGACAAACATATCACTTTCATAGTTTTATTTTAAGAATGTTCATATGTACCTTCTTTACAGAGGTCATCCAAACATTAAGATAATTCATGTTCAAGTTGCCAAGGAACCATATCATATTTAGAAGGAAAAGAATTCTGCTAATTGACCTCTATAGATCTACTGATGTCAACAGTGTTAAAGATAGCCAGTTCACCCACAGCCCTATCAAAAACTTTTCTCTGCAAGCCAGAGAGATAAAAGGCTAATCTACTGAGTATAAGAGGTGAATGTTCTAACATTCAGGTCTCTAGTAGAAATATTATATAAAATGTTAGAAAAGTTAACACATATTAGGGTCTTTACCTGTAAAATTGCAGTTGAGGACCACCTCAGTGGCTCAGTTGGTTGAGCGTCGGACATTAGCTCAGGTCATGATCTCTCATTCTGTGGATTCAAGGCCCACATTGGGCTCTGTGCTGACAGCTCAGAGCTTGGAGCCTGCTTTGGATACTTTGTCTCCCTCTCTGTCTGCCCCTCCCCTACTTGTGCTGCATGTGTCTGTCTGTCCCCCCACCCCACCCCCTGCCCTCTTTCAGAAATAAAAATAAACATAAAAAAATTTTTTTTTAATAAAATAAAATTGCAGTTGAACATTCACATTGTAGTTATGGGGATGTTTTCCACATGGTTTATCAGATCAGTATGAATCTAACAGTTGTTCTCACTGCCTTCCCAAATATGTAGCCTCTTACAAAGTGACTCAACCCAAATCTACTAACTGAATCTAAAGAGCTAATATAGAGATCTCTGATTCTGATGCGGCATTTTTTAGGTTTCAATTCTGTTTTCATCTATTTACCAGCAGTATCAATTTGAGCAAGTTACTTAACCTCTCTCACCTCAGCAGTAAAATTAGCCTAACAACAACTATACTTACCCTGTAGCTTTGTTTTGAGGATGAAATAAGTTAAGATTCATTAAGTAATTTACTGAAATTAAGTACATCCATAAGCTAGTTTGAGGTGAAGCTTATCTAGAGCATGTCTTTTAGACAGGGAAGTCCTCAAATTTTTCAGTTCTATGCACGCAGGGTAGGGCTAATTGGTGAAATAACCATACTGGACAGATTCTCAAGAGGAAAAAGTCAGACAATATTTGTGGGTAGCCTGAGATACTCATTCCTTAGCCAGGAGAGAACTGTCTATATCTACAGCTGGGTGCAAAACAAAAACATGAGGTTAGGGAACGGCATCCTAATGTGTAATGATCTGGGGGACCAGGAGGATGGGCCATGATAGTGGGAGATAAAGCTAAAAAGATTGGAAAAGACAGATGATGAAGGCACTTGGGAGTTACTGAAGGGTTTGAAATAGGAGAGCCATCTGGCTACATTTATATTGAGGGCACATATTGTGGCAGGAAAATGGAAAATTAGAATCAGCATGGTAAGACTAGAAGGAGGAAAATGCCTTAGGTGACTATTAGTTATTTTTATTTTTAAATATGGCAGAGGTGTTTCATAATGAGCATGAAGTAATTTTGTAACACGAGAAAATACATGTTTTATTTTGTAAGAAATCTACTTTTGGAATTGTTCTATGATATAGTCCCAATTTAATAAAATCCAAAATTAAAGTCCCAACTAGAGAACAGTTACTGAAAGACATTTGTCCTCTTTGCTCAACAAAATCTCCATCACAGATTTTCAGTAAATAATCATCCTCTTCTATTGCATGTTACCTATTAAGTATAAGGAACACATCATTCTGTTTAGCAAACTAGAATGAAATTTTAACTGTATGACTAGCAAAACTTACTCTGCTAACTTTATATCTTCGCAGTCCTCTATAAGTCACAAGAATATTCACACCTAAGCTAAAATTGTTAACTAGAGTGACACCCAGGAGCAGTAAGCCCCAGAAAATTGATAGTGAAAATAGTGGTTCATAAAGAAAAGCTTTACAAATTCTCACTTTGCCTCTCTCCAGCTCTGTTTCTTTAACAGCTATTTAGTCCCAGGTACACAGATTTTTTTGTGTGTTTTGTTTTGGATTTTGAGTCATTTGGCCTTTTTTCGGACAGTAGTTTTAAGAATTGGACAAATTTTCAACGATAAAACAAAATAAATTTAATAAACAACTCTATTATCATTTTGTACTACTATGAATATGCTAGTTAATAGAATCATTTTGACCTAGGTGGAGATCAAGTTTTAAACCCAATTTGACATTGTGTTCATTGTTATTGTCATATATATTATGCTGGCTATGTGAAATCATGTTTTCCGAGTTTATCTGTACACACAGGATTACATAAAATGTAATTTTAACATCTGCTGAATCCTGCATACCCTTACTGAACTATTGTGACCTTTTAAATATGTCTAAATTGTATATAAATAGTGGGCAAATTTATTTTTGCAAACTAGACTGGAAACTGGACCCCACTGAAAACACCCAGGAAACACTAAAAAAACGTTAAGTGTAATATACACAACTACATCTAATTATAGTTATTTTGGATAAATGCAAATGTAACTGCTTTCAAATAGGCATACTTTTGACATGTGAAATTGAGATTCCATAGGTTGTGGCTCGATGGTAAATTCAATATAAATAACAATGAAGAAACCACATATGGTAAGCCTGGGATTCAGAAATTGGCTTTAAGATTCTCAAATAAATAAAGACCTTCTTTGAAGGCACATGGATGTATTAATTTTTAATTTGTTTCTTTTTGATCTCTTAATTACTGAAAAAGATTTATTGGTTAATTTTAGGAAGGCAAGTGTTTGAAAAGTTTTGCCAAATACTGTCTTCTTTAAATGACTGTATGGTAATGAAAAGTTAAGAGGAGAGCCAAATTAGATTGAATAATTGTTCAGTCATGTGGGTCAGGCCAGTTGCATAGCCTGGTTGTTAGACTGATTGCTCAAATTACATTGCCTGGGGTCCTGCACTTGGTTGGCTGTCTTCTCAGATCTTAACAAGGTTCTGGGAATTTCTTTTTCTGACAACGTTTGCTTTGTGTTTTTCCCCTCCCCCTACCACTTCCAGGATGCTTCATCTGCAGACATTAGAAAAGCATATCGTAAGCTTTCACTGACTTTGCATCCAGACAAGAATAAAGATGAAAATGCAGAAACTCAGTTTAGACAAGTAAGTGAAGTGTGCTATTAATATATTTTGTAACAGATTTATAAATAAATGTTCTCTAGTAGAAATAGTAACTTATAAATGTAGAACATTTCTATTTGAAAATGAGGTTGTAGTTTAGGAATATAATACCATGTTTATTCATTTTTTTACAAAATATCGCCAATATTTTTTTATATTAGAACTCTAAATTCTTGGAGGATCATAATTGTCATAATTTTCTTGTCTAAATTATAGCTTTTGTTTTTAAAAAGCACATTTTAATAATTACTTTTGGATCTTTCAAAAAGATTTATTTTGGTATCAAGCATGTTTTAACCTCTGAAGATCCTACTAAAAACATAAAATGTTACATATAATTAAAATTGTGTCTGTTCATTGTATATATGAGCACCCAGGGTTTTCTCCTTGTGCATTATAATGTGTTCACCTTCCTAAGTGATTTCTTATAGTTGAGAGTATTTTTGTTTTAAAGTGATGCTTTTATTTTAGTTGGTGGCCATTTATGAAGTTTTGAAGGATGATGAACGAAGGCAGAGGTGAGTGTTCATTTCTGCTTTTGAATTAAGATGTTGTAGTTTGATGTCTCAGTTTATAAAGGAAAGAATTGTCTCACTAAACATTGTAAGTTAGTGTTTTATTTTTGTTTCTTCCTATGTTTAGAGCAGAGTTTATTTATATTCAGAATATTCACTAGGTTGATTCCGTACTCATAGACTTCAGGATCATGAGTTGTAACATTAGCAAGTCATGGCTCCGTTAGATATGATTTTTAACGTGAGTGTCTATGCTTTGGGAAATACAAATACCACTTGACTTCAAATAAATGCCCAGTCATTTTTGATATATCAGTAATAACTCCTATCTATGCTTGGTGGTCTTTTTATTTTTCTTATTCCTTGAATGTTTTGGAATTAGGTTGTCAGTGATATTCGCATTATCACAAATTCTTGGTATTTCCTCACTCTCAAAATAAACCCTGATATTTGTGAGAGAACAGACATGTATAAGTCTGTAGAAAATAGGTGTGGAAGAAAATGTTTGCTTCTTTTTCCTATTTCTTTTGTCTTTTTCCATTCTCTTACTCTGCTCCGGTGATTCTGCATTTAGGGTTAAGCTTCGTAGTGGAGGCAGCGCCCTCACTTCGAGACTTCTCTGTGCCCTGTTCGGAAGAGGAAGAGTAGTAATATATTTATGCAGTGGTTTATAGGGCCAGTGACAGGAGGAGATTGCAGAGAGGCCCCTTTCCTCTGCTCCTTCAGGATGTGTGGAATGTATAGACACTATTGCATTGGGCTTCAGAGTTTCTTAAGTCAGACCCACAGTAAGAAGTATATTTGGCAAAAAAAAAAAAAAAAAAAAGTATATTTGGCATCATGCCTCAGAACACACATACACGTTCACATACCGGAAGCAAAAATTCCACAGAATACTTACAGTATATGAAACAGACTGATATGTTCTATTCTAGGCTAGTCTAGACTAGCCATTTCTTCAAAAAAAAAATTCTTCAAGTGTATTATCTGGAATTATTCTGTGTCCTAAAACGTTAGCTACTACTCTTGGTTCTCATCTTAACTCTTTAATTTGAATACCTCAGTTTGTCAGATTGCAAAGCAAGAACTCAAGATATTCTCTGTAAGTGTTCTTTGCTTTATAACAAGGGCTGGCATTGGTCCAGATACCATAGCAGACATTCCTCTGGTTTGAGATAATCCATAGTGTTGAAAGAGTCCTAGAAGTGTGTTGAAAGAAGTGTTGGTCATTCTGTGCATATTTTCTAGTTGGTTTCTCTCACTGAGCCCCTAGTTTTATTTCACACATCAAGAATGTGTCTGTAAAGATAGCTTTATTTAGTCTCCCTACATCTTTGGCATTAGATTTTGTCTTTTTGTTTGTTGTTATCTTAAAGGTCAGTAAACTTTGTAACAATTTCTTTCTGTTGGTGAAAAATCATTTATATCTTTACAGAACAAATCACTTCTTATGTATAAAATGTTTCTTCATTAATGTATACTCCTCTAACATTTTCTTTTTAGGATTTCTTCTCTTTGCAATTTTTTTTCAATGTTAGTTGAAAAAATGGATCTGACAGTTACACAAACAGCTGTAGTATTTATACCCCCTGAGGCACAAGTAACTCTTTGGTAACTGGTTTTCCTTGAGGCAAAAGTCTTAACTAATCAAGCTGAGAATCACTTCTCTAAAGCTTGTGCCTGAGGCCAGGTGACCTATGTGTATTTAAACGTATATGAGAAATGCACCTCTACAGACAATTACCTGATGTTTCTAATTCCTTTAGGAAAAAAACCCCAGTTGTCATTTTTATCTTCCAAAAGAAGATTGCCTTATACTGGTATTAAAAAATACTCTTTGGTATCACAATTATTTATTATAAATATTCATTAAATAAGTACTTTTAAATGTGTAACCTCCCAGGAATTTGCAATTTGGAAAGTTGTCATATGTGTTCCCCTGTTTATTCCCCTTACAGGTAATTGTGCTTTCACTTAAATCAAGTGCCTGCTTTAAATTTTGGTAGGAAAGAGAATAGCAATGGAAGTAGATCAAATAAACTGGATAACCTTTTTCTGTTTTTCTTTTTAAGTAAAAGACAGATTTTATTTTTAAACAGCCTTATTTGGGTATAATTTGCATACCATAGAAGTCACAGATTTTAAGTGTACAAGATAATGATTTTTATTTAGTAAATTTACACAGTTGTGCAAATCACCACAATCCAGTTTTAGAACATTTCCATCACCTCAAAACATTCCCTCAAGCCCGTTTGCAGGCAGTCACCACTCTGATCCCAGATCCAAGTGATCACTGATCTCCTTTCAGTGTTTGTAAATTTGACATGTCTGGGCCTTTCGTATTAATGAAATCAAGTAATGTGTACGCTTTTGCATCTGGCTTCTATCATAATCTTTTTGAGGTACATCCATATTGTAGCATATACCAGTAGTTCATTCTTTTTCGTTGCTGAATAATATTCCATGCCATATACCACTTTTGTCTATCCATTCACCAACTGATAGACATTTAGGTTGTTCCCACTTTTCAGCTGTGATGAACAATGCTACTATGAATATTCACATACAAATCTTTGTGTGAACAATTTTTTTTTTTATTCCTCTTGAATAGATTCCTGGGAGTGAGATTCTGAATAAACTTTCAAGCCTTTTTTTTTCCTCCCCAAAACCTAGACTACATTATGAAAATAACAAGTCTGCCTGGTTAGTGGAAGGAAGCTTAGCATAGCAGCCTTTTCTAAACTCCAGGGGTAACTTGGTTATTTTGGGGAATAGCAGCTCAGCTATATTCTGACATAAATTTCTATACAAGTATCCTGAGTGTTAGAGGAAATGAAGTCCTGAGTAGATATCAATCATTACATATAAACACTAGATTATGCTTTGTAATATCAGTATATTACTTTTGTTTAAAATATATTCTAAATTTTTAACCAGTGGTATTTTGCTAACCCAGTTGTACAACTTTAAATTTGTTTTAGTTTTTTCGGTCTGTTTTACAGTACTATATTTGTAAAAGTTGAATGTATTTTTTTAGCTTACTAAATAAAATCATGTTTTATTTCAAATTCAGTGAAAAGTATAGTTATCTCAGCCTTAATATGATAAACATTTACAAATCCATTACATCATTATTCTAAATTTGATAGCAGGTGTGTTTGAAGAAAAGTAAACATTAACTTGAGAATAAGAAATCTTAGTACCTTCCCTAATTAGGAGATATAAGATACCTATTATATGCAATACATGAAGTGCTGTGTACCACAAGTTTTGGCATATATATATACATTTTATAAAGGAGAGTATGATTGATTAATTTAGATGTGTTTCTTGTTTATGATCTTTGTGTAATTAATTTTTATTCAAAGGTTCAAAATGAGACCTAAGTGCATGTGGTTATTAGTGTTTTAAACTAAAAATTCACACTTTGTATGATGGGAAATTTACAGTTTAGGCAAATGGCTAGAATTATTTAAGTACTTGTTTTCAAAATACGTATGTTTTCTATTTTAGTTTCATAGTTGCTATTTTATATTTCAAAATATGCAAATATTTTATATTTATATAAATGTTTTTCCATTGGTAATTTAAACCTTTTTAGATTTATTTGCTTTCTGATGTTTGTATTAGGCTAAATAATATTTGAAAAATTGAGGTTATAGAGTGAAACTCACTAATGATTATGTAACCGTTATTTTATATTTATCATGTACATTTTAAGAAAATCAAAGTAAACATATTTTAGGCCATATGTTGAATGTGGAACTGATTAATCAGTATTTTAACTTCCAAGATAATGGCCTTAATAATTCCATACCAGTTTTTGCATTAGTGATATTTTCATCACACAGATTTACTTTTGTTTTTTCTTATAACATATTCATACATGTGTGCATTCTTAATCTGGTTTTAACAAATTATTGAGAGTGGTTTGCATGAAATGAATTACAGAACATTTTAACAGTGTTATGTGTTAAATACAGAAACAGCATAACATAGTGATGCCTTAAATTTTATGTGTTGTCAACACATTTTTTCTTAAATGACTATGAATATAGTCCCTGCGTATTGTACAAAATATCTCTATTTTTCGGTGTTTCAGGAAAGTGGTGATTTATCTTTTAACAGCGTATATTCTAAAAAAGTGAACTATAATAGAAGCTATCTTCCCTTAAAATGGCCAGTCGTGTGAGCCATAATGTTCATTGATAGTAAAATCAATAGAGCATTGATTCTAAGCTTAATCCTTGGAGACTGTTGTTTAGAGTGGCAGACATAGCTTAGTAAATATCTGGTTCTGTTTAATGTGTTCAGTGCATGAGGTTTTGCTGTCTTGAATTTGGCTGTACACTAAGTACAACTTGTATGTGAGGGGAGAAAAGAGTTAGCTATTACTGGATACATAGCACTTCAACAATGATGGTGATAAAATGTGTGATATGAGATTCATAGCTACGAGTTTAGTTATGTCTTCTTACAATACAATGTAGATTTAAAACAAATTCAATACTTAGTAATGCTCTTAGGGAATCGTCACCACTTCCTTAGATGGTCTTTATCAATAACCACTTTCTACATGAAGTTATTTCATGGGAGAGATTCGCTGAAAACAGTGGTTTCTATATTCACCTCCTTTTCCCTGAACAAATCTGAAGTAGAATGTAGATTTAGAATACATGCAGGATTTAACATTCATTGGCCTTCATTCAAACGTTGTAATCTTGAAACCTTTTTGCCAATCCATTTCTAATTTAAAATGAGTCAATTTTTACAAAGATGGATTTAAACAAACTTCTGAGGACAGGAATGATAGCTTTTGATTCAATCGTGTTATTATATCTTGATGTTAGTGTTCAAGAATTGCTATAAATATTTAAAAAGAATAGTTAACATCAGATTTTGTCTGGTCTAGCCACTACACAACCATATTTTAATTTGTACACTCTTGTATACTACACAGTTTGCCTTTTAAGAGTTTAGTACTAATGTCTTTTGCTTTGAACATTAGTTATTCTGATCTGCCATTATTATTAATAATCTAAGTTGATCTAAATGTCAGATTTTCCAGTCTTGCTAATAAAATATATTTTGAATTTGTAACCAATATTTTCCTACTGAAAAAAGAAGGTGCCTATAATAAATCCTCTGCTTTATTTTTTTTTTCCAGCATATCTCCAAGGTATCAATTTAATAACTATCAAAGTAGCTACTGCAGTTGTTGCATTTAAATTGATTTACATGTCAAGACTGGCAGTTTAGCAGCTGCGCTATTATTCCTAGATCGGTCAATTTACTTGAGAAAAACCTACTACTGAGTTCTACTGACCTGCCTGACAATATAGGCCCTATTTCTATTCCTGTAATTAGGCCTGCGACTAACTCAGAATATTTTTAATTAAAATATTTTGGTCAATGTGTTGCACCAAATTAGGCCTTTCAGTGAAGATTTAATTCCAGAAATAGTGTGATTAGAATTTTTAATGAGTTGTGTTCAATTAAGATTAACAGGTTGTGTGTTTTGAACATACAGTGTTTGTGTGTGACCATTTTGAGTTTTACAATCATAAATGTTACTCCTGATTTTTAACCTTAAAAATATTTGTCTTAATGGTCTGACAGGTAAATTGAAATTCAGTTAAAATTTTATTCTAAAGAAAGCTGATTTAAAATGCATTACTAGGAGAGCTTTTATCCGTTATGTTCTGTCCCTCCAGCAAAGCCAAAAATGAGGAAATTGCCACTTAAATGTTTACAAATAAACAGTTTTACTGAGAAATCTAACATAAACACTGGTTGTTTCCCATCTCTTTCTACTATGGAAACTTGTTATTCTTTAAAGGAATTTGAGCAATACAAAATTAAAAGATGCTTGTCTTACAGGCTTTTAATCACGAAGGAGCTTTGATGAAATATTATATATGAATTTTTCAACCTTGAACTACATAGTGCAGGGTTGGAAATAATAGCACTGGCTAGAAGATGTATCCTGAATTTGGTTCAATTAATATATGATTCATGGTAACAAATAGAGCTCTTATCTTGATTTTTATTCCATTGAGATTGTTCCCTTTGTTGCTGGCTTCTATGGTGGGGTCTTTACTGCAGACTGATAGAGAGGTAGACTATATGGCTCCTTTAGTTTAGATGTCATTCCGGAAGTCACATCACTGTTAAATACAAGGTCTGGTATCCACAGTGTATGACTGTGTATCTTTTTGAAGGTTGTGATTGTTCTACACACAGAGGTTTGAGTTTATAGGCCATTGTAATGCTGCTAATCTACACAAATGTTATATATTTTGGAGAAATTCTTTTTCTCTTGCCTCTTTGTAAATATGGGTATGAATAAATTTTTTTTGTTTTTATTTTAAACTCCCCATGAAAAACTATTATATTTGCTACTGTAGGTATGATGATATTCTGATCAATGGACTTCCAGATTGGCGACAGCCTGTATTCTACTACAGGCGGGTGAGAAAAATGAGCAATGCTGAGCTGGCTTTACTTCTGTTCATTATTCTCACAGTGGGTCATTACGCTGTGGTTTGGTCAATCTACCTGGAAAAACAACTGGTAAGTATTGGTAATAAATCAAATGATCTAGCCTCCTTAATTTTATCTGGAATTTCAGACATTTTATTTTTCAACAGATAAAAATTTCAATTTTTCTATATGTACTCCTTATCCTAATAGTTTTGTACTCCATAGCTGGTGTTCGATGTGCTTCTAAGTCAAGAATAACCTATGACATAAAAGAAGGGTTGTTTTTTTTCTTTTTTAATAAAAAAAAGGTGGCATTTGAATTTGTCATAAAATTTTGTGAAGGTCCAAATACCTAGCTGAAAATTAGCAGGGAGAGCCATGTTTTCTTAATTGCCACCTTCCAAACAAATATTTTTTATGTAAAAATGATGTTAGAAATTTTTGTGTCATAGCCTTTTATGTAAAGAATTTTACTTTAAAAGGTTTTAACTAAATATAAGACTTGAAATGAGTATAATTTTATAATTTCAGAGATCAGTTGGTTAAAAAATTACACTTTTCTTCTTTTAACATACCATTACATAGTTTATTCTGCTCAGATTTTTTTTATGTGCTAAAGATAATCAAACATATTTATCAGTATTCATAAATTAGCATCTGTTTACTCATTCTTTTTGAAGTGACATTATTAAAGTTGGATGAATGAGAAAAAGTAAGTTGAATGCTTTCTCTTCTTAGAAAACTTTGATTGCTATGGAGATGCACATGACTGACAGTGCTGAACTTCATGTGTGTTTAAGGACTGGATGCCATGGCAACAGTTATTGTTAAAGATTGATGATTTTACTTAATCATGTTGGACCCTACATACATTTGCATAAATGTTCTTCTGTAGTGTTTACCCTTCACAGAAGACTCTTGATAACATTTGAAGAGTATGTGTTAATGATAACCTGTAACCATAATTCTTTCCACATTAAGGATGAACTGCTTAGTAGAAAAAAGAGAGAAAAGAAAAAAAAGACAGGCGGCAAGAGTGTGGATGTGTCAAAACTTGGTGCCTCCGAAAAAAATGAAAGGTGGGTGCATATAAAAATATTGTGTAATTTGAAACTGTTTTAAAGCGTCTTTAATATGGTCCAACTTCATATGAATAGTCATTTCAGATTTGCTAACATTTACATCTGTAGTAGGTTTATAAAAGATTAGTAATGTGCCATAGTTTATGAGACAAATCCTAATCTTAGACAAAAGTTCTACAGGTTTTTTCCCCTTGTAAAGTGTAAACATATATTTAAGTAATCAAACCCCCAAATGTTTGTCATTTGAAATTTTTATACTGAACTTCAGAAATAAAGTATTCCTAGAAGAAGCTGTCACTTTAATGTTTAGCTCAAAAGTGACAATATGCAGAAAGGCAGTGATATGCGGTACACTCAAAAAGATACCATTTCTAGTATCGATTCATAAAAAGAAATAAAGGGTTTAAATAGTTCACACAGCAGGGCAGGAACTGGATCAATGTGAGATGGAGATCAGAGACTATTCTGCCTGTCTTCTGTTCTGATGACATCAGTGAGTAATGCTTCAGTGAACTGCAAATGACATTAATTTTTATGTATTGGTTTGTTTATGCTACAGTCTTCATATCTGCTTGTCAGCACTTGGGAACACTCTGATGGTGCTTAGTCTTTTATAGCTCAAGTAATCATAAGGTTTAAGAATTCATTTTACAGAACTGACGAAAAGTCCAGGTTAGAAAGAGAGCTTTTGTTTCTTTGTAACTTGTTTAGGAGTCTCCTTCCCCAAAATCTTAGCCTAGCTTTTCTTAGTTGCTATGCATATTGCACTTGTTGTAACTAACGTATTTCCTGATAGAATACATCAAATGTAGTGATAACTGTCATAAATATTTCATTGAAAAATTTCTTCGTACTTTTGTTGGAATAGCCATTCATAATAGAATTCATGATCTTTATAGAAATATTTGTTTCCCAACTTTCTATATTTTACTTCTTTGTTTCTGTTTTTGTTTTTTTCCCTTTTAGATTGGTGATGAAACCACAGTGGCATGATTTGCTTCCATGCAAGCTGGGAATTTGGTTTTGCCTTACACTAAAAGCATTGCCTCATCTAATCCAGGTAGGGTGTACCTCTTTCATATAATATTAGATGCTTTCACTTTAATTATTCATGAAATAATTTATGCCCATGTCTGCTATCCGAGTACTGATAGACAATGGATGTTTTATAATACTGATTGAATTGATATAAGTATAAACCTAGTTAGAATAGTTCTAAACTTATTTAGGTGTTTATCCCTATAACTGTCTCTTGCATTGCTTTTAGAACAACTTACAATTCTAAGACATAGAAAAAGAAAAAAAAATACAATCGTTAGGTATAAGAGCAATAAAAATTTAAGTCACTGTAATCATTTAAGGTGTATCCAGAAAAAAAAAGAACAGGACTCAAATAGCCTGTCACCTGTTATTTTAACAGCATTTAAGTACACAGTGGGGGGGGGGGGGGGGGAACGCACGAACATTTGCATAATTATGCAAAAATATATATTGCTTTCCATTTTATTTGCAACTTTAAGAGGAGTGAGATATTTTGTCTTACATTGGCAATCAGTTTCTGTTGCTAGTAGTTCTCGATCAAACAATAGAATGTGGGTATATATAATTTCTATGGCAATTTCTCGCATTTCTTAAAAAAATTCAGCATACCAAAGCATATTTTATTAAATTATTGCTTTGCTAATTTTAATTATTACATCTGGTTAGAAAATTCCGAACACATAAACATAACATTTAAAACTATATGTAATAGTTTGGGTGTAAAAATTTCAATGTTCTTTTAAGTTGTAATTTTGGGTAGGAAACGTTTCATTTCAGAAAATAAATGTTTAGAAAAAACAAGAGAGCCAGATGATTCCCACCCAGTTCTACCGCTTCTTTTCACATAGCAGAGCTGTTTTTCCTAATTATTTAAGGAAATGAATGACTCCAACTTCTGCATTTTATCCTTTTTTCCTCTTAAAACAAAAATTTTATGTTAGAAGGGAAAATGAAATAAAAATCACTAGTGTGTTTCTTTGTGGTCGTTCAAAATTATTTACCAATTCTTCCATCAAAATAGTTCATCTTAATAGTTATTGCTTGCAGAATCATATATTTTGTTTGTAGTTAATAGAGAAAATTGGAGTATTTTGGTAATTTAAAAGCTTTTGTTTATAAGTTATTTAGCATATTATCTTGTTTATTTGCGTAAAAACCCACAATCCGTGTATGCTGTGTATGTAAGTCTTAATAAGAGAGAGAGGTAAAGTATATTTGTCATACCAGTATCTATGTGAGAAGATGTAACCAAAAAATATTTTAGGACATGTATTTTCTTATGTTTTTTAAGAGTGACATTTTGTTTTGTTTTGTTTTGTTTTGTTTTGTTTTGTTTTGTTTTGTTTTAGAATCTGCAATAGGCAAGCCAGAGTGTAGATGCATTTTATAGTCATGAGGCAGAGTAAATTGAGTATCACATAAAATGTCAGTCTGAAACACTTCTTTGTAATTGTAAGCCAAGTCATTTGAAACAATGTTTATTTGGTAAAATTACCATAAATCCAGGTTAGTATGCAGAGCAGTTTGCAAAACTAGAACCGATATATTAAGATGGCTTAGATTTATAAGGTGTTATTTTAAATTATCTGCCTGCAGAGTCTGGAACTAACAGATTATATTGCCTTGCCATAAATTTTTTAAAAGTTACAAAAATTAGAAATTTTACAAAAAATATTTAGTCTCTTTAGAAACTCTGCTTTCTTAAACTGTTGGATCAGTATGAGTTTTAAAGTTTTTACTTACTTGGTTGTACCTGTTGCTTTCAGTTTTGAGACACTAAGCATTAGGTTTTTAAAACCTTTGTAAATCTGACTTTTAAATTTTGTTCTAATTATTTCTTTCTGATAATTTCATTCCAAGAAGAAAAATAAGACAATGTTCCTTTTTTTTTTTTTAACAAATACTTGGTATTTTAATTCTGTTTTGAGGATATAAGATTTGTTTTTTCATGTTCACTAACAAAATAATGTATATAGTAGACTGATACAAGCTGTAAAAGTGAAAGTATTACAGATTGGTCAACATAGAAAGCATCAGCAAAGCAATACTGAATAGTTGCTGTTAGGATTAGATTTGTGTCTGCTTTTTTTCTTTTTTTTCTTCAGTCTACTGTAACTCTGTATTAATCTATCATCCATAAAATTGTGTAATGTGAGTACATACGCCTTCTTCACAACGCTGACGTTCTGATGTGATACTTCTGTGACGTCTTCAATAAGATATTTGTGAAATTTAGAAGAAGCCCTCCTTACCTGAAGCATTGTAAACTGGTAATTGGTACAGTGGTCAAAAAAGAGCCCTACTAGAGCTCTAAGTATACAAAATGATGCATATGACCTCAAACATTTTAAGCATGTACTTTACATTTATTTATTTATTGACCACTCTTGTGATACAGGGCCATCGTTTTATTTTTTCTTGCATATACTGTCTCTATAATTTTGGTTTCTCTAAGGACAACCTTCCAGTTGATTTCTTAAAGAAGAGTTAAACGAGACTCTTGCCAAACAATGTAATTGTATAATCCTTACAGAGTTTTATGATTTCCCCTGGTCTTTCATAATTGACTAACTTATATCTAGTTAACAGCATTTTTAGCAACTCTTTCATTGAGCTTTCCAAGCATCTACTTGGTTTTCATAGAAAGAACTCTCTTTTTCTATTCACTTTTCCTTTTTTAATATAGTATTTAAATTGAATCATATAATTACATAACAATTATCACTGACAGATTTAAGAGCTAACACATCTAGCTCCTATAGGCATGCGGTAAGTTAGTTAAGCAGATGTCCGTTAAGAGAATTTTACTTCTGTGTGTGAATCCCTTGAATTTTATGAAATTCATTAAAACTGATCTGCAAGTATTCTGCGTAAGTATGTAGCTATTTGGATATGAAGAAGGGTCCAAACTAAAAGTGGGAGATTCAGAGACTTCCAGCAAGTGGCCTTTACACTAGTCAGGTCTGTACTCAAATTTTGTCCTTGTCATATCAACAGCTCTTGGTCTCCAACTTCTTCCTGTGAATACCCATTCCTTTATTGTACTTCTTACACATAAATGGTTATCCAGTAGGAGTTGGAAAATGACAGTTCTAGATAATGGGAAAATTGCAATAATTGGTATATTAGAAGAATGAGACAAAAGAACTAAAACCTATTATACTTGACACATATAAAATATTTGATAATGTTAAATTAATGTCAGACACTTCCCAGATTGGAAAATATCCAAGGAAAGGCGTATGGGCATACCTGTGTTTAGCAAAATGTATGCCTCATATCATTCACGCACCCACATATGCAGAAAAGTAAAAAGTCAAATGAGAAACCAAAGTAAAAAATGTGGAGTGTTTGTAAATTGATGAGAAGCAAGGTTAATGTGTGCATAGAGTGAGGAGAGAACATTAGAGAAGAGTAACATGCATGACTATATGCAGAGAAGTTGGGGAAACTTGAGAAAATGTGTCTTAGTACAGAAAGCAAGTAGAATGATCAACAGAAGACATGGAATATGAATTCGAATATAACAGAGAACTGGGACTGTATCAAGAGAGGCACTGTATGCTTGGAGCTTAGAATTTAATTTTAACATTGAAAGTTTAGCCCTAGTGACACTTGCGTCTTACCAGCCTGTTTCTCTTCTCATGGTAGTTTTGAAGGGAATACACATTCTCTTGGAGTATGACTAAGCCAGTCATCTATGTTAGCTAATTTCAGCCTGTAATACCCAGAAATTTTCCTAGCCTCTAAAATGCCCTTTTTGGATATTTTTTGATTTATCATATATATTCTGAAACATATACATAACCAGGAAAGTAGCAAACAATTGACGAAATATACTATGTGCATATTTCCAGTTTAACCCTTATAACTTAGTTAATTTTTGTTATTGCCTATCTTTGTTGGAGTCTTATATATTTGGGCCCATAAAAATTTAGGTTAGTAGTACCATTTGATTTCTCATATATAAAATCAGTAAGTGCCAAATATTCTAAGTAATTACCAGTCTAAATTATGGTTTGTTCATAGTTCTCTACGCTGCCTTTTTGTTGCTGTTGTTCTCTATACTTTCTAAGATGAAAACGGTCTTAGGCACTGAGAATTTATTTGCTTGATAGTTTGTTTCTGAGGGAATTCACCATATTTCTCTCTACCTGCTGTATTACATTTCTCAGTTACATAATTTATAAAACATAAAACTCCTTTATGTGTGCACTGCCCACAGTTGTAAATTTTTCCCATTGTTAAGTCCCAGCCCCATCTTTTCTCACTACCAAGCTGATCTTATGTGAACACAGTTAAACTAAGAATTATTGTAGGAAATTTCCAGCACGCATAGCCCTACCCCCATCAGGATTCATAGATTGCCCAGGAGCAGTGTCTGAAAAAATAGAGGAATCTTCTCTATAATGCTGTGGCTTTTACCTTAAAAAATAAAAAGTTACCTAAGAGAGTAAAGGGAATATTCTAGTTTACAGAACTATCTGTAAATGGAGGCATCCTCCCTCCCAAGAAGCTTCTCCCATGGAAACTACAACTGTGGACAAGCCTGGAGGTCACCTCTGTACAGTCAGGGCCCTTCCTTTCTAGCCCCTTTGCTTCTGCTTGCTGGGACTCTGTCAGAAACCAAATAAACAAAACATTCACAGCTAATTAGCAGCAGAAAAAAGCTCCTAAAAGGCTTTGAGGCAATTGTGGCAAGCTGAGTTGCCTGTTCTACTCAGAGTTAAACACAGATTCTCCAAGGGATGGAAAAGCTTACTTTTTGTACTCTAAGAACTTTTAAAAAAACTTTACAAACATACTTTATGTAGGGAGTATGCAAACAAAGGAAAAGGGATGGAAAAGAGCGTCTGAATTTTTGTAAGGCTGAAACTCTACTGCTACAGAAGGAGAGAGAAAGGAAAATTGGAAAGACCTCACAACAGAAGACAAAGATTCCATTCCTTCTGTCCTCTGAAAGGGGAACGAACATAACATGGAAGTACTTGGAGGTCCGAAGATAGAATATAAAGTAGAGTTTTGTAGGTTATTGCTAGATGTAGAAAAGATTTAAAAAAACACAAAATGTTAGGTACAATGTTAGAGATATGTAGTCTCATAGATTCCATATTTTATACATAAAAAGTAGTTAAGACTTAGCTTGGTGAGGCAGTTTGCTCAAAGTGACATAACTAGTGAATGGTAGAAATGAAACTTAAAGCAGATGAAAATAAGTATTAAAATATGAGAAATATAAAAGCTGAGGAAGATAACTTTTCCCAATAGTGGAATAACTAGAAGGATAGCTACTCTACAGTGAATGAATAAGCTATCTACTCTTACAAGTCCCTATCAGAGTATTTAGGCTGATTATAATTATTCTAAAGTTATAGGATTCTTGCATTGAGTTGGGGCTGAATACATGACTTCTGTAGTCTCTTCTGTTTCTTAGCCCAAGTGGAAAAAGTAGCTGTTAGGCCTTACATCTTGAATACCACTGACTGAGGGAGAGGAAGGCATAGCTTCTCATTTTTTGTTTTATTTTTATTTTATTAATATTTGTGAATTCAGTGTTTGTACAAAACTTTGGACTCTTATTTAAAGTCTACAATATAGGGGGCGCCTTGGTGGCTCAGTTAGGCCTTGACTCTTGATTTCGGCTCAGGTCATGGTCTCACGGTTTGTGAGATCAAAGTCTGCGTCGGGCTCTGTGCTTAAAGCACGGAGCCTGCTTGGGATTCTCTCTCCTTCTCTCTCTGCTCCCCGCGCCGGCGGGGGGCCCCCTTAGATTTGCTGTCTCTCTTTCTGTCTCTCAAAATAAATTTTTTAAAAAATGAAAAAAATCTTTTCAAAGCCTACAATTTATATTTTTCCTATGCTCTTCATTGTAATTTTATTACACATTATGTGTAACTCTGAGATTATAGTATAAGCCAATGGGAGAACAAATGTTGACATAAATCCTTTGTGGGCAGATTTTCAGAAATGTACTTACGCTATTTCCCTATGTTGAAGCTTATATGTAAGCTTCAAACAAGAGATTTGTGCTGTCAGACTGTCCAAGAAGTGGCACATCCTTCATCTCTTTTGTGGCTACCTGTCCTCAGAGCTCTTCCATGTTCCTTATTCCCATTAGGACAGGTGATGGGTAGCATTTCGCTGCTTGTACCACTCCAGATCAACTCCCTTCTTTCCTACGTTTCCTTCAGTCATTTAATATTTTGAAGGTTATTTTTTTTAAGAGGAAATGTGTATTTATTTGGAGAGAGAGAGAGAGATTAGGGGAGGGGCAGAGAGAGAATCCCAAGTAGTCTGTATGCCATCAGCACAGAGCTGGGGTGGAGAAGTAAAAGAAAACCAAAACATGGCAAATAGTACCAGCTCAGCATGTTATTTTATCACTTAAATGCAATATGTCAGTAATGTTAAAAGCTTTGGGTATGGATATTCTCCGTCTCATAACTCACTAATCTTGGAGATAGTATCTCCAAGGCTTATATGAATGGTCATTATCATTAGGAAGTCCTTCCTGATTAGGCCAGTTGAAAACTTCCCATTGTATATTCTCTGTGCTAACTTCTAACTTCATAGCACTTATTATTTATATTATAATAAGGATAGATTGATATACTATGGCAAGGTACAGATCATCCTGAAATTCCAGTGGCTTAACATATTTCTAGCTTATACCACTTGTCTGTCACTTCCTGGTAGGAAAGAGGGCATTCTGCTCTAACTAGTCATTCAGGGACTCAGAACAAGGACGTCTTTACCATCTTCCAGCTGCATGATCTGGAACATGTGGCCTCCTTCCTCACTATGGCAAGAGTATTGCACAGGCTTTTTGGTGCCTTCGTTTGAAGGTGACACATGATATTTCCATCCACAGCCCATCCAGAACTAGTCCCATGACTCCACCTAATCTCAAGAGGATGAGGAAATGTGGGGAAACAGATAGAATGTTGGGTGAGCTTCATTCTGTTTTCAAGCAATTCATTCAACAAGTATTTATTGAGTGCTTACTATATACCAGCTACTCTTCTAGGCCCTAGAAATTTAAAAAAAAATTTTTTTTTTGAGGCAAAAATCCCTATTCTCATAGGTTATTTTCCAAATTTGGGGTCATTCAGTTATTTTAACATCTGCCTTAAAGACAAGTGCTTGTCTTTTCCTGTAATCTCCATATATCCCAACAAGGTACAGCACATATAATAGTGGTTCAATAAATAAGCATAAGTTAATATAACTAAGGTCTTATTGTGCAAGGACCATGCTCTACAATTACATACAAAGAAAACTCATAACATGTAAATTCTTTAAGTTGGCTGTACTTCTGCAATGTAAGGTCAGGTCCCTGCTTGATATATATGTAGATAAACTTTGAGCCCTTCAGAAAATTTTGTTAAGTACCGGGAGAGTGGCTTCTAAACTAAAAACTTTTGCTCATGTTCCGTTCATTGATGATTATGCTGTAAGCTCATTGCCGATAGGAACTCTTGTTTGGAACCCTGTAAATCGCACAGTTTTAATAAAGTCTTAACAGAGCTAAACCTAGGCAGTCCAGAGCCCTGATTGATTAAAGTAAGCCTTCATTCATTCATTGAGTATTTAGTAAGCTTCTGTTATGTTTCGGGCAATGTCCACAAAGATGGATAAGAAGTTTACTTAGAAATTCAAATTTTTTGTGTATAGGTAAACTGAGCTTATTTTGCTTGGACTCAAAATGAGACTTTATGTTTATCTTGTCTACTTGACAATTATATTGATGTGAATTAGCCACTCAGGAAGAATGGGAGGGGGCAATGTTTCAAAACAACTACTCATTTTTTTTTATTAAAAAAATTTTTTTTGTTGTTTCTGGCACAAATAAAGACACAGAGATAAACAGAACAGAATAGAAAACCCAGAAATGGACCTAAAACTACATGGTCAAATAATCTTTGACAAAGCGGAAAAGAATGTCCAAAGGGAATAAAAACAGTCTCTTTAAAAAATGGTGCTGGGAAAACTGGAAAGCAACATGCAAAAGAATGAAACTGGACCGCTTTTAATGCGACTGGACCACTTTTTAAACCATACACAAAAGTAAATGCAAAAGGGATGAAAAACCTAAATGTGATAAAGGAAACCATCAATATCCTACAAGAGAACACAGGTAACAATCTCTTTGACATCAGCCATACTAGATATGTCTCCTGGGTCAAGGGAAAGAAAAGCAAGAGAAGAGAAGAGAAGAGAAGAGAAGAGAAGAGAAGAGAAGAGAAGAGAAGAGAAGAGAAGAGAAAGGAAAGGAGGGAGGGAGGGAGGGAAGGAAGAAAGAAAGAAAAAGAAACAGAGAGGGGCAGGGAGGAAGGAAGGAAGGCAAGCAGGCAGGCAACTATTGGGACTTCACCCAGATGAAAAGCTTCTTCACAGTGAGTAAAATGAAATAATAAAATTAAAAGGCAACATTTAGAGTGTGAGAAGATATTTGCAAATAGCATATCTGACAAAGGGTTACTATCCAAAATATATAAAGAACTTATAAAACTCAACACTCAAAAGACAAATAATCCAGTTAAAAAATGGGAAGAAGACATGAACTGACATTTTTCCAAAGAAAGCATACAAATGGCTAACAGTATATGAAATGATGCTCAAAATCACTCATCATCATGGAAATGCAAATCAAAACTACAATGAGATTCACCTCACACTTGTCAGAATGGCTAAATTTAACAACACAAGAAATAACAGATATTGGGGAGGACGAAGAAAATAGGGAACCACCTTACACTGTTGGTACAAATGCAAACTGGTGCAGCTTCTCTGTAAAACAATATGGAGGTTCCTCAAAAAGTTAAAAAGAGAATACTATCCCACAACTGAACGTTTGCACTACTAGGTATTAACTCGATACAAAAATGGCAATTAAAAGGGAAACATGCACCCCATTATTTATAGCAACATTGTCAACACTAGCCAAATTTTGGAAAGAGCCCAAATGTCCATTGACTGATGAATGGATTAAAGAAGAGGTACTACGTATATATCGCTTCTTGGCCTTTTGGCCAAGATCAAGTGAAAGAAGAGGTAGCATATATGTGCAATTGAATGTTACTCAGCCACAAAAAAAGAACAAAATCTTGCCTTTTGCAATTGCAAAATTGCATTTTGTTGATGGAGCTAGAGACTATTATCATAAGCAAAGTAATTCAGAAACAGAAAGACAAATACCATATGATTTCATGCATCTGTGGAATTTAAGAAATGAAACAGATGGGGGCGCCTGGGTGGGTCAGTCGGTTAAGGGTCCGACTTCAGCTCAGGTCACGATCTCGCGGTCCATGAGTTCGAGCCCCGCGTCGGGCTCTGGGCTGATGGCTCAGAGCCTGGAGCCTGTTTCCGATTCTGTGTCTCCCTCTCTCTCTGCCCCTCCCCCGTTCATGCTCTGTGTCTGTCTCAAAAATAAATAAAACATTTAAAAAAATATTAAAAAAAAAAAAAGAAATGAAACAGATGAACATAGGAGGAAAAATAGAGAGGAAACCATAAAACAGACTCTTAACTATGGAGAACAAACTGAGGGCTGCTGGAAGGGAAGTGGGCAGGGGGATGGGTTAAAATGCTGGTGGGTATGGGGCGCCTGGGTGGCTCAGTCGGTTAAGCGGCCGACTTCAGCCAGGTCACGATCTCGCCGTCCGTGAGTTCAAGCCCCGCGTCGGGCTCTGTGCTGCCAGCTCAGAGCCTGGAGCCTGTTTCAGATTCTGTGTCTCCCTCTCTCTGACCCTCCCCCATTCATGCTCTGTCTCTGTCTCAAAAATAAATAAACGTTAAAAAATTTAAAAAAAAAATGCTGGTGGGTATTAAGGAGGGCACTTGTTGTGATGAGCATTGGCTGTTATATGTAAGTCATAAATCAGTAAATTCCACTCCTGAAAGAAATATTACACAATATGTTAACTAACTGGAAGTCAAATAATAACTTAAAACAAACTAACTAAAAAAAAAATTTGTTTTTGATTCCAAAACAACTACTCTCATTCAACCCCTTTGACTATGTGATTCTCACTTAGAATACCTTAAATAATAGCCATAGGTCTCTTCTTGAATATTACCTTTGTGGGGCGCCTGGGTGGCGCAGTCGGTTAAGCGTCCGACTTCAGCCAGGTCACGATCTCGCGGTCCGTGAGTTCGAGCCCCGCATCAGGCTCTGGGCTGATGGCTCAGAGCCTGGAGCCTGTTTCCGATTATGTGTCTCCCTCTCTCTCTGCCCCTCCCCCGTTCATGCTCTGTCTCTCTCTGTCCCAAAAATAAATAAATGTTGAAAAATAAAAAATAAAAAAAAAAGAATATTACCTTTGAGATCAGTCTCTTTCATTTTAAGGTAATTTTAATTATTACAAAGCTCTTCTTTATATTTATCCAAAATCAAAACTTCCATCTCTAGAATACACCATTCTCTCCTATAATGACCCTTAAGATATTCTATGATAGTTATCAGGTTATCTCTAATCTGATCTCCACCCCCTTTTTAGAAATAATTTCAAGCTTCCCTACCATTTGATCACTTTCCTTTTAAAGTGTTCCAGTTTGTCAGTGTACCTTAATGTGTGGTACACCAAACTGAACACAAGGAGGGTTGGAGTGGTGTAGGGTGTTGAATGCAGTAGAGTTCTTTGAGATCATAGGTTTCTTACAGAAGTGAGCCTTTCTGGAGTAGGCATATTGTTATTATGGTTTACAAGTACAAGTACGATATGACAAGAAAAAGGATGAGGAACATTTAAATAAATGCTTAGAAACGGAGCAAAAGAAGGAACGGATTCTTGGCCTAGAACAAACCGTGAGTGCAATTGGGGAATGTGTTAAAACTCTTGGAATTAGGTGAAGTAGGGTAAAGTGACTGAGTGGGTAATGATCCTCAGATAAGTGTGATTTTGGGGTCAAATGGGTAATTTCAAAGAGGAATTTTTAGTGGAATTCTGTACTGTAGCAGGACGCAGAAACACGAACAGAGAAATATTCAAGTTTGGTAGAACCACTAGGAAGAGGCTGCTATTACCAAGTAAAAGATTTTTGTTTTGAGAGGGTGCAGGTGAAGAAAGCCTCATAAGCAAGAAGTTATAGGATTCTGCGGGAGTTTTGGTGAGGTCTGAAGCAGAAAAACTCACTTTTTGTGGTAGAGAATAAGGCTTTGGTAAAATAAGTAATAATAAAAATAGGTAACATATAGAGGGCCTGTGTGCAAGATGTTATTCTGAGTGTTTGATACATGTATCAGCACCTCAGTCTTCGCAGTAGCTCTGTGATCGTCCCCATTTATGAATGAGATAATTCACACAACGCTGAGTGAAGTAATTTGCTGAATCCTACTTAGGCTGAAAGAAGGCAGAGCTGAGACCTTAATTCAAGTCATGTCTGGCTCCAAAATCTGTCCTAGTAATCACTGTATTTTCTCTCACTATACTGTACTATGATGTTTGATTTCAACCTACCTTCTTTCACATCTCATAGATAACTTATCTGTGCCCCTTTTTCTTGTATGGTGCCACCTTTCCTGCTCCCTTCAAGGGTCCAGTGCTATCCTGACCTTTTCCCTACTATTAAAAACTACTGCCTGGGGGCGCCTGAGTGGCTCAGTCGGTTAAGTGTCCGACTTCAGCTCAGGTCATGATCTCAAGGTTTGTGGGTTCTAGCCCTGCGTCGGGCTCTGTGCTGACAGCTCAGAGCCTGGAGCCTGGTTCGGATTCTGTGTCTCCCTCTCTCTCTGCCTCTCCCCAGCTTGCATTCTCACTCTCTCTCTCAAAAGTAAATAAACATTTAAAAAAATTTTTTTTAATAAATAAAAAATAAAAACTACTGCCTGGAAAGAAGGTAATAAGCTCATTCATTCATTCATTCACGTCATGGAACAAGTGACTGATGTGGCTTAAAGAAAATAAGAGTATTCCAGGGCTGAGGTTTTTTTAGGGGTGCAGGGAATGTTAAGGGGCTATAAATCCTTAATCCCAAATCCTGTTGCATTTTAAAGTATATATGGACTGGGAGGATGAGTATGTTGGATTCATGACTTTCTGTACCCTTCAAGTTACACCATTATTTCGCTGACGCAGGGCTTGTGGAGTCCTGGTAGAAATGAGGTAGGAACATGAAAATGAGAATGGGAGAATAAGAGATACATCTTTATTATACTGATCCAGTGATTTTAGGAATGCCTATGATTTACCTAATTCATCGTCAGATGGAAGAGTTCTGATATAAGCCCAAGAGATACAGACTCGAAGAAAAGCTTTAACTCTTCTTGGACGGTCACAGATGAAAAGAGAAAATTCTATTCTAGGGTTTAAGTGTTCATGCATTTCCATTTGAATCAAGATAGAGCTTTTGTTCCTGTATTTCCTTCAAAAATAAACCCTCTCAGATGAGTCTATGATGTATCTGCCCTAGGAATCTTAAAATCTGGGAATGTTACCCTAGAGTTAATCCTTGAGAGCTCTCTTTTTCCTATTCCACACACAAGCCCTTTCATTTCTTCCTTTACAAGATTTCTCATATATTTTGACCTAGTTCAGTTCAATGAATATTTATTGTGTACCTGTTTTATACCAGATTCTGTGCTCTGGGCACACAAGTACCCCTGTCTCAGATTTCCCATTTTCTAGGAGAGAATATAGCATGATACAAACAATCCTAGAAGTGTGCTTAAACACAGAAGCAGTATACAGGAGAGAATTCCTCTGCCAGGGAAGGTCAGAAAACCTTGCAAAAGGAGGTGATGCTTGAATGGTTTTCAGGGATGAATAGGAGTTCATCAAAATAATGGCAGGGGAGCAAAATATTCTAGTTAGTGGGCAAAGGGTATGCAAAGACTTAAAAGCACAATGTGGCCTGGCAGTGACAAGTAGTATTGCTGTGTGATGAATGAAGTTGAAGCCAAGAGGTAGTGGAAAATTACCTGTTCTGTTTTTCTCATTGTCAGGATCTTCATATGCTTAGAGCATCAACTTGTTGATCTCCACGTTTGTGATTATTGTAGGCCTGATCTTTTTTCAGCACTCTGCTAGAGTCTTGCCTGTGTGCCACTCCTTGACACTTTAGCCACTGTATTTGGACACCTGAGTATGTGTCCTCAGTCCTCAAGCCTCCATGACAGGAACGGATCTCTAAGTGTGGTGGAAGGAGGAATGACATCTTCACTTGTATTGACAGGGTCAGATAGGTTTCTTAATCAGATTTGCATATGATAATTTTGAAAATCTTTTGAGGTGAAGGGATGAATATGAAAATAGTGCTTTGTTAGTCACAGTGACATAACTTACTGTGCCCATTTAGCTTAATTCAGCGAGTGTGTCTTCTCTTTGTCCATGGAGTAGCCCAACGTTGAGAACACAAACAGCGGTAGGAAACAGGAAGAGGAGTCCTCCCTTCCATGTCCGAGAGAAAAAACTCTCCTTAGATTTATACTCACGCAGGTTCTGGCCTCACTAAATAAGCTCTCTGAGAGAGAAAAATCGGGGAGAAACATTTATTGTTTCTTGTGTTCATCATACAATTTAAAACCATAAACTGAAAGGAAGACAATACACGGCTTTAAAATGAAGTTGTGCGTGGGGCGCCTGGGTGGCGCAGTCGGTTAAGCGTCCGACTTCAGCTCAGGTCACAATCTCGCGGTCCGTGAGTTCAAGCCCCGCGTCGGGCTCTGTGCTGACAGCTCGGAGCCTGGAGCCTGTCTCGGATTCTGTGTCTCCCTCTCTCTCTGACCCTCTCCCGTTCATGCTCTGTCTCTCTCTGTCCCAAAAATAAATAAAAACGTTGAAAAAAAAAATTTTTTTTAAATAAATAAATAAATAAAATGAAGTTGTGCGTGACGTAGTATCAAAGCAAACCGATCTTTATGTTAATTTCTTTGTAACTTCTTTTTTAAGGATGCCGGGGAGTTTTATGCTAAATATAAAGAAACAAGATTGAAGAGAAAGGAAGATGCATTGAGTCGGGCTGAACTTGAAACACTTCAAAGTGAGTTTTAAACATTGTCTTCTTACTGTGTTAACAATATCACATAAGACTGATTATTTAAATTTGGATTTTCCTTTAAAGTCAAAAGTAATTAAATTTTCTGTGCTTTCATTACCATTCTCTAAGAGCAGTTACTTCCTTAATGTATTAGATGTGGAAAGTACTATATTAGTTATTGCTGAGCCACCCATAGTTCAGTATCAGAGGGGGGATAAAATCCACATGAAGTCATATAGTTTGTCAAATCTAGGAAGCATCCCAAATCAAGGAAGTCCTAACATACCCCAGTGTTGTAATTGTCATTGATATTTAGTGGCATTTCTGTCCAGTTGGTCATTCAACTTGCTGTAAAACAGTATCAACTCAGAAACCTGAAAATAGCAATGACTTTTGTTCTGAAAGTCTTTGCTTCATCATTAGTTGATGTATTATTATACAACATGAAAACCCTGGACTAAATTATCGGTGTGTTGAAGTCTTCTATTGAACACTAAAGGCAGTTCTTCCTGATTTTAGGAAAAGTTAAACATACAATTAAAGAAGGCATTTCTCCAGCCCCGGTCTTTTTGTCTCATTTTGACAGATCTACATCTTTCCCACATATATCCCCTCCTCCCTTTACTTTGCTTTATTTTTTTTAAGTTTATTTATTGGGGTACCTGGGTGGCCCAGCCAGTTAAGCATGCGACTTTGGCTCAGGTCATGATCTTGCAGTTTGTGGGTTCGAGCCCCCGATTGGGCTCTGTGCTGACAGCTCAGAGCCTGGAGCCTGCTTCAGATTCTCTGTCTCACTGTCTCTTTGCCCCTTCCCTGCTTGCTCTCTCTCTCTCTCTCTTTTTCAAAAATAAATAAACATATAAAAATTTAGCTTATTTATTTTGAGAGAGAGAGAGAATGCACGCACATGAGAGAGAGAGAATCCCAAGCAGGTTCCACACTGTCTGCATGGAGTCCAACCGTGGGACTCCAACTCACGAACCATGAAATCTTGACCTGAGCCAAAATCAAGAATTGGAGGCTTAACCGACTGAGCCAAAGCCAGCAGTGTGATGTCCGACTTTGCTTCTGGAGTCACGTCTTTCTTTGACTGTAACTGGGAAAAGTTTCTGCTTTTAAGGGCCCATGTGATTAGACTGGGCAAATTTGGGTAATTCGGGATAGTCTCCCTTTTCAGGGTGCTCAATCTTAATCATATCTGCAAAATCCCTTTTGCCATCTAAGGTAAAATATTGCCAGACTCCGGGAATAGAATGTGGACATCTTCAAGGGTCCGTTTTTCTCTCTACCACAATCCTTCAGGTGTCTGGGCAGCTTTAGAACAGGGGCTGTTTCTTTTTTATCTTTATGTCTGCAGAATTAACTACAGTGTCCTGGCGCACAGTAAATGGATATATTGGATGAATATATGAATTAATGTCATGCCATGAATATTAATGAGCACCTATCCTGTATAGAACTCTGTTTTAAGGAGCACATAATTTAACTTCTAAAGTTTCAGCGTACTTGGGTGGCTCAGTCCATTAAGAATCAGTCTGACTCTCAGTTTCGGCTCAGGTCCTGATCTCACGGTTTCATGAGTTCGAGCCCCGCTTCAGTCAGTGCAGAGCCTGCTTGTGGTTCTGTCTCTCCTCTCTCTCTTTCTCTCTCTCTCTCTCTCTCTGCCCCTTCCCTGCGCATGCTGTCTCTGTCTCTCTCAAAGTAAATAAACTTAAATAAACTTAAATAAACTCAAGAACTCTACATACTATGTAATTTTCAAGCCAAGGATATCAAAAAGTAGATTTCTGTTAAGAAAGAGTTTAGGATGATAGAAGATTACATAAGCGTTGGGGAGAATGAGTGGGCAAATGACTATTATTGTTATATTAAAAATATTGAAACAAGTTTGTTATAGTAATTGTTGAGAAGTTTTAATTACGGTGAGTAAATCAATAAAAGTCTAAATGTAATATTTAGAGTTAATGTGGATATACATTTTATAGCTTTCATAGGCACAGCTTATTTTTATGTAGCTTTTGTAACAAACCACTTAATTGTTATAATTTTGGCATATATATTAGAACTCTGTAATAATAATTTGTTAAGTTTATACACTAAAACTTGGAAAATAGGAGTTAGACATAAAATATGTATCACAATGTAAGATATTTTATCACAATGTAAAAATTCCTTGTTTGTGACCCATTTTCCCAAAGTCACTTGAAAATTTTTGTTCTAAGAGTTTGATGGAAGTTTTTAAGCAGATTAATAATTCTGGTTTTTTTTGTTATTGTCTAATAAATAGATGATGTAAAGAAACACATGTTCGAATACATAAATATATGAAAACTGTTTGCTAGTAAAAATACGTAGTAATCTTTTAAATATTTGAAAATTCATCACAAGCTTATCAGTTATTGAAACTCAAAATGGAAACAGCACTACCAGAAAGCATATTAAAAACCGTATTCATACCAGCGATGAGTAATAAGACTTCTCATGCTCATGTTTTTGGTATCAGTGGTACATTAGGGAAAGGTCATGGTATCAACATTAAGAATGTTAAAGTACAGTCACATTATTAATAATGTCAGAAACTGTCATGTATTTTTTAATGTAGTCTCTAATGGTTACATGCAAAGAATCTTTTAATTAATTTTGTTAACTTCATTACAGTGTTCTGCATTGTATACTTTAGAATTAATATATAAAGGCCCCAAATCCCCCAGTGTGCATTTCATTTGCCCCTATCCTTCTTAATTTTAAAGACCATCATTGGAGTACTGAGTTCATAATAACATTTCCATCTGCTTAATTGAGTAAATGCTTCTCATGTAGATTAGCAGTAGCTATTTTATGCTGCCTGTTTTTCATGACCTAATTGCTAATCTGCCCTCAAGAAATCTGCTCTACTGCTGAGATTGTGCAGTACCCTCGGAGGGCCGGACCGTAAGGTGTGGTGGTCTCATTAAAACAGTGTGTTAGAACGGGAAATACGGAAAGGACGATTTCTTAAAAATAAACATCATTGTTCTGGGAGTCTATGCAGAAGATGTGATATCTGTTTGGAAAACTAGAGGCCCTTATTTATTTATTTATTTATTTATTTATTTATTTATTTATTACAAGCTTAATCAATTTTTATGTTTTATATTTCAATACGTTGAATATTTATACATATGACTTTTTCATTGTTAATGATATTTTTATACATTCTCTAATTATATGAGCTTTCTTCTAAGTCAATAGATGCAAATTCTAAGTACTATAATGAAACAGCTCATATCATGAATGGGAAAAATGAGTTATAAATAAATTGGCTCTAAAGGTGAAAATTTGAATAGACAAAATTGGGGGAGGAAGAATAGAAGTAAAACTTAATATTTCCCTTATCTTTTTCTCCATACCTTATATGATGTCAAACAGAAACAAAATCAAGTAATCAAAGCCTTACAGTCAAGTACTTTTTTGGCTGCAGATATGATAGTTTCAGACATTAATTATATTTTCTCCTAGTTTTGTGGTCCCCATTGCACACCCCAGTGATGGACCTAAGTACAGCGAGAAGGTGGAGGACTTTTTAGGGGGACAGGATGAGAAAACATGCACCTTCCCTAGAGTAAAGGGAGACTGGCTTTTAGAAAACTAGGTTCGTGAAGAAATGAGATGCTAGTGCTGATTTAAGGGGTTGGTTGTGAGGAGGACAAAGGAGATAGGGTAGAGGTAACTCCAATTTAGGTTAGCACATTTACCCTGTGGTAATACAGTGTGCTCGTGGGTGGGAGAACACTGTCGGAGATAACCTAAGAAAAAGCATATTCCAGTCAGTAGCTCCAGTACGTTTGGAAACATGACCAAACAGAAACTCTGTACCTTAACTTAGGAATTGTGTTATATAGTAAAACCTAATAGGAGCCCCGGTCCCAAGAGTTTATATGTAGGCAGAGAATATCTAAAGAACAGTATTATTTCTTAGGTACTTTGCTCAAGTAACAATGCAATGTGGATTTTTTAAATCATATAGCTCAAATGTAAATTTACAATTCCTTCAATATTTCAAATTCTATGTGGTGTAGGCTTTAGTATAATGCCGTCTTAACACAATCTTAGTTTTCCCACTGAAATGATTTTAAAACCTTTTTATCCAACTGAATATGTAAACATTTATGGCTTTAGATTAAATTTGAACTAAAATTTTAACAATTAATTTACTTAATTTGGAACTAAAAATATACTTCTTAATATTATGCTTTTTATAAAATAATGTGTCCATGAAAAGCTTCATGCAGGAAGGTATTTTTGTGTGTCTTGTTTACAACCCCAGAGCCTAGAACAATGCCAGATATATGATAGGTAACTCAGGAAATACTTGTCAAATGGGTTAATGAAATACTTACTGTATTGTTCTTTTCTACTTCACACTTGTTAAAAGAATTTATTAAAACTTTTCAGTAACATTTTTGACAAGAAGATCTTTGTAATCAGTAAATCAGTAAAACTGCTTTTTGAGTGATCAACACAGCTTATTTATTAACACAGCTTATTAACAGAGTATACCCTCTTTATTTCCGTGTATAATGAAATATGGTCCCATGTATGGTGCTGACGCTGGAAACTTTATCCCAAGCCACAAGTACCTAGCCACTTAATGTTAGGATTTTTTTTTCCTTTCTTCATGAGTGAAAGACTCATGAAGTAAAACCACTGTATTGTTTTTTTTTTTTTCCCTAGTATTTTTTATTATGGTAAAACACACCTAACAAAATCTATCATCTTAACCATTTTTAAGTATACAGTTCAGTGGTATTAAGTATGTGCATAACGTTGTGCAGCCATCACCCCATTCATCTCCCATAGCTCTTTTCCTCTTGTAAAACTGAAAGTCTGTACCCTTTAGATGGTAACTCCCTATTCTCACCTCCCCACAGCCCCTGACAACCACCATTCCACTTTCCGTCTCTGTGATTTTGACTGAGTATCTCCTGTAAGGCTGATCACATAGTATTTTCTGTTGGGACTGGCTTATTTCACTTAGCATGAAGTCCTCAAGGTTTATCCATGTTGCGGCATGTGTCAGAATTTCCTTCCTTTCTAAGGCTGGATAAATAATATACCATTCTATGTGTACGCCACATTTTGCTTATCCTTTCAAATTTCTGTCAATGGTTACTTGGTTGATTTCACTTCTTAGCTATTGTGACTAATTCTTCTATGAACGTGGGTATACAAATAACTCTGAGTCCCTGGTTTCAGTTCTTTTGGGGGTATACACAGAGGTAGAATTGCTGGATCATATGATAATTCTATTTTTAATTTTTTGAGGAACCAACATACTGTTTTCCATAGCAGCTATACCGTTTTCTATTCCCACTGACAGTGCACAGGGGTTCCATTTTTGCCACATCTTTGCCAACACCGATTTTGTTTTGTTTTGTTTTGTTTTGTTTTGTTTTGTTTTATTGTAGCCATCTTGATGGGTGTTTCTTTAAGGAAATATCTATTCAGTGGGGTGCTTGGGTGGCTCAGTCGGTTGAGCGGCCGACTTTGGCTCAGGTCATGATCTCACAGTTCGTGAGTTCGAGCCCCGCGTCGGGCTCTGTGCTGACAGCTCAGAGCCTGGAGCCTGCTTCGGATTCTGTGTCTCCCTCTCTCTCTGCCCCTAACCCATTCACATTCTGTCTCTGTCTCTCTCAAAAATAAAAAAATAAACCATTAAAAAAAAAAAAAGAAATATCTATTCAATACCAAGTTTGAATTGGATTGATTTTGTTAAGTTTTAGGAGTTCTCTATATATTCTGGCTATTATCCCTTATGAGATATATGATTTGTAAATATATTCTCCCATTTTGTGGGTTACCTTTTTACTCAGTTGACATTGTCTTTTGATGCACACAATTTTTTCATGAAGTCTAATTTGTCTATTTTTTCTTTTGTTGTCTGTGCCTTTCTTGTCATATCAAAGCATTCATTTGCCAAATCCAGTGTCTTAAAGCTTTTGCCCTGTATTTCCTTCAGAGTTTTATAGTTTAAGGTCTTACATTTTGGTCTTTGATCCATTCGGACTTCACTTCATAGTGGGTAAGGGTCCAACTTCATTATTTTGTATGTGGATATCTAGTTTTCACTTGTCAAATTACTGCTTTTTTATTTAACTTTTTACTTTGAAATCATTATAGATTTATAGGAAGTTGCAAAAGTAGTGTAGAGAAGGTCCCATGTACCCTCCTAAAAACCGGGAACTTGACCTTGATATGAAGTGTGTGTGTAGTTCTCTATCATTTTATCACATACGTGTATTTATGTAACCACCATCCCAATCAGCCACTACCCCTTTATGATCACACCCATCTCCTCTGGTTCCCCCATTATCCCTAATATCTGGCAACTACTAATCTATTTTTTATCTCTGTTTGTCATTTTGACTATATGATTTAGAGAATGTGATTTGGAGAATCATACAATATTTGACTTTTTGAGATTGGCTTTTTCACTCAACATAATACTCTTGAGAGCCACTGAAGTTGTTCCATGTATCAGTAGTTCGTCCCTGTTTATTCCGGGTATGGCTGTACCACAATTTGTTGAACTTTTCACCAGTATAGGACATTTTGGTTGCTTCTGGTTTTTGACTGTTACAAATAAGGCTACTGTGAATAGTCAGGTGTACATTTTTGGGTGACCCTAGTTTTTGTCCGGGATAAATGACCAGAAGTGCGATTGCTGGGTGATAGGTTTATGTTTAGAGTTCAAAGAAACTGCCAAATTATTTTCCAGAGTGCTTGTGTACCTTTTTACATTCCTACCAGTAATATATGAGAGATCTAATATCTCTGTACTTTTACCAGCATTTGGTATTCTCACTTTTTAAAATTTTAGCTATTCTAGTAAGTTTGTAGAGATATCTCATCATGGTCTTAATTTGCATTTCCTTGGCCAGCGATGCTGAAACATTCATGGGCTTATTTGCCATCTGCGTGTCTTCTACAGTAAATTCTTTCTTCATGTCTTTGGCCTATTTTCTAATTGGAGATATATATATATATACATATATATATATATATTTTTCTTTATATTTTATTTTTTTTTTTTTTTACCATTGAGTTTGAGACTCATTTTCAGATAGGTGGTTTACAAATGTTTTCTTCCAATCTGTAGCTTGTCTTTCATCTTCTTAATAGTTATTCACAGATCAGGTTTTTAATTCTGATGAGGTCCAATTTATTGTTGCTATTTTCTGTGGATTATGCTTTTTATGTTATTTTTAAAAACTCTTCACCGCCCTATTCTAAAAATTTTATCCCATGCTTTCTTCTAAAATTTTTTTAATTTTATGTTTTACATTTAAATCTATGATCCGTTTTGAGTTAATTTTTTATAAGGTGTGAGGTTTAGGTTAAAGTTTTATTTTTTATTTTTTGCCTATGGATAGCCAGTTTTTCTAGCACTATTTTTAAATTTAAATTAAATTAAAATTTTTTGGACAGAGTGCGTGCATGCAAATGTGCAAGTGGGAGAGGGGGAGAGGGAGAGAGTCTTAAGCAGGCTCCATGCTCAGCTCAGAGCTTGATGTGGATTTGATCCCGTGACCCTATGATCAGGACCTGAGCCAAAATCGAAAGTCAGACGCTCATCCAACTGAGCCACCCAGGCGCCCCTCTTTTTTTTTTTTTTTAGGTCAACTAGGGTGATTCTTCCCACTTTCCTATCCTTTTTCAAAATGTTTTAGCCAATCTAGTTCCTTTGCCTTTATATATAAATTTTAGAATAATCACCTGTGTATCCGCAAAAAATCTTGCTGAAACTTTAGGGATTATGCTAAACTTGTATATCAATTTGGAGAGAAGTGGATATTAACTATCTGGAGTCCTTTAATCTCTGGCTACTTATATCTTCTTTGATTTCTTTCTTAAGTGTTTTGTAGATTTTAGTATACAAATCTTTGTTAGATTTATATCTAAATGTTTTTCTTTTTGAGTGATTATACATGGTATTGGGTTTTTAATTTCACTTTCCATGTGTTCACTGCAGGTAAAGAAATGCAGTTGATTTTTTCTTTAATTTTTTCTAAGGTTATTTATTTTTGAGAGAGAGAGAGTGAGAGAAAGAGCACACACATGGGAGGGGAGAGAGAGAATCCCAAGCAGGCTCCATGCTGTCAGCACAGAGCCTGAAACGGGCTTGATCTCATACATGTGAGATCATGACCTGAGCTAAAACCAAGAGTCGGAGTCTCAACTGACTGAGCCACCCAGATGCCCAAAATGCAGTTAATTTTTATATTTAATTATGTATCTTGCAACCTTGCTAGATTTACTTGTGAATTATAGAAGTTTTTATACAGGTTCCTTGAATTTTCGGTATGGACAATCATGTCATATGACAATAGGGATAGTTTCATTTCTTCCTTTTCAATCTATATGCATTTTATTATCTTTTCATTTCTTATTTTGCTAGCTAGAACTTTCAAAACTATGTTGAACAAGAGTGGTGTGAGAGGACATCCTTCCTTTATTTCCAAACTTGGGTGGAAAGCATTTAGTGTTTTACCATTAATTATGTAAACTGTAGGGGTTTTTTGTTAGATACTTTATATAAAGTTGAGGAAGTCTCCCTCTATTCCAAATTTTCAGAGTTTTTTTTTATCATGACTAGAGGTTGACTTTTGTTAATTTTTTGTATCACTTAAGATGATCTTGTGATATTTCTTTACTTGTTAATTTGGTGTATTATAGTGATTGAGTTTTGAATATTGAGCTAGACTTGCATCCCTGCAGTAAATATCATATAATCTTGGTATATAATTCTTTTCATATATTGCCAAATTCTATTTGCTAATATTTTGCTAAAGATTTTTGCATCCATATGAGAGATTTTGGTCTATAGTTTTCTTTTTGTACTGTCTTTGTATGTTTTGGTATCAGAGTAGCACTAACATCTAAGGAATTGGAAGCGTTCTCCTATTTTCAGAAAGAGACTGTATTTAATTGGTGTTAATACTGTAAACATTTGGTAGAATTCCCTGGTGAGACCATTTAATATTGGCCTATTTGGGGAGTTTTTAAATTACAAGTTAAATTTATTTTGTAATTACAAGGCTATTCAAATATCTATTTTATATATCTATTTTATGGGGAGTTGCAGTGGTTTGTATTTTTCAAGCAATTGGTCAGTTCCACCTAAATTGTCAAATTTATGTGTGCACTGTTGTTTTTAAAACTAATTTACTATCCTTTTGATGTCTGCATGTCCTGTAGTGATTTCTCCTGTTTCAGTGTTAATATTGGTAACTTTTTTTCTTCGTCAGTTTTGCCAGATGTTTGTCAATTTTATTGATCTTTTCAAAGAACTAGTTCTTTGTTTCATTGATTTTTATCTATTGCTTTTGTTTTCTCTTTCATTTATTTCTGTTCTTAATTTTATTATTTTCTTCCATCTGCTTGATCTTGTTTTGGTTTTGTTTGCTTTTGATATGGAAGCTTAGATTATGGTCTTGAGGTTTTTCATCTTATCTAATGTAAACTTTTAGTGCTTAAAATTCCACTCTCAGCACTGTTTTGTCTGTGTCCACCTATTTTGATACATTATATTTTCATTTGATTCAGTTCAGTATTTTTTTTTCCCTTGAGACTTCTTCTTTGATACCTGGATTGTTTTAGGGATGTTATTTAGTTTCCAAGTGTTTGGGAATTTTCCTGTTATTTTTCTGTTATTGATTTTTAGTTCGGTTACATTGTTGTCAGAAAACCCATTCTGGGGGCGCCTGGGTGGCTCAGTCGGTTGAGCGGCTGACTTTGGCTCAGGTCATAATTTCGCGGTCCGTGAGTTCGAGCCCTGCGTCGGGCTCTGTGCTGACAGCTCAGAGCCTGGAGCCTGTTTCAGATTCTGTGTCTCCCTCTCTCTGACCCTCCCCTGTTCATGCTCTGTCTCTCCCTGTCTCAAAACAAAAACAAAAACAAAAACAACACGTTAAATTGTTAGAAAAAAAAAAAGAAAACCCATTCTGTATGATCTCAATTCATTTAAATTTTTTGAGATGTGTTTTATGGCCCAAGATACGGTCTAGCTACGTATATATCCCATGGGCATTTGAAAAGAACATATATTCTGCTGTTGTTTAATGGAGTGTTGTTATGCTCCCAAAAGTCCCCAAGGCTCTGCTCTTTTTATTTATTTTTTTGTTTATTTTCTCTGTTTTTCAGATTAGGCAATTTCTATTATTCTGTCTCCAATTTAACTGATTACTTTCTCTGTTCCGTTTTTCTGTTGAGTTCTCAATCATTACATTTTTTTATTTTAGTTAGCATATTTTCAGTTCTGATATTTCCACTTGGTTGTTCTGTATGTCTCTGGGTCTTTGTTGTTGACTTTTTATTTCATTTGTTTTGAGGATGTTCATTATTACATGTCAAACCATTTTTATATGCCTTCTCTAAAATCCCAGTCGGATCCTTTGGATGTCTTTTTCATCTTGTTAATTATATTTTTCATTCAAGTTGAGATATTCTTGGTTCTTGGTTTGATGAGGGATTTTTTTTTAATTAAAACTTGGACATTTTGGCTATTATGTTATAGTTCTCAGAATCTTGTTTAAGTATACTACCTTACCTGATGTTCTATGGCAATGCTGTAGCTGAGGTGAGGAAGGGGAGAGTTGCTGCCCTGTTACACTCAGGTAGGGGTGGAAGTCCATGGCCTTTTTTATAGCTGCAGGAGAGGGTGGTTGTGGATCTTCCTAGGGTTGGGCAGGTGTGAGTGTCCTCACTTACCAGTAGGCTGCCTCTAAGAACACTGCACTAATATCCCCTTGCTGGCATAGGTAAGCAGGCCTACTTACAGCTCCCCACCTGGCCTTTGCTGACATTGTTGAGTGTTTGTCTCTTTACTGCTGGGCAGTTGTGAAAGCCCTAACTCTCCTGTAGGCTTTCTCTGAAGCCACCCTGAAAGCAATGGGGAGGGATGCCTCATTACCCCTGGGTAGCTATGGAAGCCCAGGCTACCGCTACCCCTGCCATTGACTTTACAGGAGGAAGGGGTAGGAAAGAAAGTCTGGCTTCCTACACAATCTTCTCCCACATCACCCTGGTAGGGAGATTGGGGCGCCTTATTATAGCCTCACAGTGACAGAAGTCTAGGCTTCCCATCAGCCTTTGCTGGCAAGGAGAAGAGGTTGGCCACAATTTTGTCTTTTGTTTGCTTGAAGTAAATCAGTTATTATCTAAACTTGTTTTGCTATGCGAGGAAACCCAGGGTACTCACCATCTTGGTGTTCATCATGTCCTGCCATACCTAGCTGGCCTGTCTTCTCTTCAAAAATCAGTCTTCCTATATTTGTTTTATATGTAACATTTAGGGTTTTTCAATTTTCTTAGGGGGAGGAGTATGGAAAAGTACTTTCCCTCCATTTTTTTAGAAGTGGAAGTTTTGAATTACTTTTTTTAAGCGATTTTTAAAAAAAAGTTTATTTTAAGAGAGAGAGAGTGAGAGGGGGAGGGGCAGAGAGAGAGAGAGGGAGAGAGAATGCCAAGCAGACCCCATGCTGATAGCACAGAGCCTGACGCAGGGCTCTATCTAACTGTGAGATCATGACCTGAACCAGAATCAAGGTTTGGATGCTTAACTGACTGAGCCACCCAGGTATCGCTTTAAGTGATTTTTTTTAAATGCTTCTTTACAAAAACATCAAACACTTGAAAGTGTGATACAACACCCTAGACATAATAACTACACTTATTTGTTTATAACTGATTCTCTTCAAGAAGGCAAAAACTAGTACTGATGAGGTGGATTCTAGCTTATACGTGTTTTCTTCAAGCAGTACTTTGCTCAAAATGAAGGAATTGAGAGAAACTGAGTAATGCGACGTACGTCATGAGGAATCAGTTCTATGACTTCTTCCCCTTTCATGAGAAATATTTTGAAAAACAAAACCTGGTTGCCTAATTTGGGCTCGTATGGTACTCTGGTAATGCTGTCTTTTTAGTTTTTTGATACTTTTATTAGACTCACCTGTCATTTAAATTGCTAATTTTCTATTACAGTATCAGGAACTTTTTTTTAAAAAGTCACCATCTCAAAAGCCTGAAAATATAAAGGTGTTTAAGCAATATAAGGTAAAATATAGTGGCTAGATACCACATAATTTGTAGTTAAAATATCCCTTTCTAACTGGAACTGTTCCCACAGTACTATGTTCTTAATGTACATTATTCTTGGCATAAGCTAACTTTACAGACTTGAATGAAATGTGAGTGAATGAATGCATGATACTACTCCTCCCTTCAAAGTTTCCTGTTCACCCGGCAATTTTTTATTTGAAGGTGAAATAAAATTCATAGAAAATTATGTATTAATTTGTGGCTTCTTTTGATCTTTTCCTTTTGTTGTTTCTCCCGGCCCACATACGTGTTTTAGGAATTCTTACTTTCTTCAGAACAGCCCCTCTTTGTTTATTAGGATAGTAATTTTTTTTTTTTTTAAGTTTAGTTTTATTTTCTTTGAGAGAGAGCTAGAGAGCAAGTGGGGGAGGGGCAGAGAATCCCAAGCAGGCTCCGTGCTGTCAGCACAGAGCCCGATGCAGGGCTTGAACTCACCATCCGCGAGATGATGACCTGAGCTGAAATCAAGAGTCGGACACTTAACTGAATGAACCATGCAGGCACCCCTAGGATAGTAATTTGTAAATCATGATAATACTATCTTTTTGCATAGTTCTTTATAAGTTCTTTATTTTCCACGTTCATTCTAATCATTTTATATGTGTTAATCTCATTTATTTCCCATTAACAACTCATCAGATTCAGTATTACCATTATTTGCATTTTACAAAACAGTAAAGGACCATAAGAAAAAGAGCTAGTAAATTGCAGAGGCTGAGTTTTAATCCCAGATCCGTCCACAGTGAGAGCTTTTTCATTCATTCATTCATTCTCTATTTAGCACCAGACATCGTCCCAGACACTGGGAATTCAGTAGTGAACAAAATAAGAATTTTTGCCCATGTACAAAGCATCAGTAAGATGAGTAGTGATAGATGCTGAGGCAAAATATAACAAGGAAGAGGGATAGGGAGCGTGTGTGTGTACACGTGGATGTGGGAGGCCTGCTGTGATTTAAATAAGGTGGACAAGGAAGGCCTCAATAATAGACATTTGAGCAAAGACCTGCAAGGGGTTAGGGAGTAAGCAAGGCAGACAAGGGAGTGGGTTTCAAGTAGAGGAAACAGATGAAAGGAGGCATAAATCACTTGGAGCCTTATATTCTAAGAACCTGGCTTTTACTCTTAGTGAAATGGGAGGTCCCAGGAAGGTTGTGCAGAGGAGTGACATGATTTGACACGTGTTCTCAGAAGAGTGACTGTGAGGTGAAGAACAGACTGAAACAAGGACTTGAAACAAAGAGACCAGTTGGGAGCTCTTTTAATAATCCAGACAAGAAATGGTGATGGCTTGGATCAGGGTGATAAAAGTGAAGAAATGGAACTCTTTATGTATTTTAAGTTCGAGACAAGATTTCCTACCAGATTTCATACAGGATATAAGAGAGAAGGGGGGATTGAGGACTCCCAAGGTTTTGGACCTCCGTAGGTCGAAGAAATGGAAACTTCACTGGACAAAGCAGACAGAAGGGAAGGGATTTTACCAAGAGCTTAATTTAGAAGACGGTTCTATCCCTCCTTAATATTTAGAGCACATTCCCATACAAGCCAGGATTTAACTTCTGCACCTGTGCTGTGAGATAGGTAGAGCAGATATTTCATTTTATAGGTGGAGACTTAGAGATAAGTAATGTAAAGGAGGTACTAATGTATTGGTGAAGGACTAATGACATAGAAACTAGTTTTTCTGACTACTTGTTTCCTCTTTTTTCTACCACTTTTCATATTAATGACGTGATTCCAAATCTTTCCTATTCTGATAACTTTTCTGACATAATCTAGTTTTTCAGTTCTGCGTTATAGTATAGTGCTTAAAACTAAAACTTCCTTCCTGGGGCACCTGGTGGCTCAGTTGGTTGAACATCTGATTCTTGATTTCAGGTCATGTCATGATCCCAGGGTCATGGGATGGAGCCTTGCATTGGGCTCCACACCAGAGTGTAGAGCCTGCTTAAGATTCTCTCTCTCTTCTTCTGCCCCTCTCCCCCACTCTTGCACTCTCTCTATAAAATAAAAATTAAAATTAAATAAAACGTATTTCCTTTTCCTTTTCCAAGTTATGTTTCATTAATAACTGCTGCACTATTGTCGGAGCATTTCCAAAGAGAAATTCTCTGTGCCTGCTAGAAAAAGAAGATAACAAGTTAAGATGTTATGACTTTGCTCAATTTAAACTCTGTTCTACTGTTTTCAACACCATAGAGATACAAGTGTTAAGACCTAAAGAATATCCTCAGGTTAATGGTCAAGGACCCCAAATTACTATTCAGCAAATGTGTCTTAGCATAATAAACACTTTTGCAACATGTGACAGGAAGTATTTGGTCTAAGTAGCTGGCCCAGTAGTTGAATTGTTTAGTGTAAGTTTCCAGATATATGAGAAGATAGGCTACTTATGCCAGAATATTTTGTTTTTTGTTCCAATGAAGACCCAAACTCTTCATTGTTTTGTTGAATAGGAGCATTAAACAGAAGGACTCCTTTAAGATGGTATTTGGCTTATTTCTCCTTCCTTTTATTTATTTTTTTTTTAATTTTTTTTTCAACGTTTTTTATTTATTTTTGGGACAGAGAGAGACAGAGCATGAACGGGGGAGGGGCAGAGAGAGAGGGAGATGCAGAATCAGAATCGGAAACAGGCTCCAGGCCGGGGGGCGCCTGGGTGGTGCAGTCGGTTAAGCGTCCGACTTCAGCCAGGTCACGATCTCGCGGTCCGGGAGTTCGAGCCCCGCGTCGGGCTCTGGGCTGATGGCTCAGAGCCTGGAGCCTGTTTCCGATTCTGTGTCTCCCTCTCTCTCTCTGCCCCTCCCCCGTTCATGCTCTGTCTCTCTCTGTCCCAAAAATAAATAAATAAACGTTGAAAAAAAAAATTTAAAAACCATACTGTGTAAAATTTTTCTTTTGAGAGGAAACCATTTCTCTTCATTCACTAGACAGAGTACCTTGGAAATTATTTATCTTTTCTTTTTTCTTCCAAGATTTTATTCAAATTTAAGTTAGGAAACATATAGTGTACTATCGGTTTCAGGAGTAGAACTTAGTAATTCATCCCTTACATATAACACCAAGTGCTCATCCCAACAAGTGCCCTCCTTCATGCCCACCATGCAAGTAGCCCATCCCCCCACCCACCTCCTCTCCAACAACCCTCAGTTTGTTCTCTATTGTTAAGAGTCTCTTATGGTTTGCCTCCCTCTCTGTTTTTATCTTATTTTATTTTTCCTTCCCTTCCCCCATGTTCCTCTGTTTTGTTTCTTAAATTCCACATATGAGTGAAATCATGTGGTATTTGTCTTTCTCTGACTTATTTTGCTTACCATAATACACTCTGGTTCCATCCATGTTGTTGCAAATGGCAAGATTTCATTCTTTTTAATGTCTGAGTAATATTCCATCATATATGTATACTACATCTTCTTTATCCACTCATCAGCCAATGGATGTTTGGACTCTTTCCATAATTTGGCTGTTGTTGATAATGCTACTATAAACATCGGGGTGCATGTATCCCTTCAAATCAGTATTTTTTTTTTTTTTTGTCCTTTGAGTAAATACCTAGTAGTGCAGTTGCTGTGTTGTAGGGTAGTTCTATCTTTAACTTTCTGAAGAACCTCCACAGTTTTCCAGAGTAGCTGTACCAGTTTGCATTCCCCCCAACAGTGTAAGAGGATTCTCCTTTTTCTGCAGAAAACATCTTTTTCTGTGGAAAATAACCTTGCCAACATCTGTTGTTTCCTGAGTTGCTAATTTTAGCCATTCTGATAGGTGTGAGGTGGTATTTCATTGTGGTTTTAATTTGTATTTCCCTGATGATGAGTGATGTTTAGCATTTTCTCACGTGTCTCTTAGCCATTTGTATGTCTTTTTTTGAAAAATGTCCATTTGTGTCTTCCGCCCATTTTTAACTGGATTCTTTATTTTTTGGGTGTTGAGTTTGAGAAGTTCTTTATAGATTTTGGCTACTAGCCTTTTATCCGATATGTCATTTGCAAATATCTTCTCCCATTCTATAGGTTGCCTTTTAGTTTTGCTGATTGTTTCTTTCACTGTGCAGAAGCTTTTTTTTTTTTTAATGTTTATTTTTTTTGAGAGAGAGAAGGAGTGAGAGAGCACACACGCGGGGAAGGACAGAGAGAGGAGGAGACAGAATCCAAAGCAGGTTTCAGGCTCTGAGCTGTCAGCACAGAGCCCAATGTGGGGCTTGAACTCATGAACCATGAGATCATGACCTAACCCAAAGTCAGATGCTTAACCGACTAAGCCACCCAAGCGCCCCTCTGCAGAAGCTTTTTATCTTGATGAAGTCCTAAGAGTTCAATTTTGCTTTTGTTTCCTTTACCTCCAGAGATATGTCTAGTAAGAAGTTGCCACAGCCAAGGTCAAAGAGATTGCTTCCTGTGTTCTGTAGGATTTGATGGTTTTCTGTCTTACATTTAGACATTTAATCCATTTTGAATTTATTTTTGTGTATGGCATAAGAAAGTTTCATTCTTCTGCATGTTGCTGTCCAGTTTACCCAACACCATTTGTTGAAGAGACTTTTTCCCATTGGATATTCTTCCCTGCTTTATCGGAGATAAGTTGACCATACAGTTGTGGGTCCATTTCTGGGTTCTCTGTTCTGTTCATTGATCCGCATGTCTCTTTTTTTGTGCCAGTACCATACTGTCTTGATGGTTATAGCTTTGTAATATAGCTTGAAGTCCGGAATTATGAGGCCTCCCGCTTTGCTTTGCTTTTTCGACATTACTTCGGCTATTTGGCATCTTTCTGGTTCTATACAAATTTTAGGATTGTTTGTTCTAGCTCTGTGAAGAATGCTGGTGTTGTTTTGATGGGGATTACATTGAATGTGTAGATTGCTTTGGGTGGTATAGACATTTTAACAATACTTGTTCTGTTCTTGGTTAGCTAGTTTTTGTTTCTTGCCTTTGTCAGGCTTGCCATTAGGAATCAATCTATCTTAACTTGAAGCCCATAACTTACAAAATTTTAATAGGACTTACAATTCCAGCAAAAATACTCTATATTTTCTATTTAACTACTTCCCCATGAAATTCATTGTGCTGCTTAAAGATCTTACTTTTTTTTTTTTCTTGGATGAACTATAAACACGAATGTGTTCACAACCCCAAAATTCATGATAGCTGGGCCCACACTAATTATATAGAGTTTATTGAAATCTGGAGGAAAGATGAGGGTAGTTAGCAGATAGGACTTTTTTTCCTTTAGGCATGTTTTGAAAACACCTGTTTTTGTTTTTGTTTTAATATATGAGAGGTTTTGCCAAGGGTAAAATGTTAGTTGCTATAGTCTTAGCCCTGTATTATTAAAGCAGCAAGAATTTAGTAAATATTTATAAGCTGTAGGTTTGTTGGTTTTAGAAATTGTATTTTCAGAAAGACTTATTTTGTATAATCTTTAAGTTTTGTTTTTTTTATTGATATCTACAACTTGGTAGAAATATATAAATATACATTCACATATATTATTTATTTTACTGATATGTTTCTTTCTTTCCCTTTATTGTCTCTTCCCTTCCTCTTTATCTGTACCCCCTACATATGTAGGCATTCATCCATATTTTTCCCCATACTCTTATAATAATATTCAAATGTATTTAGATGAAAATATATATGCAAGCATATACAGGGATTTGAAGAGGCATTATTTTGCTTTGCAAATAGAGAATCTTATATGCTTTTCTGTATCTTGCTTTATTACTCAATGAAAATCCCTGTAAGTCAACTGATATAGCTGTACTTCAGTATCTTTTTATGGTAATTTAATATTCCTTAGTATAGATACATCACCAACAATTATTCAGTCATTTCTTCTATTAATATGCATGTACTACATTAACAGTTTTGTATCTCCATGCTAACAGACACATATACATATATACCACATACTTACATACAATTACATTTTAATGCTTTTGTTTCTGAGGGGATTGCTGGAGAAAAGATTATTTTTTTTATTTTAATCGATTCTCTTAGATCACTTTCCGAAAAGGCTGTAATATAATAATTCAAATTTCTACCACCAATGTAGAGATGGCCCTTTCCCTGCCAGCAGTACCTTTTGTTGGATTTTTACATTTCTGTCATACGATAGGTATAAAATCATATTTTTTTATTACTTCAATCTGCATTCCTTTAACCTTTTAGAGGTTGTGAGTATTTTTGCTGGTTTCTTGGCCATTTGGATTTGTTCTTCTGTAAACGTTGCCCATTTTTTTCTGTTGGTTGCTTACCCTCTTGTCAATATATACTATCTCTATATATTCTATAGATCAACCTTCTATTTGTACTCTAAATTGTAGATATTCTTTCCAAATATATTATCTCTCTCTCTTGATTTGTTTATTCTTTTTTTTTTTTTTATTTTTTTTAACGTTTTTATGTATTTTTGAGACAGAGACAGAGCATGAACTGGGGAGGGGCAGAGAGAGAGGGAGACACAGAATCGGAAGCAGGCTCCAGGCTCTGAGCCATCAGCCCAGAGCCCGACGCAGGGCTTGAACTCACGGACTGTGAGATCATGACCTGAGCTGAAGTCGGACGCTTAACCGACTGAGCCATTCAGGCGCCCCTTTATTTGTTTATTCTTTATCTTTTTTATAGCATCTAGGTTTTCAGTCTTAGTTAAAACTTCCTCATCTTTAAATATTGCATGTAATTTTTTAGATTTCTTTTTGCAAGATGTTTATTGTTTGGGCTTTTAAAGTCAAGTCTCTTATCTAACTGGAAGTTACTTTTACGTATTGGATAAAATTATGTCTACTTTCCTTTCCAATGGATATTAAGTTGCACCTGCATCATTTATTAAATCATTTTCCCACTGAATTGAAATGTTTAGGGATTCTCGGTTCTCTTCTAGGAATTTATCTATTTCTATGCCAATATCATGAATTTTACCATCAGCATTATAGAATCTGCAAACACACATGCACACACAGTAGTGAAGATATGGTTATAAGGCATTCGACTGTAGCAATTAAGAATGGAGTTTCTTCTCAGTATTGACTCTAATCAAAATGGGATTTGGGGTGACTGGGTGGCTCAGTTGGTCAAGCGTCCGACTTCGGCTCAGGTCATGATCTCACAGTTAGTGAGTTCCAGCCCCATGTCAGGCTCTGAGTGTCAGGCTCTGTACTGACAGCTCAGAGCCTAGAGACTGCTTCGGATTCTGTGTTTCCCTCTGCCTCTGTCCCTCCCTTGCTCTCTCTCTCTCTCTCTCTCTCAAAAATAAATGTTTTTTAAAAAATGGGATTTGAAGAGGCCAGTTGATATTGATAACTATCCCTGCTGCCACCAGATTAGATTTTGCCTTTGTTAAAATATTGAAAAGATGAATATATATGCTATTCATTAAAGAGCCACTGTTATACCACGTAGTATGTTAGAGTTATATAATTTTCTGCATATCAACTTAAAAGATTAGATTTAGCTCTCTTTTACAAATGAGAAAATAGACACTTGTTCTAACAGGGTTAAGTTACTTGCCCAATATTATGGCACTATTCGGTGGTAAGGATAGAATTAAAACACTAATGACCGGGCTCTTTTGTCAGTATGAAATGTTTCATGAAAAGTACTTTGAAAACTAAAGATCTAAACAAATTGATATAGTGGTTATATCATGATCATCATCTCACCATTAGCATCTCTGAGTTTTCTTTAAAAACAATGCAGTAGCTAATGCACAATAAAACAGCTAGCTATTTACAGCAAAGCAGTTGTAATCTTTTTTAACCCCCTTCACCCATCTCTCCACTCCCCACACCCACCTCTGGCAACCACTGATCTCTGTATTTGTGAGTGGGTTTATTGAGGGTTTGGGTTTTGTTTTGTTAAGCTTCCCCATATTAGAGAGATCACAGGTATTTGTCTTTCTCTCTCTGGTTTATTTCACATAGCATAATGCCCTTGAGGTTCATCTATATTCTTGCGAATGGCAAGATTACATTCCTTTTTATGGCTAAATTATATTCCATTGTATAGAGTTCTATTTTGATGAAAGAACAATTTTTTCAAGATACAGTATGAATAAAATGTTTAAAATTCTTTTTTATTCTTAACAAATATCAATAATTGATTCTCTTAAACATTTTTAGAACAGAAGAAAGTTAAAGTAAAAAAACCAAAACCTGAATTTCCTGTATATACGCCTTTAGAAAGTGCATATATTCAATCTTATGATCATGGAACTTCTATAGAAGAAATTGAGGAACAAATGGATGATTGGCTGGGAAACAGAAACAAAACACAGAAAAAACAGGTAAATAAACTTTAAAACATTTCTTTTAATTGAGTAAAATACAGAAAAGCACATAAAATACAGATACACAGCTCAGCGAACTATCACGATTTGAACCAAGTTAACGGTTGCCAAGATCAGGATGTAGAACATTGCCATTGTCCAGAAGCCTCCCTCATTCTTCCTCCTGGTCTGTACCTTCCTTTTCTTCCACAAAGATAAAACCACCCTGACTTCTAACATCATAGGTTAGTTTAACCTGTTGCTTGAAGTTTCTAAATGGAATCATCCTGTTTTAGTCCATTCAGGCTGCTATAACCAAAGTATGATAGACTGGGTGGCTTAAACAACAAACGTTTATTTCTCACAGTTCTGAAGACTGGGAAGTCCAAGATCAAGACGCCGGCAGATTCGGTGTCTGGTGAGGGCCCTCTTCCTAATTCATAGACAGCAGTCTTCTCGCTGTGTCCTCACATGGCAGAAGAGGTGAGAGAGCTCTCTGGGGTCTCTTGTGTAAGGGCACTAATCCCATTCATGAGGGCTCCACCCTCATGACCTAATCATCTCCCAAAGGCCCTACGTCCCAATATCATCACATTGGGGATTAGGATTTCAACACATGATTTGGGGGGAACACAGAATTCAGTCCATAACACATTCCATGTGTACTCCTTTGCATCTGCTTTCTTCCATTTAGTGTGATATTTGTGAGATGTGTCCATTATTGTGTGTAGAAGTAGGTTGTTCATTTCATTACCGTATAGTCCATTTAGAAATGTAGCAGAATTTATTCTGTTGAAAATTTGTATTTTTTCCAGCTTTAGGCTACAGTAAATAATTTTCCTGTGAACTTTGTTGTACTTTTAGTATGCATATGTGTACATTTCTATTTTTGTAGTTAAGTTGCAGGGTCGTAGCTCAACTTTACTTCTAAACTATTTTTTAAAATATTTTTATCAATTTATACTTCAGCAGCAGAATATAAACATTCCAGTTACTCTACATTCTTGCAACATTTCATCAAGTCTTTTATATTTTAACCATTCTGGTAGGTATATAGTGATATCTAATATGGTTTAATTTGCATATTCTTTGATCAATAAGATTGAATGAATACCTTTTCTTATGTTTTTGGACACTAATATTCTCCTATGTGAATAGGAGAATTGGGTTGCCTATGCGTTCTATACTGATTTGTAAAGAGTTCTTTATATAATTCGTAAACGGGTCTTTTACATATATTTTATTCCACTCTGGCTTCCCCTTTTACTCTCTTAATGGTTTCTTTTGATGATGAGAGTCACTAATTTTAATTACCATGCTTTTCCTTTACTGTCCTTTCTTTGGTGGTTTTCGTGTTGTGTTTAAGAAATCTTTTCCTACCTTGAAGTCATAAAGATTAATTGCTAAATTCTTCTACAAACTTTAATGTTTTGTTTTTCACATTTAGATCAATAATCTCCTGGAATTTATTTTTGTGTTTTGGGGTGAAGTAATGTTTAAGTGTAATTTTTTTTCAAAAGTTTTCAAACAAGTTGACTCAATTAATGAAAATACTGCTTCCTACAACTCTACAAATAACCATCTTTATCATAAAACAAGTGTTTATAACTGTGTGGGTCTGTTCAGGCTTTCTACTTTGTTCCGTGAATCTACTTGTCCATCCTATGCCAATACCATACGGCATTTATTACTGTAGCTTTGTAATAGGTACCTGGTGCAATAATTTTCCAGCTCTGTTTTCCTTCTACAAGATTTCCACTTTATATTTTCATACACATTTTTGAAGTACTTGTCACTTTCCACAAATTAGTCAGCTGAAATACTCAATTGGGATTATATTGAATATATAGAGATCAAGTTTGGAAGAATTCACATCCAGACAGCATTGAGTCTACAAACCATGAATAAACCCATTCATTTATGTCTTTAAAACACTTTAATAATGTATTGCAGTTTCTTGTGTGTACATATTGCGCATTGTCTTCTTGGATTTATTCCCTGGGTATTTAGTGTTTTTAGAGGACATTGTAAATGATATTGTTTCTTTAATTTCACTTTCTAATTACGTTTGATATATAGAAATATAATGGATTTTTTTAATAACCTTTTATCCAGCAACCTTGCTAAATTTATTTTTAAATTCTATTTATTTGTATGTTATGCATTTTTTTCTTTTGTGCTAATTAGGATCTCCAGTACACGTAGAATAGAAGTCATGACAAGTATCCTTGTTTTGTTACCCATCTCAAAAACTTCCATCATTGAAACTTTTTATTTCAGCTGTGAAATTATGTTTAAAATTTTATCATTTCATTATTAAATATGACCTATGTTGCCAGCTTTTTATAGAATTTTTATTGAGATATATTTCACATAACTTGAAATTCACCATTTAAAAGTGCATACACTTTGGGGTGCCTGAGTGGGTCAGTTGGTTAAAGATCTGACTCTTGGTTTTGGATCAGGTCATGATCTCATGGTTTGTGAGTTGAGCTTTGTGATGACAGTGCAGAGCCTGCTTAGGATTCTCTCTCCCTTTCTGCCCCTCCCCTACTCACACTTTCTCTCTCTCCCTCTCTGTCTCTCTCTCTGTCTCTCAAAATGAATAAAGATTTTTTTTAATGCATACTCATTAGTGATTTTTAGTCTGTTCACTGTGTTGTGCAACCATTACCAGTATCTAATTTGAGAACATTTTCATCATACCAAAAAAATAAAAATAACCCTCTACCTGTTAGCAGTTATTTCCAATTCTCAGCCTTTCTAGTCCATGACAACCACGAATCTACTTTCTGCCCCTATGGATTTGTCTATTGTAGACATCCCATTTAATTAGAATCATGTAATATGTGCTCTTTTGTTTTTGGCTTTGCATAATGTTTTCAAGGTTCATCTATGTTGTAGCATTTAATGGTACTTCATTTCTTCTTATGGCTGAATAATATTCCATTGTATGGATCTGTCACATACTATTTATTCATTCATCAGCTAATAGACATTTGATTGATTCTCCTCTTTAGCTGTGATAAACAAAGCTACTCTGGACACCCACATACAGGTCTTTGTGTAAATGTTGCCTTTAGTTATTTGGTTTCCCTCAGTTTATTGAACATATTTAAAATAGCAGATTTAAAGCTTTCATCTAGAAAGTACATTGATCTTCCTCAGGCACAGTTTCTGTTTCTTTATTCCTTTGTATGGGACATACTATCTTTTTTCTTTGCAGGGCTTGTAATTTTTGTTATTGTTATTGAAGACCAGATATTATCAATATTATAACTTGGCAACTCTGGAAACCAGATTCTCTCTCTTTCGTAGGATTTGTTGTTATTTGGGCTAATTGTAGTTGTCTGTTTAGTGGGGTTTTTTTTTAACTAATTTTCTGAAGTCTGTATTTTTTGTCATGTGTGAGCACTGAACTCTGTTTCCTTAGCTTAGTGAACAGCTAGTAATTGGACAGAGATTTCCTTAAATACCTGGAGCCCAAAATTCTTCCAGTCTTTGCCATGGCCTCTGTGTATGTGTTGGAGATTGCCTGGTGGTTTATAACTCTGCCCTATTCTTTTCTGTTTCCAAAGAGACTCAATGTCAGCAGCCAGTGAGAACTTAGATTATTTTCAGGTCTTTTCTGAGCATGCTCATAGCCTTGAGCATGCACATGGACTTCTAGATTCCCGGCAATGTCAGAGGATCTCATTCCTCAGCCTTTCCCCTCATGCTTTTTGGTTAATCTGTTGCTTTCCCAACTGTTTTCTGTCACCTCCGTCAGCAGCGGCTAAGATATCAGCCTGTAAAAGTTTTCAACCAATGCCTCCAGGGTAGCAGCTTTAGAATTAGGCCAATTTTGACTTAGGCAAAATAAAGACAAGCTTTTTGGACCAGTATTCCAGGCAGCCAGCAGACAGGTTAGAACAAATAATTGTTTACTTCTTTGCAAATTAGCTCATTCTGCTCCTGCCATAATTAGGAATCAGTTATTATTTGCACAGGCTGTGATGAGCTGTGGAAAAGGGTATATGACTGGGGTCAGTTAAAGTGCCGCAGAGTTTGCTGTGCTTTTTTTTAAATTGAAGTATAATTGACATACAATGTTATATTAGTTTCAAGTGTACAACATTATTGATTTGACATTGTGTACATTACTCTATACTTTCCACAGTAAGTCCTCATCTGTCACCATACAACGTTACAGTATTATCGACTGTATTCCCTGTGATGTGCTTTTCATCTCTGTAACTTATTAATTTTGTAACTGGAAGTTTGTAGCTCTTAATTTCCTTCATCTCTTTTGCCCACGCCCAATTCCCCTCCCCTCTAGCAACCACCAGTTTGTTCTCTGTATTTAAGAGTCTTTGGTTTTTAGATTCCACATGTAAGTGAAATCAAAAGGTATAGTTTTCCTGTCTGACTTATTTCATTTAGCATAATACCCTTTAAGGCCATCCTTGTCGCAAATGGCAAGAGCTCATTCTTTTTTATGACTGAATGCTATTTCTGTGTGTGTGTGTGTGTGTGTGTGTGTGTGTGTGTGTGTGTGTGTGTGAGTGATCTACTTTACCCATTTGTCTATCAATGGACACTTAGCCATATCTTGGCCATTGTAAATAATGCTGCAGTAAACTTAAGAGGTGCATATATCTTTTCAAATTAGTCTTTTCATTTTCATTGGGTAAATACCCAGTACTGGAATTACTGGATTGCATGGTATTTATATTTTTATTGTTTCAAGGAACTTCTGTACTGTTTTCCATATTGACTGCACTAATTTACATTCCCACCAACAGTGCACAAGTTTTCCCTTTTTTCCACATCCTTACCAACACCTGTTATTTCTTGTCTTTTTGATACTATCTCCATTCTAACAGGTAAAAGGTGATATCTCATTGTGTTTTTGATTTGCATTTCCCTGATGATGAGTGATATTGAGCATCTTTTCATGTGTCTCTTGACCATCTGTATGTCTTCTTTGGAAAAATGTCTACTCAGGTCTTCTGTTTTTTCATTGTAATGTTTGATTTTTTTTTGGTGTTGAGTATATAAGTTCTTTGTAAATTTTTGATATTAACCCTTTATCAGACATATCATTTACAAATGTCTCCTCGCATTCTGTGAGTTACCTTTTTGTTGATGGTTTTCTTTGCAGTGCAAAGATTTTATTTTGATTTAGTTCCTATAGTTTATTTTTCATTTTGTTTCCTTGCCTAAGGAGACATATCCATAAATATGTTGCTAAGCCTAATGTCCAAGAGTACTGCCTATGTTTTCTTTTAGGAGTTTTCTGGTTTCAGTTCTCACATTTAGATCTTTAATCCATTTTGAGTTTATTTTTGTGTGTACCATATGAAAGTGGTCCAATTTCATTCTTTTATGGGTAGCTTTCCCCAGTTTTCCCAGCATCATTTATTGAAGAGCCTATCTTTTCCTCATTGTATATTCTTGCATCTTTTGTCCTAAATTAATTAACCGTATAGATATGGGTTTATTTCTGGGTTCTCTCTTCTGTTCTGTTGATCCTTGTGTCTGATTTTGTGCCAGTACCATACTCTTTTGATTACTGTAACTTTGTAGTATAGTTTGAAATCCAGAATTGTGATACCCCCAGCTTTGTTCTTCTTTCTCAAGATTACTTTGACTATTCGAGATTTGTGTGTGTGTGTGTGTGTGTGTGTGTGTGGTTCCATACAAATTTTATTCTAATTCTGTGAAAAATGCTGTTGGTATTTTGAAAGGGGGTTGCATTGAATCTGTAGATTGCTTTGGGTAGTATGGACATTTCAATAACATTAATTCTTCCAATCCATGAGCATGGTGTATCTTTCCATTTGTGTCATCTTCAGTTTCTTTCATGAATGTCTTATATTTTTCAGAGTACAAGTCTTTCACCCCTGGTTTAATTTATTTCTAGGTATTTTACTCTTTTGATGCAGTCATAAGTGGAACTGTTTTCTTAATTTTTATTTGTGCTACTTTGTTATTAATGTATATAAATGCAACAGATTTCTGTATATTAACTTGGTATCCTACAACTTTACCAAATTCACTTACCAATTCTAATGTTTTTTTGGTGGAGTCTTTAGGGTTTTCTAAACACAGTGCCATGCCATCTGCAAATAGTTTTACTTCTTACTAACCTATTTGGATGCCTTTTATTTCTTTATGTTGTCTGATTGCTGCAGCTGGGACTTCTAAGGACTATGTTGAATAAACTAGGTGAAAGCAGACACCCTTGTTGTGTTCTTGACTTTAAAGGAAAAACTTTCAGTTTTCACCACTGCGTATGATGGCAACTATGGGTTTGTCCCACTTGATTGTGGTGACAAGTTTTTTTTATGTATTGTTGAGTTTGGTGTGATAATATTTTGTTGAGGATTTTGCATCTATGTTTGTCAGAGATACTGACCTGTAGTTTTCTTTCTTTGTAGTGTCTTTGGTTTGGTATCATGGTAATACTGACTTCATAGCTTGAATTTGGAAGTTTTCCTTCCTCTTCTATTTTTTTTTTTTTTGAAAGTTTTAAAAGAATAGGTATTAACTTTCCTGTAAATGTTTGCTAGAATTCATCTCTGAAGCCACCTGGTCCTGGATTTTTGTTTGTTGGAAGTTTTTTGATGACTGAGTCAGTTTCATTGCTGGTAATCCATCTGTTCAGATTTTCTGTTGATTCATGATTCACTTTTGGAAGATTCTGTGTTTCTAGGAATTTACCAACTTCTATGTTATCCAATTTGTTGGCATACAATTTTGTGTAATATTCTTTATAATTCTTTGTGTTTCCGTGTTGTCAGTTGTTATTTTCTTCCCCAATTTCTGTTTTTACTTATTTGAGTCCACTTTTTTTTTTTGTGATGAGTCTGACTACAATTTTATCAATTTTGTTTCTCTTTTCAAAGGGCCGACTTTTGGTTTCCTTGAGCTTTTCTTCTGTTGTGTTGTTGTTTTTGTTTCTGTTTCACTTATCTGCTTCAACCTTTATTATTTCTTTGCTTGTACTAGCTGTGAGCCTTGTTTTGTTTGTTCTTTTTTACTTTCTTTAGGTGTAAGGTTAGAACTGTTTATTTGAGATTTTTCCCATTTCTTTTTTATTAAATTTTTTTACCTAATCCCAGTACAGTTAACATACAGTGTTATATTAGTTTCAAGTATACAGTATAGTGATTCAACAATTCTGTACATTCCTCAGTGCTTATCATGATAAGTGTTTCCTTAACCCCCTTCACCTATTTCACCCGTCCTCCCCCCACCTACCTCCCCTCTGTAACCACCAGTTTGTTCTCTATAGTTAAGAGTCTGTTTCTTGGTTTGTCTCTCTCTTTTTTTCTTCCTTTGCTCGTTTGTTTTGTTTCTTAAATTCCACATATGAGCGAAGAGATTTTCTTATTTCTTGAGGTAGGCAGGTATTGCTGTAAATGTGCCCCCTTAGAACTGTTTTAGCTGCATCCCAAAGATAAAGATTTTGGACCATTGCGTTTTCATTTTCATTTGTCTCCATGTATTTTTTATTTATTTATTTATTATTATTATTATTATTATTATTATTATTATTTAATGCTTGTTTATTTTTTAGAGAGAGAGACACAGTGTGATCAGGGAGGGGCAGAGAGACAGGGAGACACAGAATCTGAAACAGACTGCAGGCTCTAGGCTCTGAGCTGTCAGCACAGAGCTTAACGCAGGGCTTGAACTCACAAACAATGAGACTGTGACCTGAGCTGACGGTGGATGCTTTTAACCAACTGAGCCACCGAGGCACCCCTCCATGTATTTTTTTTTTTTTTAATGTTTGTTTGAGAGAGAGAGAGAACATGGACAAGCAGGGGAGGGGCAGAGAGAATCCCAAGCAGGCTCTATGCTGTCAGTGCAGAGCCCGACGCGGGGCTCAATCTCACAAATCATGAGATCATGACCTGAGCTGAAATCAACCAACACTTCACTGACGGAGCCACCCAGGTGCCCCTCCATGTATTTTTTAATTTCCTCTTTGATTTCTTCATTGACCTATTAATTGCTTAGTAGTATGTTGTTTTACCTGCACATGTTTGTGTTTTTTCTGGTTTTGTTTTGGTTTTTTCCCTGTAATTGATTTTTAGTTTTATACTGCTATGGTCAGAAAAGGTATTTATGTGATTTCATCTTCTCAAATTTATTGAGATTTGTTTTGTGGTTTAACATATGATCTGTCTGGGAGAATGTTTCATGTGTACTTGAAAAGAATGTATGTTCTCCTGTTTTAGGATGGAACGTTCTATATATATGTTAGGTCTGTCTGTTTTAATGTGCATTCAAAGCCACTGTTTCCATGTTGATTTTCTTTCTGTCTGAATGATCTATCCATTGATGTAAGTGGGGTGTTAAAGTCCCCTACTATTACTGTGTTTCTGTCGATTTCTCCTTTTATGTTTGTTAATATTTATTTTCTGTATTTAGGTGCTCTTATCTAGGGTGCATATATATTTACAATTGTTACATCCTCTCATTGGATTAATTCCTTTATCATTATGTAGTGCCCTTCTTGGTCTCTTACTGTGGTCTTTGTTTTAAAGTGTATTTTGTCTGATACAAGCATCGCTTCCCCAGCTTTTATTTTGCTTCCATTTGCATAGTAAATGTTTTTCCATCCCTTCATTTTTCTGTCTGCGTGTGCCTTTAAGTCTGAAGTGAGTCTCTTGTAGGTAGCATATAGTTGAGTCATGTTATATTATCCATTCAGTCACCTTGTGTCTTCTTATTGGAACATTTAGTCCATTTACATTTAAAGTAATTATTGGTAAGTATGTATTGCCATTTTGTTACTTGTTTTCTGATTGCTTTTGTAGTTCTCTGTTCCTCCTTCTCTTGCTCTCTTCCTTGTAAGTTGATGGTTTTCCTTAGTGTTATACTTGGATTCTTTTCCTTTATTTTTTGTGTATCCATATGAGTTTTTGATTTCTGTTTACCATTGGATTCATATATAATATCATATATAGTTCATATATATAGTATCATATATAGTGTATATTAAATTGATGATGGCTTAAGTTCAAACATGTTCTAAAATCACTAACTTTTTATACCCTCCTCCACATTTTATGTATATGTCATATTTTACATCTTTTTATTTTGTGTATCCCTTGAATAGTTTTTGTAGATACAGTTGTTTTTACTACTTTTGCATTTTCACCTTGACACTGTAAGTGATTGATCTCCTACCCTTCCTTTATGTTTGCTTTTACCTGTGAAATTTTTCCTTTTATAATTATCTTTCTTCTAGTTATGGCCTTTTCTTTCTACTTAAAGAATTCCTTTTAACATTTCTTTTAAGACTGGTTTGGTGGTGACGAACTCCTTTAACTTTTGTGTAGGAAAGTATCTTTCCTTCTATTGTGAATGATAACCTTGCAGGGTATTCTTGGTTGTAGGTTTGGCACTTTGAATATGTCATACCACTCCCTTGTGTCCTGTAAAATTTCTGCTGAAAAATCAGCTGACAGATTTCTTGGGTTGTTGTTTTGGTTTGAGTTTGGTTTTTTTTGTTTTGTTGTTTTGTTTTTTTTTAATGTAACTGTTTGTTGCTTTTAAAATTCCCTTTTTAACAGTAGTCTTTGCCATTTAAACTGTATGTCTTGGCATTGACCTCCTTGGATTCATCTTGTTATGGGCTTTGTGATTTTCAGACCTAGAAATCTGTTTCCTTCCCAGATTAGGGAATTTTTCAGCTGTTATTTCTTTAAATAAGTTTTCTGCCCTCTTTTCTTTTTCCTCCCTTTCTAGGATCCCTATATGAATATGAATATTTTTCTGCTTGATGATATTACAGAATTCCTTTAACCTATTCTCATTTTTTTATTATTCTTTTTTCTTTTTTCTGTTCAGCTTGGTTGCTTTCTATTACCTTGTCTTCCAAATCATTGATCCATTCTTCTGCATTTTCTAATATGTTGTTGATTGTCTCTAATGAGTCTCTTATTTCAGTTATTGAATTCTTCAGCTCTGACTGCTTCTTTTTAATATTTTCTGTCTCTGTTGAAGTTCTCACTGAGTTCATCTACTCTCTTTTCAACTCCAGTGAGTATTTTTGTGTCTATTACATTAAATTCTATATCAGAAAGTTTGCTCTTCATATGAAGAATCAGCTGATTTTCTCGAATACATGTTACCTGTGGTGCTGCAAGCCTTTGACTAATTTCCAGAGTTAAGAAGGGGTTGATTGTCACAGTTTTTGCCCATTTTTTCTTACTTTTATAGAGAGATGGAATTTGGAGTTCTTTACTCTGCCATTTTCATTGACATTATTCTAGGTTTTTTATAAATCAAATTAAGTAAATTCTCTTCCTAGTTTTGCTAAGAATTTTTATTCATTAAAAATTAATATTATAAAATGTTATCAGATACCTTCCTCTTTGTTGATTAAGGTGATCATGTGATTTTTCACCTTTATTTTGTTAATGAGATAATTTATATCGATTGATTTTCTAATATTAAACCACCTTTCTTTCCTGGAATAAACCTATTTTATTGTTTTGATTTGACAGTACTTTGTTTAGGATTTTTGTTTTTATGGTTATGAGAGAGATTGATTTTCTTTTCTTAAATCTTTGCTAGGTTTGATGTCAATCACATGCTGGACTTATAAAATATGAAACATTTCTTCTTTTTTTAAACTTTTATTTGAAATAATTTCAGATTCACGGGAAGTTGCAAAGGCAGTAGAGAATTCTTTTTTTTTTTTTTTTTAACGATTTATTTATTTTTGAGTGAGAGTGTGAGCAGAGGAGGGACAGAGAGAGAGGGGAACAGAAGATACGAAGCAGGCTCTATGCTGACAGCAACGAGGCCAAATGTGGGGCTCAAACTCACAAACTGTGAGATCATGACCGGAGCCAATGCTGGATGCTCAACCACCCAGGACTAAGTTAAATGGACTAAGCCACCCAGGCACCTGGCAGTACAGAGTTCTTATTTAACTTTCATCCATTTTTCCCTAGTGGTTATATCTTCTACACCTACAGTTTAATATCAAAACCAAGAAAGTGACATTAGTGCAGTGGTTTGTATGTACTTGAATGTAATTTTATCACATCCATAGATTATATATATAAAGATATAGAACTATTCAAGATAGAGAACACACAGATAACTCTCATGCTTCTTTCTGTCACACCCATCTCCTCTGGTTATTGGATTTAAAATATTTATATTTCTCTTGGGTATCTAAACGTGAAGTTGCTGGGTCATCTGGTAGTTCTAGGTTTAACATTTTGAGGAACTACCACACTGTTTTACACAGTGGCTGCACTGTAAACTTTACATTCCTAACAGCAATATATGAGAGATCCAGTTTCTTTCATCTTAACGAGCATATGGTGTTTTCAGTTTTTTAAATTTTAGATACTGCAATAAGTGCGTAGTCATATCTTATGATGATTTTAATTCTATTTTCCCTACTGATTGTTTATGTTGAACATCTTTTCGCTTCTTTGTTGTCTGTATATCCTCTTAGAGTGAAATCGTCATGTCTTCTGCCTTTTTTCTAATTCAGTTGGTTGCTTTTTCTGTGATTAAAGTTTGAGAGTTCATTATATGTTCTTTATTTAATGTTTATTTTTGAGAGGGAGAAAGACAAAAAGAGCTTGCGTGAGTAGGGAAGGGGCAGACAGAGAGGGAGAGAGAATCCTAAGGAGGCTCTGTGCTGTCAGCGCAGAGCTAGATATGGGCTTGATCTCCCTGGGATTCTTTTTCCCTCTCTCTCTGTCCCTCCCCCATTGGTGCTTGAGCACATGTGCACTCTCTCTCTCTCTCTCTCTGTCTCTCTCAAAATAAATAATTTTTAAAAAAAAAGATCTTTTGAATTTTATGAGTCTCTATATTGTATACCTCTCTTCTGTATCACCGATTAGTGCTCTTTTATTATTTCTTTCATTTTACTTTGAGTTTGTTATTCTTATCTAACCTCTAAAGATGGAGAGTTACCACATAGATTTCCAATATTTCTTGTAACAACATATGCATTAAAGGCTCTAAGTGTCCCTCTAGAAATGGTTTAGCTACAAAGCCACAAGTTTTAATATTTTGTATTTTCATTTATCATTCAGTTAAAATATTTCTAATCTCAATGTGATTGCTTTGTTAAACCACAGACTCTTTAAGAATATATTTCTTAATTTGCAAACACATGAAAATGTTCTAATTATCATTTTGTTATTAACTTTCTGTGTAATTAAGTTTTGTGATAAGAAAAGATACTCTGGTTTCAGTCCTTTGAAATGTGTTGAGATTCGCATTATGGACTACCCTATGTGGTCAATTATTACAAATACTCAGTATTCTTGAAAGAATTGTGTAACTGTGGATAAGTAATGTATATATGTCAGTTAAAGTTTGTTAGTTATGTTTTAAAATCATTTGACCGTTATTATTAGGTTTTATTATGCTTGTTTAACCAATTAGAGTGAGACAGGTGTTAAAATCTTCCAGTGAGAAATTTCGTATGTCAGTTTTTCCTTATGATTCTGTCAGATTTTGCTTTGTAAATATTGAAGGTATTAGTGCCTTTGAATTTTGAATAATTACATCTTTTTGATAAATCAAACCTTTTGCCATATGAAGTATTTCAGTTTCTCTCTGGTAGTGCTTTTTTTAATTTTTAATTATTCTTATTCTAATCTTAATATAGCTATATTAGCTTTTTTTTTTTACTTTCTGTTTACAAAGTACATATTTTTCCATCCTATTACACTTTTGTTTCCTTAGATATGCCTATTTTTTTTTAATTATTTATTTAAGTAATCTCTATACACAACATGGGGCTCAAACTCACAATCCCAAAATCAAGAGTCACATGCTCTCTGGACTGAGCCAGCCAGGTGCCCCATGCCCCCTATTATTGTGAAATTTAAAAAATCTAGTCTGACAGTATTGAATTTCTTTGAAACATGTATTCTATTTTTGGTTTAATAAAATCGCTGAACTTTTGGAATTTAAATCTGCCATCTTACTATTTGTTTTTTCTATGTCCATCCTGGTTTATGTTCTTTTTCTCTCTCAAATTTTGACTTATCTTTAGGATTGTTTCACTAATTTTTAGTATTCCATTTGTCCTTCATGATCTAAGTTTTTTTTTTTCATCTATTTTCTTTTGTGTTGATCGATTGTTGTTTGCATTCTATCTCTCCTTTTTAACAGCTTTATTACTGATATGCAAATGACATATATTGCACATATTCAAAGTGTTGAGTTTTATCCATTTTATGATACCTATTTACCTGTTAAACTATCATCAGAATCAAGATATTTAACAGATCTATCACTCCCAAAGGTCTTTTCATGCCCCTCTATAATCTCTCATTCTCCACCCTACATCTGTCTCCTGGCAACCTGTCTCTGCTTTCTATTACTATAGGAAGTTTGCATGATCTAACATTATGTATATGGAAGCAGCATACAGTATGTGCTTTATGCTGTCTGGCTTCTTTCACTGTGCATAATATTGAGATTTAACCATATTTCTTTATGTTTCAATAGTTTGTCTTTTTTAGTACTAATATTTTATTGTATGGATATATTACAGGTGGGGTTTTTAAAAATCTTTTTACCAGTTGATGGACATTTGAGTTGTTTCCAGTTTATGGCTATTATAAGTAAACCTGCTGTGAAGTATCATCTACAAGTCTTACGCCAATATATGCTTACCTTTCTCCTGGGTAAATGCCTTATAGTGGAATGACTGGAACATGAGATGGGCATATATTTAAATAAGTAAGAAGCTGCCAAACTGTTTTTCAGAGCGGCTATTCAACTTTACATTCCTGCCAGAAATGTGTGAGAGTTGTAATTGTTCCACATCCTGACCAAACCTCGCTATCATCATTCTTTTTCCTTTTAGCCCTTCTAGTCTCATTGTGATTTTAATTTCCACTTCCCTGATGATTAATAATGCTGAGCACCTTTTCATGTGTTTATTTTCCATCCAAATATCTTCTTTTGTGAAGTTCTGTTCAAACCTATTGCCCATTTTTGTCATATTATTGAGTTTAAAGTTTTTTATGTATTTTAGATACAAGTCCTTGTCACCTGTGTGTTCTGCAGATATCTTCTGCCACTTCATGACTTGGTTTTTATTTTAGTAATAGTGTCTTTTGAAAGCAAAAGTTTTAAATTCAGATATTCAGTTTATCCAGCTTTTTTCTTGTATACTAAGTTGCTTTTATGTTCTAATTTAGAAATCTTTATCAAACCCCAAGTCTGTAAGAGATTCTCCAATGTTTCCATTTGGGAGTTTTATAGTTTTAGCTTTTAGATTTAGGTCAGTGAACCTTCTTAAGTTAATTTTTGACATTATGTAGGGTAAGGGTAGAGTTTCATACTTTTTTTTTTTTTTTTTTTTTTAATAGCTAGCCAGTGTTCTAGCACCTTTTGTTAAAATGTTATCCTTTCCTCATTGGATTGTCACGGTATCTTTGTTGAAAATCACTTGTGTTGGTTTATTACTGGGCCTCTCTATTCTGTTATATTAATCTGTATGTCTTTATTTACACCAGTACAATTGTGTCTGGATTACTTTAGCTATATAATAAGTCTTGAGATCAAATAATGTAGATCCAACTTTGTTCCTTTTTTCAAAATTGTATTGGCTATTCTAGTTTCTTTACATTTATATGAAATTTAAAATCAAGTTGTCAATTTCTACCAAAAACATCTGAACTTTTTATTGGAATTGCATTGAATCTGTAGGTCAATTTGGGGAGAATTGACATCTGAGCAATAGTGAGTTTTTTGATCTATGACCATGGTATATCTCTCATTTTATTTAAGTCTTTGTTAATTTCTCTTAGGAGCATCTTTTGTCAAATGATACCTAAATATTCCATATTTTTTATACTCTTTTTAATTGGCATTTTTAAATTTCAGTTTCTAATGGCCTTTGTGAGTATATAGAAATACAATTGATTTTTATATATTTATTGATCTTTTATCCTGAAACTTTGCTAAATTCACATATTGGTCCTAGTACCTTATTTATTTATTTACTTACTTATTTATTTTGGTACACTCCTTGAGATTTTTCTACATAGATGATTATGTGCCCTGCAAATACAGTTTTACCTCTTCCTTTCCAATTTTGAGGCCTTAACCATCTTTTTGTTGCCTTTTTGATTAGATAGGACCTCCAGTTTTAAGTGATGAAAGAAGATATCTTGGTTTCCTTGTTGATCTTAGAAAGCATTTAAGAATGATGTTAGATTTAGGCTCTTCATCAAGATGAGTAAAGTCCCTTCTGTTTCTAGTTTTTTGATAGCTTTTATTTTAAATAGATGTTAGATTTTGTCAAAAATTTTTTCTGCATCAAATAAGACAATAATGTGGCCTTTCTCTTTTATGTGTTAATATAGTGAAAAAAAGGGCACTGGGTGGCTCAGTCGGTTGAGCGTCCGACTTCAGCTCAGGTCATGATCTCACGGTTCATGAGTTCGAGCCCTGCATCGGGGTGACTGCTGTCAGCGCAGAGCCTGCTTCGGATCCTCCCTCCCTGCCCCTTTCTGCCCCTCCCCTGTTCACACTCTCTCTGCCAAAAAAAAAAAAAAAAAAATTTTTTTTTAAATATACAGTGAAACATCTGTCAGAATGGCTAACATTAACAACTCAGACAACAACAGATGTTGGCGAGGATGCAGAGAGGATCTCTTTTGCACTGCTGGTGGGAATGCAAACTGGTGAAGCCACTCTGGAAAAACAGTATGGAGGTTCCTCAAAAAATTAAAAATAGAACTACCCTGCGACCCAGCAATTGCACTACTAGGTATTTATCCAAGGGATACAGGGATGCTGTTTCAAAGGGGCACACACACCCCCATGTTTATAGCAGCACTATCAACAATAGTCAAAGTATGGAAAGAGCCCAAATGTCCATCCAGGGATGAATGGATAAAGAAAATGGGGTATATATATACAGTGGAGTATTACTCGGCAATCAAAAAGAACGAAATCTTACCATCTGCAACTACGTGGATGGAACTAGAGGGTATTATGCTAAGCGAAATTAGAGAAAGACAAATATCATATGACTTCACTCATATGAGAACTTTCAGAGACAAAACAGATGAACATAGGGGAAGGGAATCAAAAATAATATAAAAACAGGGAGGAGGACAAAACAGAAGAGATTCTTAAATATGGAGAAAAAACGGAGGGTTGCTGGAGGGGTTGTGGGAGGGGGGATGGTCTAAATGGGTAAGGGGCATTAAGGAATCTGCTGAAATCATTGTTGCACTATATGCTAACTAACTTGGATGTAAATTAAAAATAATATATATATATATAAACACACAAATATATATATAATATATACTATCTATATACATATAATGTATACAATATTGTATGTATACAATGTATATTGTATACAATGTATTGTGTGTATATATATATATGTATAGTATGTATTGTATATATATTGAGAGAGAGAGAAAATATTAAAGCAGGGATAAACTTATCTTCCAGGGATAAACTCCACTTTGTCATTAGTATCATTTTCATGTATTGTGAATTTGTATGAGAATTTTTTTAATGCTTATTTATTTTTGAGAGAGAGAGAGACAGAGACAGAGGATCCAAAACAGACTCTACACTGAGCAGAGAACCTGTTGTGGGGCTGACTCACAAACAATGAGATCACGACCTGAGCTGAAGTCGTATGCTTAAATGATTGAGCCACCCAGGTGCCCCTGGATGAGAATTTTTTTTTTTAATTATGTCTATGTTCATGAGGGAGATTGGTCTATAACTTTGTTTTATTTTCATATTGGTGTCTGATTTTCATATCAGGTAACTTAGCCTCACTGAAAGCATTGGGAGGTATTCTGTCATATTTTTTTTTCTACAAGCATTTGTATAGAATGTCATGTCTCTTTTTTTTTCTTTTCTTTTAAATTTATTTACTTTTGAGAGAGAGTGCAAGTGGGGGAGGGGCAGAGAGAGAGGAAGAAAGGGAGAATCCCAAGTAGGCTCCACATGGTACACAGAGCCTGATGCAGAGCTCAAACCTATGAAACCTTGAGATCATGACCTGAGCCAAAATCAAGAGTCTGGACACTAAGCTGACTGAGCCACTCAGGCGCCCCTCACGTCTCTTTTCTTAAGTGAGCCGGTAGTTTCTATCTTTGAAGGGATTTGACCGTTTCCTCTAAGCTTTTAAGTGTATTGGCATCAGTTGCTTGTAATATTCCTTTATTATCATTTTAATATCTGTAATGATGTCTTTTGTTTCTGATAATGATAATTTGTGTCCTCTGTTTTATTTCTGATCAGGGTCTTTTAAAGTACATGCATTTTACTGGTTTTCCTTAAAAATCAACTTTCAGTATTACTGATTTTCTTCATTGTTTTTCAGTTTTGTATTTCATTGCTTTCTACTCTTTCACTGATTTTTTTTCATGTCTTCTACTTATTTTGGTTTAATTTCCTTTTTCTAGTTTTTTAAGGTGGAAGCTTAGGTCACTGATTTGAGAACTTCCTTCTTTACTGTTACTGCTGTAAATTTCCTCTGAACACTGTTTAATTTAAACATAATTTTATACCTTTATATATTTATATTACATCTTAGCTATATCCCACAAATTTTTATATTATATTTCATTTTTATTCAATTCAAAATATTCTTTTTGTTAATGTTTATTATTTTAATGTTTATTTATTGTAGAGAGAGAGAGAGAGAGACAACTCGTGAGCAGGGGAGGGACAGAGAGAGAGGGAGACACAGAATCTGAAGCAGGCTCCAGGCTCTGAGCTGTCAGCACAGAACTCTACATGGGGCTTGAACTCATGAACTGTGAGATCATGACCTGAGCCAAAGTCGGACGCTTAACTGACTGAACCACCGAGGCTCCCCTCAATTCAATATTCTAATTTCTCTTTTGATTTTTCTTTTTGACTCATGTTTAGTTACCTATTTGATGTTTATTTTCCAGAAATCTGTTACTGCCTTCTTTTTGCATATGGTTTTTTAAATTTAAGTATTACAGTTTTTGAAATCTTGGGTGAGCATTTAATTCATTTATATTTAGTATTACTGACATTTTGGGATTTAAATTTGTTATCGCAGTGTTTGCTTTCTGTTTGTCCTTGTTTTAAAATGGCCTTGTTTTTGTTGTTCTTTCCTTTCTTGGTTTCTTTTGGATTTATTAATTTTTTTTCAACGTTTTTTTTATTTATTTATGGGACAGACAGAGACAGAGCATGAACGGGGGAGGGGCAGATTGAGAGGGAGACACAGAATCGGAAACAGGCTCCAGGCTCCGAGCCATCAGCCCAGAGCCTGACGCGGGGCTCGAACTCACAGACCGTGAGATCGTGACCTGGCTGAAGTCGGACGCTTAACCGACTGCGCCACCCAGGCACCCCTGGATTTATTAATTTTTTTAATTTCCATTTCTCCCCTCTATGAACTTGGTGTAGCTACATACTCTTTTATTCTTCTATTATTGGTTAATCTAGAGTATTTAAGTGCATCTTAACTTATTATACTATTGTATGACTTTCTTTTTGCCACTATCCAGACGGTAAAATGGTGTTGGACCCTTCGTATCATCTGTCTTCTTCCTAACCTTTTTGTATTATCATATGAGTTGAATTGTATCACTCCCAAAATTCAAATGGCAACTCCCAGTATCTTAAAATGTGACAAGCAGCTATAGGGTCACTGCATATTTAGTTAGTTCAAATGAGATCATACTGGAGTTTTTGTATGTAGAACTGTATGATGATGTAGCATTTCCTTTCCTGAATTTCTTTGTTTCAGGGCTTATATCTTTAAAAAAAAAAAAAAAAATCCAAGGTAGTTAACATACAGTGTAATAATGGTTTCAGGAGTAGAATTTAGTGATTTATCATTTACATATAACCATATATGTACATATATCATACATATATCATACACATAACCCAGTGCTCATCCCAACAGGTGCCCTCCTTAATGCCCATCACCCATTTAGCCCATCACCCCACCAAACTCATCCAACAACCCTCGATTTGTTCTCTGTATTTAAGAGTCTCTTATGATTTGCCTCCCTCTCTGTTTGTATCTTATTTTTCCTTCCCTTCCCCTGTGTCATGTTTTGTTTCTTAAATTCCACATATGAGTGAAATCATATTTATCTTTCTCTAACTTATTTTGCTTAGCATAATACATTCTAGTTCCATCTACGTTGTTGCCAATGGCAAGATTTCATTCTTTTTGATTGCCTAGTAATATTCCATTGTGTGTGTGTGTGTGTGTGTGTGTGTGTGTGTGTGTGTGTGTATACACACACATATATATGTATATGTATATATATATATACACACACACACATACATACACACACACACACACACACACACACACACACACACCACATCTTCTTTATCCATTCATCCATCGATGGACATTTGTGCTCTTTCCATAATTTGGCTGTTGTTGATAGTGCTGCTATAAACATTGGGGTGCATGTGCCCCTTTGAATCCACATTTTTGTATCATTTAGGTAAATACTTAATAGTGCAATTGCTAGGTTGTAGGGTAGCTCTATTTTTAATTTTTTTGAGGAACCTCCACACTGTTTTCCAGAGCAGCTATGCCAGTTTGCATTCCCACCATCAGTGCAAAAGTGGTCCCCTTTCTTAGCATCCTTGCCAACATCTGTTGTTTCCTGAGCTGTTAATTTTAGCCTTTCTGACAGGTGTGAGGTGGTATCTCATTGTGGTTTTGATTTCTGTTTCTGATGATGAGTGATGTTGAGTATCTTTTCATATGCCTTTTAACCACCTGGCTGTCTTCTTTGGAAACGTGTCTGTGTCTTTTGTCCATTTGTTCACTGGATTATTTGTTTCTTGGGTGTTGAGTTTGATAAGTTCTTTATAGATTTTGGATACTAACCCTTTATCCAATATGTCATTTGCAGATATTTTCTCCCATTCCATAGGTTGCCTTTTAGTTTTGTTGATTGTTCACTTTGCTCTGCGGAAGTTTTTTTATCTTGACGAGGTCTTAATATTTCATTTTTGCTTTTGTTTCTTTTGTCTCAGGAGACATCTCTAATAAGACGTTTCTGTGGCCAAGGTCAAAGAGGTTGCTTCCTGTTTTCTCCTCTAGGATTTTGATGGTTTCCTGTACATATAGTACATACTGCCTTGATGATTACAGCTTTGTAATACAGCTTAAAGTCCAGAATTGTGATGCCTGCAGCTTTGGTTTTCTTTTTCAACATTACTTTGGCTGTTCAGGGTCTTTTGTGGTTCCATACAAATTTCAGAATTGTTTGTCCTACTCTGTGAAGAATACTGGTGTTGTTTTGATAGGGATTGCGTTGAATGTGTAGATTGCTTTGGGTAGTATGACCATTTTAACAATATGTGTTCTTCCAACCCATGAGCATGGAATGTTTTTCCATTTCTTTGTGTGGTCTTCAGTTTCTTTCATAAGCTTCCTATAGTTTTCAGCATACAGATCTTTTACCTCTTTAGTTAGGTTTATTCCTAGTTATTTTATGGTTTTTGGTGCAGTTGTAAACCAAGGCTAATATTCTTACTAGAATTTTTATCTATGGTTTCTGTGGTTGAACTGGCCATAGAAATGTAATCACATTTGGCTCTTATTTGATAAATTAATCCAGTGTTCCAAGTAATTTATCATGGTGACTTCTGCTGAGAGAGCATAATAACAAGGGGAGTAGTGACAAAATACTGGATTTTTAAGGTTGGGAGAACTGAATTCTAGTTTAGCATCACTGTTTATTACCTACTTGATCTACAAGTTAGTTTTCTTATTACTTAAAACCATACAAAACTTGTGAAGTTATCTACTCTTTTCACCTGAGAAATAAGAGTATATATGTTAAAATATTTTATAAACTGAGAAACCTTAAACATAGTTTGCTTTTTATTCTAGCCTTCTTTGAGATCCTGTTGTAATTTTCAAAGTTTTTATCTACATTTACACTTTTCTTTTTGTCTTTGTATTACTAGAAACCAAATGAAGATAAATATGTCCCAGTTGATCTCTCTGCTGTTTGTGTTAAGAAGTTGAATCTTTCTTCAAGAGTTTCTGTACTATTCTCCCTAGAGGTTTTGGTTTTATCCAGTATATATTTGGGAAGGTTTTAATTTCATATCTGTAAGCTCTTACAAAGTATTGATGTAAAATGATGTAATTGAGAAATGTGCTTCTAGGAAAGGGTGCTCTGGGGATATGACATGTTGGTGAATGACCACAGACAGAGGTTAATGTACCCATGTATAGCTCGCATAGACAAATTGGCGTAAGGAAAATATTAGAGTAGAAGGCTAGCTGGTTATTTTACTGATGATTCCATGTCAAATAGGGTTAATACAAAATTTTTATCATCATCATCCACATTTCTAACCTCTTTTGAGTACCAGATATTGTTCTCTGTGCTGTATATGGAGTAGCTTATTTAATCCTCACAAGAACCCTAAATTAACAATGTTTTATCCGTTTTACAAAGGACGATTGGTTTGGGGGGACAACTGTGATAGATATCCTTGAATCATATTCAGTAACAATTTTTTAGGGCCCAAACCACAGACATATCAGGAACTTTACATCACTTAAGCAGTATAAATAAATTAAGCATTAAGCCATCCATGGAATTTCTTAACCTTCTCAAGCTCGTGGAAGGGTCAAACCCCGGTAATTTCTCCCTGAATTTGCCAGAGCTTTCATTAGTGATAGTGCCTAGAGCGCTTTGGAGCAATAAGTACAAGATGAAAAATTTCCAAAGAGTAGGAATATGAAACAAGAAGCAAAAATGTTTAGAGTTATTTCAGATTATTTTATAATTACTTGGCATTATAAATTAAGGTGGTGATGGTAATTTTTTTTCAATTCCTGAAACAATATGGTAAAATATTTTAAATAAGCAGGTGTCAAACATTTTTTGTTAAAATAGCCATTCAGATATACGATCAATAAAAAAGAGGTTTTGATGAGTCATTGGGTAAGCAAAACCAAATAATTTTCTACCATAAATCTTATAACAAATAAATCTTTTAAAATAAAATGGTTCCTTCCCCTCCCCCCCCACTGGTGACCTAATAGTGATGGTCTGCAGTGTTTTTTTTATGTAGGAGACCTGGATTCCCTTCCTGTTCTCGTTATCTCTCTCCCTGCGGCTGCAATGAATAAAATAAGAAAGAAAATCACTATCCTGCATCCTTACTGCCATGGGCTGTACCCTTGTCAGATTTCACAAGCTAAGCTAGATGGGTCTGGTCAGTACTGGGATTGAAGACCTCAAAGAAAACAGAGTCTGTGGAACACATAGCTTCTGTGCAGCCAGTATTTCATCTTTCTTGGACTCTTGTCTTATAGTTATTATTGCACTTTACTACTTGATTGATTTACTTGCTCTGGGGGGGGAAAAGGTCTCTAAAAGTAAATGTATTCCTAGTAATTTAAATCAGTGCATTTATTTATTTTCCCTTTTCACATTTGGAAGTCTATTTAGTTTGAAAGGTGTTTGGCCATATTTTTGAAGAGACACTAAGTATTCCAGTCAGCACTTTTTTGTTGTCTAAAAATTTAGTTTTTCAGGAACTTTTCATTTTATTCATCTGCCAAGTGTTGTCTGTTTCTGTGCGTTTGGGGAAATAGTGTTGCCCTTATTTTACAAATGATATAATACCACACATGAAATTATTTGTAAATAATTTATATAATTATTGTAATTAATACAAATACAATGTAACTGTGAAGATTCAAAATTTAGATTGTTTTCTTCTTCCCTCTAAAGTAGATTAATAAAGGGGTGACTGGGTGGCTCAGTCAGTTGGGTGTCCGACCTCAGCTCAGGTCATGATCTCACGGTTAGGGAGTTCGAGTCCTGAGTCGGGCTCTGTGCTGACAGCTTGGAGCCTGGAGCCCGCTTTGGATTCTGTGTCTCTCTCTCTCTCTCTCTCTCTCTCTCTCTCTCTCTCTGCCCCTCCCCCACTCACTCTGTGTGTGTGTGTGTGTGTGTGTGTGTGTGTGTGTGTCTCTCTCTCTCTCAAAAATAAAAACATTAAAAAAATTTTTTTAAATAGATTAATAAATATACTCTGTAATTTTAAAATTTAATTTAGGGGTCTCATGGCACAAAATCAGACACTCAGATCAATGGAACATAATAGAGAACCCAGAAATGGACCCACAAATGTATGACCAACTAATCTTTGACAAAGCAGGAATGGATATCCAATGGAATAAAGACAGTCTCTTCAGCAAATGGTGCTGGGAAAACTGGACAGCAACGTGCAGAAAAATGAACCTGGACCACTTTCTTACACCATACACAAAAATAAACTCAAAGTGGATGAAAGACCTAAACGTAGGATGGGAAGCCATCAAAACTCCTTGAGGAGAAAGCAGGCAAAAACCTCTTTGACCTTGGCCGCAGCGATTTCTTATTCAACACATCTCCAGAGGCAAGGGAAACCAAAGTAAAAATGAACTATCAAAATAAAAAGCTTCTGCACAGCGAAGGAAACAATCAGCAAAACTAAAAGGCAACCAATGAAATGGGAGAAGACATATCCGATAAAATGACATATCAGATAAAGGGTTAGTAGCCAAAATCTATAAAGAACTTACCAAACTCAACACCCAAAAAACATATAATCCAGTGAAAAAAAGGGCAAAAGATGTGAATAGATACTTCTCCAAAGAAGACATCCAGATGGCCAATCAACACATGAAAAAATGTACAACATCACTCATCATCAGGGAAATACAAATCGAAACCACAATGAGATACCACCTCACAACTGTCAGAATGGCTAACAATAACAGCTCAGGCAACAACAGATGTTGGCGAGGATGCAGAGAAAGAAGATCTCTTTTGCACTGCTGGTGGGAATGCAAACTGGTGCAGCCGCTCTGGAAAACAGTATGGAGGTTCCTCAAAAAACTAAAAATAGAACTGTTCTATGGTCCAGCAATTGCACTACTAGGTATTTATCCAAGGGTGTGCTGTTTCGAAGGGGCACATGCACCCCAGTGTTTATAGCAGCACTATCGACAATAGCCAAAGTATAGGAAGAACCCGATGGATGAATGGGTAAAGATGTGGTGTGTGTGTGTGTGTGTAATACACAATGGAGTATTACTCGGCAATCCAGAAGAATGAAATCTTGCCATTTGCAACTACGTGGATGGAACTAGAGGGTATTATGCTAAGCGAAATTAGAGAAAGACAAATATATGACTTCACTCATATGAGGACTTTAAGGTACAAAACAGATGAACATAAGGGAAAGGAAGCAAAAAGAATATAAAAGCAGGGAGGGGGACAAAACACAAGAGACTCTAAAATATAGAGAACAATACGAGGGTTGCTGGAGGGGTTGTGGGAGGGGGGATGGGCTAAATGGGTAAGGGGCATTAAGGAATCTGCTGAAATCATTGTTGCACTATATGCTAACTAACTTGGATGTAAATTAAAAAGTAAATGAATTTTTAAAAAGTTATAAAATGGCAGTATAAATCTATTTAGTTGCCTAGAAATAAAGGAAAGTAGGTATTTAAAAAAGTAAATTGAGTTCTCTAATATCATCCCAACAGTGACCTATCAGTTTAAATTTTTAAAGCATCATTATGCACTCATGGGTGTAAATAATTTGATGTATTTCAACCCCCCCCCCCCAAAAAATGTCAGAAGTCTCAGGGGTGCCTGGGTGGCTCAGTCAGTTAAGTGTCTGTCTGACTTCGACTCAGGTAATGATCTCACAGTTTATGGGTTCAAGCCCTGTGTCGGGCTGTGTGCTGACAGCTCAGATCCTGGAGCCTGCTTTGGGTTCTGTGTCTCCCTCTCTCTCTGCCCTTCCCCTGCTAATGCTCTGTCCCTCTCTGTCTCTCAAAAATAAATAAACATTGAAACAAAAGAATTAAAAGAAGTCTCAAATGACAATTTTAATTAGAGAGATGTGTGTGTGTGTGTATAATACACAATGCATATAATTCAATTAAAATGCTCTAATGTTTTAACCATAAATGTCCCAATCTACCTACAGCTATTCCTCATAAAACACAAACACACCTTTCATATGCACATGCATGCACACACATAAACACATGCTTTTCTAAAACAGTGGCTTTGTTCCTTCCTTCCTTTCTTCTGCCCTCTCTCCCTCCCTTTTTTTCTAATGACGTTGTACATAGAGCCTCAATATATGCAAGAAAGATACAAAAAGCTGAGCTTCTCTGATTAATGTCAAAATGAGGGACGCTAGTCCCATCCATCCATCCTCTTCCTCACCCTGTGGAGGTAAGGCACCTAGGAAAAACCCTGAAGTTCTAAGATACATGTCTGCCCTCCTCAGTTTCACGTTAATCCATATATACAAATATTTATATTTTGAAAAAAGAGTTATGGTGAGTAAAGAAAATTGAGTAAACAAAACATAGTAAGAACAGAAAGTCTGGTCATAGCAATCAGTTAAAGATGAATGGTTTATCCTTCTTTATGAAATAAGAATGGTCATTTATATTATGCAGTATTCTAGAATGATCTAATTTATACCTGAGTACCATTTAAGATAACACTTATGTGTCACTAATGATTTTTCGGGGAGTAGTTTTTCAAGTATTTTAGTGTTACTCATGTTAAGCCATCGTCATCAAAATTTTAGAATGATCCATGGGAGTGGTACATGGTAAATTTTTAAAATTTGGTTCTTTAGGGGCGCCTGGGTGGTTCAGTTGGTTAGGTGCCTGACTTTGGCTCAGGTCATGATCTCACTGTTCAGGAGTTTGAGCCCCATGTCAGGCTCTGTGCTGACAGCTTAGAGCCTGGAGCCTGCTTCGGATTCTGTGTGTCTCTCTCTCTGCCTCTCTCCCACTCACACCCTTTTTCTCTCGTGCTCTCAAAAGTAAATACTAAACATAAAAGAAGTGATTCTTAGAGGGAGAAAGCCTCAGTTTGTAGCATTTGCCAATTTCAGTGATAATTACTCCCATTATAGCTGATTTGAAATTATCAACATGAAATCACTTGAAAGTGGACTTAGGAAGAGATGTGCAATAGTAGTATATCATTACATAATATTTTTACCGTGTAGAAACCATAGATGTGAATATTCTCGAGGGCTTAGTAGTAACAAAGTACAATAAAATAGGAAGTGATGAGTTTTGGGTTTTACCTTTGGTAGGATAATTCAATTCATTATACGTTTATATAATTTAATTTTTAGTGATGGACTTAATAACTGGCTATTTTTTAAATTCTTAGTAACTCATCTTGTTATAGAAGTATTTTCTGAGCGGGAAAAGATAAAACAATCACAGTCTTGACCTCACAGTTTTACAGACTAGGGTAAAGTGAAAGCACAAAATAAACTGTCCCTCTGTTTGAATGAAAATACGTACATGAGGTTCTTGTATCAGTTTGTATGCATCACGTTCATGCACACATTCAAGTATGTGTGAGTAAACCAAAAATCCTATGAGAATAAATGAAATATATACGTCGTAGCCCTTCAGTAAATTTTTTAAATCTTAAGTAGACCATTTTCTAAGAGTTAATGGGTTGTGGTTAAAATGGGTACTTCCCAGCATGTTTTATTCTACTGATGAATAAATACTCTGTAACGCCTTAGTTTCAAAATGTCTTTCAGGAACTGTGTTTCACAGAAAGCTGAGGAAGATTTTTTTAATCATTTCTCTTGTGATGGCTATTTAACTTTTTAGTTACAAATTTAATTTCTTCTTAGAAACTTCCTATAATGGAAACAGTTTACAATCAGTTTGAAGAATGCCAAGATATTATTGATAATTAAGTCTTTAAGGTAGGACTTTTGTTAAGCCTGGACATCTTATAATTAATGACTGCTACCACACCACCTGCTCTCTTCTGCCTCGAATCTTATCACATCGATGTTGCTTTGAAATCTGAGCATGCTTTCCACTTCCTAACAATAAATATGTTACTTGTTCTAGTCAGACATGATATTACTGATTAGCTGAATACTATTTCCTGTTTTTTTCCCTCTGTCTCTAAATAAACTGTTTCTGTCTTAGTAGGATTATGATGTTATATAAAATACTTAAATAAATTAGGATTTGTGTTTTGCAGTGGGAAGGAGGTAATAGAAAAGACCAATCATAGTACACTAACTGCTTTCCAAAAGTAAAATTTTGATATTTGAAATATAGTGAGGTACACCCATGGAGAGAGAGTTTTTAAAAATCCACATTTGTTTCTGGTCTCCCTTTTATAATGTAGTGAATTTTTTCTGTGTTGTATATATAGTACAGGGTTTAGTTTTTGTATTATATTATTTCTCTTGCATCCAGGCTTATTAATAACATAAGTAACTTTTTTAGGAAGAAACTGAAATATGATTCTGGTATTAGAGTTACTGGTCACTATTTTCCTTCTTTACTATACCATGAACCTCCCGATAGTGGAGTTCATGCTCTTTTTATATTCATGGTAGTGTCTGTCTATAGGGTAAATGTTAATTGAATTGAATTGAGTTCAATTAAACTGATTCCTCTAATTTACTTACTCCATCACTGAGTATCCATTACTTGCTCTTATCCTCTATGTGTTTACCTTTCAAAGGACAATCTTATTTCCATTATTTTGAAGTTCCTGGGAGTATCTCCCCATATTCTCAACTAAGAATCACAGGGGCAGCGCTAACTTACTTTGATTCTGAATTAGATTCAAGTTGCTAGACCGGAAAAGCAGTTTTCCAGTGTCAGTCTTTTAAGGAGACATTCTGATAGAACAATATGGGTACCATAGAGGAAATAATCATTTCTTTTAACTAAATAAAATACCCAGGAGGCCAAAGTTATGCTTTGAATGTTAACTTACTCATTTGTGATATGGATCAGACTACTCTCTAAACATGATCAGTTTATTCTCTTCCATGTGTAATCTGTATTACATATAGAGGACCTTTTTTTTTTTTAATTATTTTTGAGAGACAGAGACAGAGCACGAGCAGGGGAGGGACACAGAGAGAGGAAGACACAGAATCTGAAGCAAGCTCCAGGCTCTGAGCTGTCAGCACAGAGCCCCACGCGGGGCTTGAACTCACAGACCATGCATGATCTGAGCCAATGTCAGATGCTTAACCAACTGAACCACCCGGCGCCCAGTAAATGCCTACACTGATAAAAAAAAATGTCAAATCAATAATTTAAACTTTATAGCTGAAGGCTGGAAAAAGAAACTAATATTTAACCCCAAACTAGCAAAAGAAATAATTAAAATGAAATGGAGATAGAAAAGCAACAGAATCACTGAAACAAAAAGTTGGTTCTTAGTAAGATCATCAAAAAAACCTTAGCTAGACTGGCAAGGAAAAAAAGGTTATGCGAGTAAAATCAGAAATTAAAGTGACAACATTACTACCAATCTTTCAGAAATCCAGACAATTTTTAGAGATTACTAATTGTCAACAAATTAAATAACCTAGATGAAGTAGCAAATTCCTCTTCTCAAAGAAAAGACAGTGAATTCTTGGAAGACATGTTGAGCAAAGATACAAAGGCAAGACATTTCAAAGCATGCTCAAGGTAGGTGTTAGGTCATGTATGTAGCTCCTAAAATATGGTGGGGGTATACTATAAGAGAAGGCTAGAAAGACAGGTAGATAACAAAATGTAGAAGTCTTTGAATGCTAGGCTAAGAAACTTAGATTTTATTTTTTATGTAGTGGGGAAACTGGATTATGAGCTGGAAGGAGTAGGGTGTTGATGTGCTGCTTTATAAATGACTCTAGCAGCAATAGACTGAAATTAGAGTGAGAGTAGAAAGGAAAAAAATTCCAGAAATGATACAGAAATAAAAATCAGACTTGCCTATAATCATAGCTAACTAGTAAATCATGGAGCTGAGACTCAAATGGTCTGATTCCAAAACCAATATGCTGTCTATCCTCCACAATATATTGTACTGTAAGTATTTATGTGTCTCTTTATTAGGAAAGAAAACTATGTCTTCTCATTTTTATGTTCCAGTACCTAAAAAAAAGAGTGGGTACTTCATTAGTTCAATCAGTAAACATTTACTGAGGGCCACCTGGGTGGTTCAGTTAGTTAAGCATCTGACTTTTGATTTTGGCTCAGATCATGATGATTCCAGGGTCATGGGATCGAGTGCCACTTTGGGCTCCGTGCTGAGCGTGGAGCCTGCTTAGGATACTCTCTCCCACTCTCCCTCTCTCCCTCTGGCCCCCCCACCCCCACTCACATTGGTTCCCTCTTTTTTTCTCTCTCAAATAAAAAAAAAAAAACCATAAAACTGTCTCTTGAGCATGTTGTAGACATAGCGCCAGGGTGTACATGTTCAGCTCTAGTAGATAATCCCTGTTTTCTTTTAAATTTTTTTTTCAACGTTTTTTATTTTATTTTTGGGACAGAGAGAGACAGAGCATGAACGGGGGAGGGGCAGAGAGAGAGGGAGACACAGAATCGGAAACAGGCTCCAGGCTCTGAGCCATCAGCCCAGAGCCCGACGCGGGGCTCAAACTCACGGACCGCGAGATCGTGACCTGGCTGAAGTTGGACGCTTAACCGACTGCGCCACCCAGGCGCCCCGATAATCCCTGTTTTCTTTAGTAACTATAACCAACTTAACACGTCCACCATTAGCTGATGAGTGTTCTTGTTGCTCCACATCCCTGCCAGCACTTGGTACGGGATGTCTTCTCTTCATTCTAGCTCTTCTAATGGGTGACCCAGTGTGGTTTCTTTTTAAATAATTTTTTAAATTGAGGAGAAATTCACGTAACATAAAATTAACCTTTTAAAAGTGGGTAATTCATTAGCATTTAGTACATTATTGTACTAACCACCACCTCTTTTTAGCTTCAGAACATTTTATCATTCCAGAGGGAAACTCTATACCCATTAAGGAGTTGCTCTCCACTCCCTGCCCCTTCCCCATACCAGCCCTGAGCAACCACCAACCTGTATCCTGTCTCTGTGGAATTATAAAGTGGGCCACCTGTTGCTTACGGCTTCTTTCACTTAGCATGTTCACTTAGTAATGTGTTTATCCACACTGTAGCATATACCAGTACTTTACTTTTTGTGGCTGAATAATACTCCATTTTATACACACATACACACACACCACAGTTTGTTTACCCGTTCATCAACTAATAGACATTTGGGCTGAGTCTACCTTTTGGATCCCATGAATGGTGCTGCTATGAACATGATTACACCTGTATTTGAGTACCTGTTTTCAGTTTCTTTAAGTATATATCCAAGTGGAATTGCTAAGACATATCATAATTACGTGTTTAGCTTTTTCAGGACTCCCCAGCCTGTTTTCCACAGCAGCTGAACCATTTTACATTCTCACCAGCAATGGATGAAGATTCGTTCCAGTTTCACATATCCTCATCAACACTTGTTATTTTCCGTTCTTGTTGTTGCTATAGCCATCCTAAGTTCACTGGTATCTCATTGTGGTTTTGATTTGCATTCCCCTAATGACTAATGATATTGAGCATCTTTTCATCTACTTGTTGATATTTGTGTGTCCTCTTTGGAGATCTGCCCTTTTTTTTGAATCAGATTGTTTATCTTTTGTTATTAAGTTTATTGTGTATTCTGCATATTAGACTCTTATCAGATATAATTCACAAATATTTTCTCTACCATTCTGTAGGTTTTCTTTTCACTTTCTTAAATATGTCCTTTAATAACAAAAGTTTTTAATTTTCAAGTTCAGTTTATCTCCTTCATTTGTTGCTTTTGGTACCACAGCTCTATAGTCTATTGTCAAATTCAAGCTAATGGATTTTACCCATTTGTTTTCCTCTATAAACGTTATGGTTTTAGTTCTTATATTCAGTTATTGATCCATTTTGCATTAACTTGGGTATATTGTGTGAGTTAGGAGTATTGCTCCATTCTTTTGCATGTGTATGTATAATATTAGCACAGTTTGTTGAAAAGGCTGTCCTTTCCCCAAGGGTGTCTTAGCATCCTTGTCAAAAATCATTTGACCATATATGTGAGGGTTTGTTTTAGGGCTCTCTATTCTGTTGCATTGGTCTGGTCTGTATGTCTGCCTTTTGCCAGCACTCCGCACTGTTTTGACTACTGCAGCTTTGTAGTGAGCTCTGAAATCAGGAAGTGTGAATCCTCCAGCTTTCTTCTTGTTTTTCTGACTGTTTTGGCTATTTGGGCTCCCTTGAGATTCCATATAAACTTTGGGATGGATTTTCCTATTTCTGCACAATATCGTACTTGGGATTTTGCTGGAGATTGGACTGAATCTGTAGATTGCTTTAGGTAATATTCACATCTAACAATATTAGGTCTTATAATCTGTGAACATGGAATCTCTTTCTATTTATGTCTTCTCTAGTTCCTTTCAACCATGTTTTATACTTCTCACTGCCCACGTCTTTCACCTGTTTGGTTAGGTTAATTCCTAAGTATTTTATTCCTTTTGATGCTTTTTGCAAATGGAATTCTTTTCATAATATCCTTTTCAAGATTGTTCATTATTAGTGTATAGAACTACAACTGAATTTGTGTATTGATTTTCATATCCTACAACATTGCTGAATTCATTTATTAGTTCTAACAGTTTTTTTGTGGGATCTTTGCAGTTTTCTACGTGTAAGATGATGTCATCTGAAAAACATAATTTTACTTCCTCCTTTACAACTTGAATGTCTTTATTTTTTTTCTTACCTAGTTGCTTTAAAACTTCTAGTCCTAAACTGAATAGAAGTGGCAAAAGTCGGCATCCTGGTCTTGTTCCTGATCTCAGAGGGGAAAGCTTTTAGTCTTACCATAGTATATGATGTTAGCTGTGTTTTTGTCCACATAGGACCTTTATTACATTGAATTAATTTCATTCTATTTCTAGCTTAAGTGTTTTTGTCTTGAAAGGGTGTTGAATTTTGTCAAATGCTTTTTCTGCATCAATTGATATATGATCATGGGTTTTTTGTGTTTTTTTTTACATTTTTAGTTGGTTTGCTAGTATACCATTGAAGATTTCTGCATCAATATTCAAAAGGTATATTGGTCTGTAGTTTTCTTGTGATATCTTTGTCTGGCTTTAAATCGGGGTAATACTGGCTTTATAGAATTTGTTAGGAAACATTCCCTCTTCTTCAGTGTTTTTGGAAGAGTTTGAGAAACATTGATCATAATTCTTCTTTAGTAGAATTTACCAGTGAAATCATCTGGTTCTGGACTTTCTTAGTGTGGAGTTTTGTTTTTATTTTTAACTCGTTCAATATCTTTATTGTTATAAGTCTGTTCAAATCTTCTATTTCTTCTTCAGTTTTAGAAGTTTGTGTATATCTAGGAGTTTGCTATTTCATCTAGTTTATTTAATTTGTTGACAATTATTGTTAGTAATCTCTAAAACTTGTTTGGATTTCTGAAAGGTTAGTAGTAATGTTGCCACTTTAATTTCTGATTTTATTTGTATCACCTCTCTTTTTCATTGCCAGTCTAGCTAAGGCATTGAAAATGTTTTTGATGATCTTATTAAGAACAAACTTCTTGTTTCAGTGATTCTGTTTCTTTCTTATTCTGTTTCATTTTAATTATCTCTTTTGCTAGTTTTGGGTTAAATATTAGCTGCTTTTTCTAGCCTTCAGATACAAAGTTTAAATTATTGATTTGAGATTTTTTTTTTCTTTATCAATGTAGGCATTTACTGGGTGCCTGGGTGGTTCAGTCAGTCAGCATCTGACTTTGGCTCAGGTCATTGTCTCGTGGTCCGTGAGTTCAAGCCCCATGTGGGGCTGTGTGCTGACAGCTCAGAGTCTGGAGCCTGCCTCAGATTCTGTGTCTCCCACTCTCTCTCACCTCCTTTCCCGCTCATGCTCGCAGGCTCTCTCTCTCAAAAATAAATAAACGTTTAAAAAATGTAGGCATTTACTGCATAAATTTCCTTCTGAGCACAGTATTCATTCCATCCCATGTTTTAATTTCATTTTCACTAATCTCTAAGTATTTTCTAATTTCCCTTTTTTTTTTTGACCCTATATGTTGTTTAATTTCTACATACCTGTGAGTTTCCTAGTTTTCCTCTTGTTAGTGATTTCTGGTTTCAATCCTGGTGATTGAAAAAGATACTTTGTGTCATTTTAATATTTTTAAATTTATTGACACTTGTTTTGTGACCTAACATAAGTTTATCCTGAGTTTTATAATTCAACTTGAAGAATTTTAATGTTAGAGGCTCTACATGGTACTCTTTCTGGTCTTTTTGGTAAATATATATAGTTTTTGAATCCCTGTGGGTATTTTCACACTGATTATTTCTTTAAACATACTAGACATGGTTGTTTTATAATCTTTGTATGACAATTCCAATCTTCTGATATTCTAACATATAAAGTTTTTGTGGGTCTTTACCTTCTATCTGTTGTTTCTGCAAGTTCTTACTCATGCCTAGTGGTTTGTTTTGTTTTTTTCCATTATTCTTATTGTTGGGAGTTCATCTTTCTTTAAAAAATATTGAACTCTTGGGGCCTCTAGGTGATTCGGTTGGTTAAGGAGTCCGACTTCGAAGGGCTCAGGTCATGATCCTGGCTCATGAGTTTGATCTCTGCATTGAGCTCCGCACTTGACAGCATGGGATCCTCTGCTTGGGATCCTATGTCTCTCCCTCTCCCTCTCTTTGCCCCTCCCCTACTTGTGCTCTCTCTCTTTCAAAATAAATAAATAAACTTAAAATATATGTATTGAGCTCTTTGAGGCCTTGAATGAATGTACTTCCTTCCAGGCATCTGGTGATGGTAACACCACTAACATAGCATCACTTTAAACTGAATTCAGGACTTGCAGCTTTTTTGGATTGCCCAAGTAATAAATTTGGACTATAAATCCTGGTGAGAGCCAGCTCATGGTTATAAATTCTCCGGATCATCCTAAGGTGCTCAGCCTTTGGAAAAAAAACCTTTCCTTATAATCCCACGTTGATGGGAGGTGTGCAGTGAAGTTTTTTCTTATCTGCCTGAAACTGAGGATGGAATCCTTAATCGAAATCCCAGTTTTAATAAGAGGAGAAGATTCTATTAGACTTCCCTCCTTGTATGGACTCTGGAATTTCTGTCTCCTAAAATTTCAGGCACTGTCAAACTAGGTTTTTGCCTTTCCTTAAATTTTAGATAGAAAAATCCTTATTATCTTGTGAGTTCTTCAAAGCTTTTATATAGACATATATAATTGTTATTTTCCAGCCACAGTGGTAATCCACATACCTGGTTAGCCATTTTAAGGAAGCCCTAAGTTTTTGATGTCCATTTGCTATACTAAATTATTTTTTTCTAGAGCCCCAAATTATATTCTAAAAGTATCAATTAAAGCAGTTTCAGTAAAAGAGCAGGTAGCTCCCTTCACAATGATATAATAATAGCAGTTAATGTTTGTTGGTCATTTATTATATAATAGGCATTATACAGGAACTACCTCAAGCCTTAAATCAACTCTGTAGGGTACCATTATTGTCTTCCATTTCCTAAGGAGTTAGCTGAAGCTTAAAGTAGTTATACTTTTGCACAAGTTTATATAGTTAGTAATTAGGGGAAACATCGATTCAAAAGGCCGTCTGTCTGATCCCAGTACTTTTACTCTTGATCATTACACCATACTGCCTTTAATAGGATGGTGGCCATTATATTATAGACCTTTCATAACTGAATTTGATTCAACTAAGCATGGTTATACTTAGTAAGTGTAATTTAACTTAGAGCTAATTAAGGAAATCTGAAGCTCAAACAGTTCTTTTTTAATTTTTAAAATTTTAGAAGTATTTATATTTTATCATTAATACATTCAGAGCATGGGATGGCATACATTTCTTTCTTTGACATTTTAAGTAAGTTTTTATCAAATAAAAATCATTTTTCCAAAATTATAACAGTGTAATAGCTATGCAATTTTAAAAAGTTTTTTATAGACTTTAATGTACTTCTTTCTTTGGAAGTATTACAGTCTAATTACCCATTCAGACTATAGTGTATTTGATCCACATGCCTGATTGTCTTATAATCAGATTACCAGGGTGTTTTTTTATCATTATTTTCTTCATTAAAACAGTTGCTTTGGGGACGCCTGGGTGGCTCAGTCAGTTAAGTGTCTGACTTCAGCTCAGGTCATGATCTCACGGTTTGTGAGTTCGAGCCCCTCATCAGGCTCTGTGCTGACAGCTCAGAGCCTGGAGCCTGCTTCAGATTCTGTGTCTCCCTGTCTGTCTCTGCCCCTTCCCTACTCTGTCTATCTCTCTGTCTCAAAAATAAAACATTTAAACAATTTAAAAAACAAAAAACAGTTGGCTTTGGAGCATATAACAATCATAAATAATTGAGTGAATACTTTATGATTCTAAATGCTTCTAGTAAACTTGGACAGCCCAATTAAAAATAATATTTTAATTTTTATGTAATTCATGTAGACTTAAGCAGGAATTTTAGTGTAACATCTATTAACCACGTAATAGTGACCTTCCTCCTCCAGTTAGTTTGATCAAAGGTCAGGCTCTATGCAATATGGCAAATGAAGTTAACAAATTTGCAGTTTATCATCTCCTTATTAGTGCAACTTGAAGGGACAAAGAGAAGCATCGATATTACAGTATATCATCTAGAAAAGCCTTTAAACTTATCTCCATATATTACCAAAAACCCAGGTAATCTCTTCCCCTTAAAAAGTTGGAAAATCTGTTCTTTCAAGTAGCCATTAAGTCATAATATCTTTAAAAGCACTCAATGTAGGGGCACCTGGGTGGCTCAGTCTGTTCCTATATTACTGACTAAAACTTGTTAAATTGGCATTGTCCTCTATATACTCCTAAAATCCTTTTTTTTTTTTTTTTCAATTCCAGTATAATTACCATACAGTGTTATATTAGTTTCAGGTGTACAAAGAGTGATTCAACAATTCTAAAAACCTTAATATTCATATCTCCTTATACCTGCACAGATGAAAAACTGTCCAATGACAATAAGATTATGAAATAGTTTCAGAATTTTGAGGTCATTAGCAAACCTCAGTAAGTAAATGTACCAACTAAAACTGGAATTTTGATTAGAAGATAGCACACTTATATCTTCTTTGATTTGAATAAAAAATGAAGCTCTTCACCAAAAAGGTCGGAGAGCTAGGACTTCTTTCACTGAGCTCACAGAACCTGCTACATAAGTGTTTTTGATTCTCTTACTGATAAATGCAGGTGTGTGACAGAAAAAGAAAGTTAAGCTTATTCTAATAAATGATACATATTTCTTCTAACTTATGAAATACATTTGCTCAATTCAAAATAGTATATACTTCCAAGAACTTTGTACCTCTAATTCTGACATCTTGCTTAATATTTACACATTATCCTAACTATTACATTGAATCTTTTTACCCACAAGCATATTTTTCAATACTTCTTATTCACTGATTAATTCATCGGATTCTAATCTATTGACTACTAGGTACAAGGCATGAACTAAGCCCTCGGGCTCCATTTGAGAACATAGTAAGCCCTGCTCTCCCGAAATTCACATTCTGACTAGAGGGACAGATTTTACTTGGTGTTCCCACTGGCCAAGTTTACTGTGTCTCCCATGAGAACCTTCTTTGACAGTTTTTGATAACTGGGCTGTCAACTTTGTTAGAGACATTCAAAATCGCAGAAAGGCAGTGATGAATTTCCTTACAAACTGTGCTCCGCAGTCCTCTGCTCATCTTCCCTCTTTACTCCTGCCAGTTCATGTATGTCTCCATTTTCGGCCACCAACTCCATTCTGAAGACTTCGCAATTTCCATCTTTAAAACCTCTCACCTTTCTTTTATAGCTGCCTACAGAACCTTGCTGTATCATCACACACAGTGCACCTTCAATCAATGTATCTAAAACAGAACTTAAGCCTCCTGACTTTCTCAAATCTGTACTTGTACCTTAGTCTACCAGTACCATAGACTCAAGATTTTATATCTGTTTTCTTTAGCTTCTTCCTGTGTTTGTAACCCAATTTATTCTGGCTTTAATTATCTCTCTGTTTTTGTATCTCCCTTTGAAATCCCTCATGGCCAGCCCTCCTTAGTCCAGTATTTCATTATTTCATGACTGCTAATAGTTTCTTGACTATTACCCTATCAGTTCATCCTGTTGGCTTTTCTCAGATTAATCATTTTAAAATACTACTTCAGGGGCACCTGGGTGGCTCAGTCGGTTGAGCGTCCGACTTCAGCTCAGGTCATGGTCTTGCAGTTCATGAGTTCGAGCCCCACGCCGGGCTCTGTGCTAACAAACAGCTCAGAGCCTGGACCCTGGTTCAGATTCTGTATCTCTCTCTCTTTCCCCCCCGCCTCCCCTGCTCATGCTCTGCCTCTCTTTGTCTCTCAAAAATAAATAAATGCAAAAAAAAAAAAAATTTAAATACTACTTCATTGGAGAGTCACTCTTTCCTAAAGTATTTTCTTACAAATTTCTCTTACCATGATCTCTCATCTGAAGTCTTATAGCACCGTTTCTGTACTGCTTATACTTGGCTGTTACAGTGCCTGGAATTATCTAATACAATTTGTATTAACTAATGTTTATTAAGTGGCTACTATGTACTTGCTACTGTTCTGTACACTTTGTATAAACTCATTTAATCCTCACAGCAACCCCACATGGTATGTGCTTTTATTTTCCTCATATTACACAGGAGAGAACTGAAGTACAGAGAAGTAAAATAACTTTTTCCAAATTAGCTTACTGGCATAGCCAATGATTCATGGCATAGCCATGATTCACACCCACCTCACTAGCTTCGATCACCATGCTCTTAGCCACTGCCACTACTATGTCATTTCACTGAAAAGTTAAGACAGAGACTTAAACACATTTTGAAGGGTACTGTAAGAGCTTTGTGAGAGGTTTAAAGTACTTTTGCAGTTCAGCAGATGGCAAGATGACTTCCACCAAGGGGACAAAAAAAAAAAAAAAAGAAACCCAAAAGCTTTATGAGGGATTTGGAAGTGGGGTGGGGAGAAACATTCCAGAGAGAGGAATTTGCATGATATAAAGCACTCTTGAGACAGACTATTCAGAGCATATTACCAGGAATTCTAAGTAATGTAGTTTAGCTGGGACAAAGGACACTCAATGGTAAAGGGAAATAAGTTGTAAAAGTAGATTGCAGCCAAATTATAGGTCTTAAATGTGAAATTAAGGTGTTTAAGTCATAATTTATAGGTTGTGGAGTGATAAGTCTGTATCTAAGAAATGTTCGGCTACAATAATGTTTAAGGTCAAAGGGAAGAGAAGGACCAGTTAGAAAGTTATTACAATAGTCTAAGAAATAATGAAGCCCTGAATTAGATAACTAGCTGGAAAGTAGGGACCAGAGAAGAGACTGTATGTATCTTCTTGAATCTTCAACATTTGCCAACTGATTGGCTACCAGGGGATTAGAAGAGGCAGGTACCATTAACTAAGATAAGGGAGCATAGTTAGCAGGGGACAGAGAAAGAAGATATAATCAGTTTGAGACATATGCCAAATTTATGATGCCAGTAGGAGGAAACATTCAGCAGACAGTAATGTAGAATTTAGGAGATCAGGATTAGAGATGTAACTATCGGAGACCTTGGTGTACATCTGATAGCTAAAACCAGGGAAGTAAGTAGAGGAAAAACAGCTAGGGGACAGATGGAGGAATCAGAACTACCGAAGGAATGATGTCCCCCAAGTAAGGAGAATCAGAAGGATTAAAATCGGAAGTGAGAGAGTGGAATGTTGCAGAGAGGTAAAACAAATGTGGCGAATTTCTTGGCCACATTTATGAAATCTAGGTTATGAGAACAGGAGTAATTAGGCTTATATATGCTATTCTAAAAAAATTTTTTTTTCAACGTTTATTTATTTTTGGTACAGAGAGAGACAGAGCATGAACGGGGGAGGGGCAGAGAGAGAGGGAGACACAGAATCGGAAACAGGCTCCAGGCTCTGAGCCATCAGCCCAGAGCCCGACACGGGGCTCGAACTCACGGACCGCGAGATCGTGACCTGGCTGAAGTCGGACGCTTAACCGACTGCGCCACCCAGGCGCCCCAGTATGCTATTCTATTCCTTTCCCTTAGATATTTGTTTTGTCTCCTGTCATTGACTATTCTTCTTCAAATCATTTTCTAGTCTTTATATCATACAATTCCAGATCCCTTCACAGCACCTGGAAATCATAGACTGTGGTACCTATACATGTTGTATATAATAATATACATATGTATATGTGTGTAGATAGATAAAGTATATCCAAAATATATATGGGTAATAACATATATATGAATAAAGTAAATATTATGTTATAGGCACAACAGTAAATGTAGGTTAGGTCTTGAGAAGGCTCCCTTGGGATCCTACCAACATGAAAGACAGCTGATATGAATGAACCCTGCCCTTCCAATATAAGATGAAGTATTCAGAACAACAAAAAAATGTGATCATAGCCTTAATAAGAATAAAAGAGAAATCCAGTTTTGTTTTAGTGCCAGTAACAACAGTTCAAAACCATAGTCATAAGTAGAACTGACACCACAGAAATAAGCCTTGGTGCCTGGGGTTTTAATACCTACTTGAGTCAGAAATCATGCCTTTGGGTTCACAGGCAGCTGGAATTGAGCCTCTTGCATAAAGCCTAGTCTCACAGGGCTACTCTCCTGTGAAAGGAGAGTGAGCAAAATTCAGTGGTCCAGAGCCATTAAAACCTGTAGGACCCTGACAAAAGCCAATGCAAAAATTGTTCTGTACCATGAAACAGGGCTTTGGAAATTCCTGTTGAGGGAATTAAAAAAAAAAAAAAAAAAAAGCCCCAGTAAGGATGTGCTCACAGTGAAAATATAAATTTTGAGGGTAATCAACAGCTCCAACAAAGAAGACAGTTGTAATTCCAAGAACAGAAGAAAACCTGACCTGAAAGAGACCATAAACTTACTTATATTAAGATAAGTTACTTGAGAGATTAAAAAAAGGAATCAAACCATGATGAAAGAATATGACAGGAATAACAGGATAAGAAAAAAAAAAACAAACGACAATGTCTGGAAATGAAATGTTCGTTGTTGTTGTTGTTGTTGATTGTTTAATGGTTGGATTAAACTGCTGAGATGAGAATTAGTGAATTAGATGATCTGGTCAGATCACCCAGAATGTAGATTGAAGAGATGGGGAGATGTGAGAATGGCTGGGAGATATGGAAGGCAAAATGGGAAAGAACAGTATATACCTATTCAATGACAGTTTCAGAAGGTGAGAATGGGAGGTGAAGCACTCAACAAAGTAATGGCTGCGATTTTTCAGAATTGACAAAAGAGTCCTGATAGAGAAGTACACAATCTCCTGAGCAGGAGAAATAAAAACAACCCATATCTAAACAAACCATGGAGAAATCGTTAAACATTAAAGCAAATGGAACATGCTAAAACCAATGATGGAGAGGAAACCAAGGAATACCAGCTATACTAACAATTGCCTTCTCATCTACCACAAAAGGTATCAGAAAAAGTAGAAAAAGATCTTCAAAGTGCTGAGAGAAAATAATGGTCAACTTAGCATTTTAGGTCTAATTAAAATATTAGTTGAGAATAAGAATAAAGATACTTTCAGACAAATTAAGACTTAACAGCTTACGGAGCGCCTGCGTGGCTCAGTCGATTAAAGCGTCCAACTTCTGATTTCGGCTCAGGTCGTGATCTCACGGTTCATGAGATCAAGCCCCACATCAGGCTCCATGCTGACAGCACAGAGCCTGCTTGGGGTTGTCTCCCTCTCTCTCTGCCCCTCTTCCACTTGTGTGCATAGGCACGCTCTCTCAAAATAAACTTTAAAAACGATTTAGGGGCACCTGGGTGGCTCAGTCGGTTGAGCGTCCGACTTCGGCTCAGGTCATGATCTCACAGTCTGAGTTCAAGCCCTGCGTCGGGCTCTGTGCTGCTCAGAGCCTGGAGCCTGTTTCAGATTCTGTGTCTCCCTCTCTCTCTGTCAAAAATAAATAAACATCTAAAAAAAAAAAAAAAAAAAGATTTAACAACTTGCCTTTCCCTAACCCTTACTATGAAGGCTATTAAAGGATATATCTGCTTCAGCTAGAGGAAAATTGAACATAGAAGAAAGGAAAGGGCAGCAAGAAAAAGTTGTGACGAAAAAAATTAAATGTGATGATAAATCTTAAGTGTTGGTTGTACAAGAAACTATTGTAACAATGACGACTAATTTGGGAGGGGTTAAGAACTAGATGGAACTAAAATACATGAGAGCAGGGGCACCCAACTGGTTCAGTCAGTTGAGTATCCAACTTCGGCTCAGGTCATGATTTTGCAGTTCGTGGGTTTGAGCCCCATGTCGGGCTCTGTGCAGACAGCTCAGAACCTGGAGCCTGCTTTGGGTTCTGTGTGTGTGTCTCTCTCTCTACCCCTACCCTGCTCATGCTGTGTCTCCCTCTCTCAAAAATAAATAAACATTTTTAAAAAATTAAAATACATGACGGCAATACTTAAAAGACTGGAAAAGGAAACCAGAAACATTTTAGGATCCTTGTATTGAGTGGGACAAAGACAGGAAAACTAACTATAGACTTTGTTAGTGATTATTTGTAAAAAAAAAAAAAAAAAAAAAAAAAAAGGGGGTATTCATTAATAAACCTATGATGTGCAACTTTCAAAACCACTAGATGGAAGAAAAGAGAATAAGAAAACTTGATCAATAGAAGGAAAATAGAATTAAAAAATGGTAAATTAAAAGAATAAATTAAGATAAAGAATAAGTCCTAATATTTTAACAATCACAGTAAATGAAAATAGACTTTTCAAATTGAAAAACTAATACAAAATGCAGCTACGTGTTATTTATAACAGAGACATCTAAAGCACAATGTCCCTGAAAGATTGAAAGTAAAAAGAAAAAATAAGAATCCTGACCCTAATAATCTTTATGCATCTAACATAACCCAAACTTATTTATGGCAAAAAAAATATACACAATTACCACACCTTCAAGGACCAGATAACCTCTATCTTATATAAAGTATTCTAATTTTCAAGGAAAAACTCCCAAAGTTTTTTATGAGGCTAACATAAATCTTAATTTCAAAATTAAATTCAATATGTATTCTGAAAAAGGAAAAATAGAGGTCAGTGTTGCATATGAATATAGATACAAAAATCTCAAAACTGTTAGATACTGAGTTTTTAGAAGTTGTTTTCTAATGTCTTAGAGTGCTATAAAATAATACAAGTAATCCATTACACCCAACTGCCAAAATATAAAATACTATATACTTAGTAGTGAAATACTTAAGGCATTCCCTTAAAAATCATGAACATGAAAATAATACTTGCATTTTCTTCCATTCAACATTATCTGGAGATCCAGTTTATAAATAACTACTCATTTGTTGTGAAACCTTAGAAGAGTTACCTTATTTTGGGGTCCTAAGTTTCTGGTCTGTTAAAGGAGTAGGATTATAATACTGACCCAGGAACAGGGACTATAGGCGATCCAGCTGAGCTCCCTGAGCCCAGTCCAGCCCAGATCAGCCATCTCTGAGTCCCACAGACTCATTCCATAAATAAATGCCTTTTGTTTTATACACTGATATTTGCAGTTGTTTGTTTTGCAATAATAACAAACTAATACACTGGCAGAGTTAAAAATTAGATGTTGGCAAGTATGTGGAGGAAAAACAGGAACTCTCCATTGTTGTCGGTGGAAAAGTAATACAATCTCTTTGGGGAAGAGTTGGGCAATAGTTCATTGTAAAGTTGAAGTTACCCATATTCTATTATGATGGATCAGAAATTCTGCTTCTAAATATATCCTCTAGAGAAACACACATATAGGTAAAGAGTCATCTAAAAGATGTTATTACAACATTCTAATAGTGAAAAAATGGAAACAGAAGATTCAGAAACACCCAGGGAAGAAGTCCATGTGGTGACACAGCAGAGATTGAAGCAATGCACCTACAAGCCAAGGAACACCAGAACACAAGGAACTTGCATTGCTGGAAGCCCCCAGGAGCTAGGAAAGAGGCATGGGATAGACTCTCCTTCAGAGCTTCCAAAAGGAACCTACCTTGATTTTAGACTTCTCGTCTCCTCATGGTGTATAGCCACCCAATTTGTGGTAATATTTCATGGTAGCCCAAGGAACTAATAACGCAACGAATAATACGTACCAGATAAAATGAATGAACTGCAACCATATATATATGGTTGCAGTTCATTAATTTTATATATATATAAACCATATATATATATATGGTTGCAGTTCATTAATTTTATATACATATATATATATAATGGAAAGGCATCTCATGATGATGGAGGAAAGATTTAATATTGTTAGAAGTGAATACTACTCAGAGTGATCTACAGATTCAGTGTGGTCCCTATCAGAATGGAATCTCAAGGGACCTCCCCCAATCATGAAAAGGAAGAACTAAAATTGGAGGACTCACATTTCCTGAATTCAAAACTGACTGTAAAACTACAGTAGTCAAACTAGGGTGGTACTGGTATAAAGACAGACATACAGACAATGCCGCAGATTAGAGAGCCCAGAAGTATGCCTCACATAAGGGTCAAATTATTTCAATAAAGGTACCAGGACCATTCAGTAGGAAAAAGACAATCTTTTCACAAATAGTCTTGGGAAAAGTAGATGTCCACATGCAAAGGAATGAAGTTAGATGCTTGCTTTACACCATATACAAAAGTCAAAATGGATCAAAGACATAAACATAAGAGCTAAAATGACAAAACTCTTTGAACAAAGCATAGGGGGAAAGCTTTCAGGACATTGAATTTGGCAAGATTTCTTGGCTACGACAACAAAAACACACAGCAACAAAAGAAAACATTAAATAAAATGGACTTCATCAAAATTGAAAACTTCTGTATATTAAAGGACATTATCAAGAGATAAGTGAAAATGGGGGTGGCTGGGTGACCCAGTCAGTTAAGTGTCTGGCTCTTGATTTCAGCACAGGTCATGATCTCACAGTCGTGGGATCAAGTCCTGTGTCAGGCTCTGTGCTAGGTGTGGAGCCTGCTTGGGATTCTCTATCTCTCTATCTCTATCTTACCTCTCTGTATCTATCTCTGTCTCTTTCTCTATCTCCCTCTGCCTCTCTCCCCTACTCGCATTCTCTTGCTCTCTAAAATTAAAAAAAAAAAAAATGTTTTTTAAAGAAAGTGAAAATGGAACAGGGTGGGAGAAAATATTTGCAAAGCATATATCTGATAAGAGATTAATTTCCAGAACATATAAAGAACTACAACTCAACGACAACAAAAAACAACCCAATTCAAAGGTGGACAAAGGCTTTGAATAGACATTTCTCCAAAGAAGATATACTCGTACCAAATAAGCACATGAAAAGATGCTCAACATCATTAATCATTAAGGAAACACAAATCAAATACAAATATAGTGAGATACCACTGCACACCCACTAGGATGGCTATAACATTTAAAAAATGTTTCCTTAAAAAAGGAAAATAACAAATGTTGGCAAGGATAAAGAAAAAAATGGAATCTTCATCAATTACTGGGGGAAAATGTAAAATGATTCAGCTGCTATGGAAAACAGGTTAATGTGTCCTTGAAGTTAGTCAAACATAGTTACCATATGACCCACTGATTCCATTCATAGGAATTGAAAACACGTACACAAATACATGTACACACATTCTTGGCGACACCATTCACAATAGCCAAAGGTGAAACGGCCCAATGTCCATCAATAGATTCATGGATAAACAAATGTGGTAAACACATAGAATGGAACATTACTCAGCCATAAAAAGGACTGATTCATGTTACGATGTAGATGAACACTGAAACATTATGCCACTAAATTGTACACTTAAAAGAGTTGATAGGGTACATTTTTATATTATGTATACTTTGCCACAATAAAAACTTAGCAAGTGCAGGTTTGTGGCAGTTCTGTGAACTGGGTAGGAAGTGGCCGCCGAGGGGAAGCAGTGTTGTGGCTGAGGCTGGTAGGAAAGCAGACACCAAGATCAGACTTCCCTCACTTCCACCTCCTGTCAGAGTACTGGGACCTATTTGCGAGTTCAATAACCCAGGACTAACATTTATTAAATATTATTTTCTAGGGCCTTAATATATGCCCTTAGTCTGTGACCTCACTTCATATGCTCAAATGTATCTCCTTCATGCTGTGATGACAAATATTTCCAGTGGTTTGAGACATTAGAGCTCTTATTCTTATGTACCTATAACATTATTTGTGGAACTCTAACACTTGAGCCGCATTAAGCATTGAGAACAAAGCCTGGTTGAAACCCTCATCTCGAATGTTCCTTCCCTTCCCCTCTTGCCAAGCCGAGGTTTGGTATGGGCCCGCACCACCCGCTCTTAAACCTCCTGCCCTTTTTGAATGGAAGCTTTACTCTTCCCTTGGAAAAGCAAGGGAGCTTAGTCTGCTAGGTTACTTAAAAGAACTGTTTAGTGGCAAATTACTGCCCCTCTCAGAAGGACCAAAATCTTTCTGTTTCTTTCAATCATTCATTCAACATAATTATCGTAAGTTCGCCAGCATGGTCTAGCATGCTAAGATAATCGAGGAATTGCTCCCCACATTTTCACTTGGGGATAAATTTATTATATCCCATTTTTACTCTCAAATACTGAAAACACATGAAGGAATAATAAAGCACTTTGTACATTATTGTTCAAACAAAATCTGTTGGCTGATACTATTTATATATGTGGAAAGCATATCAGAAGCCATACATTTTTAAGACTAGATAAGGAAGGAAAAAATATATAATGACAGTTGAATAGCTTTTCTTGAGAGTGAGGAAAATGAACAACAGTGAGAGAAAAATAGCCACAAATGTTAACTTGGGGGGACAAAAACCCCTGAACTTCTCTGTCTAAAAGTGCAGTTAGATGCGTGGTGGTGCACACGTACGGGTACCATGGAAGGTATCGCGCTGCGATTTGATCCTGGTGTAATAGTGGCTTTTATACTTTTCACGTCCACTTCTCATCCTAGGAGTCGTCGTACAGCTGTGTAGCTGGTCATAAGGAGGTCTGAATAAAACATGAAAATCTGCCCTTCAAAGAAGTAGTTCTTCGGTGCACACTTCCTCTAAGTTCTTGTTTGCCCCTAAACAGCCTCTAATCGATTTGGTTGGTGGTTTTCTAGATTTAAGTCTCTGAATTTGCAGAGATTGGGGACCTAAAGAACACCTGTTTTTTATTTTTTTATTTTTTTTTTTATTTATATATGAAATTTATTGTCAAATTGGTTTCCATACAACACCCAGTGCTCATCCCCAAAGGTGCCCTCCTCAATACCCATCACCCACCCTCTCCTCCCTCCCACCCCCCATCAACCCTCAGTTTGCTCTCAGTTCTCAACAGTCTCTTATGCTTTGGCTCTCTCCCACTCTAACCTCTTTTTTTTTTTTCCTTCCCCTCCCCCATGGGTTCCTGTTGAGTTTCTCAGGATCCACATAAGAGTGAAACCATATGGTATCTGTCTTTCTCTGTATGGCTTATTTCACTTAGCATCACACTCTCCAGTTCCATCCACGTTGCTACAAAAGGCAATATTTCATTTTTTCTCATTGCCACGTAGTATTCCATAGTGTATATAAACCACAATTTCTTTATCCATTCATCAGTTGATGGACATTTAGGCTCTTTCCATAATTTGGCTATTGTTGAGAGTGCTGCTATGAACATTGGGGTACAAGTGCCCCTATGCATCAGTACTCCTGTGTCCCTTGGATAAATTCCTAGCAGTGCTATTGCTGGGTCATAGGGTAGGTCTATTTTTAATTTTCTGAGGAACCTCCACACTGCTTTCCAGAGCGGCTGCACCAATTTGCATTCCCACCAACAGTGCAAGAGGGTTCCCGTTTCTCCACATCCTCTCCAGCATCTATAGTCTCCTGATTTGTTCATTTTGGCCACTCTGACTGGCGTGAGGTGATATCTGAGTGTGGTTTTGATTTGTATTTCCCTGATAAGGAGCGACGCTGAACATCTTTTCATGTGCCTGTTGGCCATCCGGATGTCTTCTTTAGAGAAGTGTCTATTCATGTTTTCTGCCCATTTCTTCACTGGGTTATTTGCTTTTCGGGTGTGGAGTTTGGTGAGCTCTTTATAGATTTTGGAGACTAGCCCTTTGTCCGATATGTCATTTGCAAATATCTTTTCCCATTCCGTTGGTTGCCTTTTCGTTTTGTTGGTTGTTTCCTTTGCTGTGCAGAAGCTTTTTATCTTCATAAGGTCCCAGTAATTCACTTTTGCTTTTAATTCCCTTGCCTTTGGGGATGTGTCGAGTAAGAGATTGCTACGGCTGAGGTCAGAGAGGTCTTTTCCTGCTTTCTCCTCTAAGGTTTTGATGGTTTCCTGTCTCACATTCAGGTCCTTGATCCATTTTGAGTTTATTTTTGTGAATGGTGTGAGAAAGTGGTCTAGTTTCAACCTTCTGCATGTTGCTGTCCAGTTCTCCCAGCACCATTTGTTAAAGAGACTGTCTTTTTTCCATTGGATGTTCTTTCCTGCTTTGTCAAAGATGAGTTGGCCATACGTTTGTGGGTCTAGTTCTGGGGTTTCTATTCTATTCCATTGGTCTATGTGTCTGTTTTTGTGCCAATACCATGCTGTCTTGATGATGACAGCTTTGTAGTAGAGGCTAAAGTCTGGGATTGTGATGCCTCCTGCTTTGGTCTTCTTCTTCAAAATTACTTTGGCTATTCGGGGCCTTTTGTGGTTCCATATGAATTTTAGGATTGCTTGTTCTAGTTTCGAGAAGAACGCTGGTGCAATTTTGATTGGGATTGCATTGAATGTGTAGATAGCTTTGGGTAGTATTGACATTTTGACAATATTTATTCTTCCAATCCATGAGCAGGGAATGTCTTTCCATTTCTTTAAATCTTCTTCAATTACCTTCATAAGCTTTCTATAGTTTTCAGCATACAGATCCTTTACATCTTTGGTTAGATTTATTCCTAGGTATTTTATGCTTCTTGGTGCAATTGTGAATGGGATCAGTTTCCTTATTTGTCTTTCTGTTACTTCATTGTTAGTGTATAAGAATGCAACTGATTTCTGTACATTGATTTTGTATCCTGCAACTTTCCTGAATTCATGTATCAGTTCTAGCAGACTTTTGGTGGAGTCTGTCGGATTTTCCATGTATAATATCATGTCATCTGCAAAAAGCGAAAGCTTGACTTCATCTTTGCCAATTTGGATGCCTTTGATTTCCTTTTGTTGTCTGATTGCTGATGCTAGAACTTCCAGCACTATGTTAAACAACAGCGGTGAGAGTGGGCATCCCTGTCGTGTTCCTGATCTCAGGGAAAAAGCTCTCAGTTGTTCCCCGTTGAGGATGATGTTAGCTGTGGGCTTTTCATAAATGGCTTTTATGATCTTTAAGTATGTTCCTTCTATCCCGACTTTCTCAAGGGTTTTTATTAAGAAAGGGTGCTGGATTTTGTCAAAGGCCTTTTCTGCATCGATTGACAGGATCATATGGTTTTTCTCTTTTTTTTTGTTAATGTGATGTATCACGTTGATTGATTTGCGAATGTTGAACCAGCCCTGCATCCCAGGAATGAATCCCACTTGATCATGGTGAACAATTCTTTTTATATGCCGTTGAATTCGATTTGCTAGTATCTTATTGAGAATTTTGGCATCCATATTCATCAGGGATATTGGCCTGTAGTTCTCTTTTTTTACTGGGTCTCTGTCTGGTTTAGGAATCAAAGTAATACTGGCTTCATAGAATGAGTCTGGAAGTTTTCCTTCCCTTTCTATTTCTTGGAATAGCTTGAGAAGGATAGGTATTATCTCTGCTTTAAACGTCTGGTAGAACTCCCCTGGGAAGCCATCTGGTCCTGGACTCTTATTTGTTGGGAGATTTTTGATAACCGATTCAATTTCTTCGCTGGTGATGGGTCTGTTCAAGCTTTCTATTTCCTCCTGATTGAGTTTTGGAAGAGTGTGGGTGTTCAGGAATTTGTCCATTTCTTCCAGGTTGTCCAATTTGTTGCCATATAATTTTTCATAGTATTCCCTGATAATTGTTTGTATCTCTGAG
>NW_024412434.1:13891999-14000597 GCF_014898765.1 Herpailurus yagouaroundi
CATTTTCATTCATGATTTTATCTATTTGGGTCATCTCCCGTTTCTTTTTGAGAAGCCTGGCTAGAGGTTTGTCAATTTTGTTTATTTTTTCAAAAAACCAACTCTTGGTTTCATTGATCTGCTCTACAGTTTTTTTAGATTCTATATTGTTTATTTCTGCTCTGATCTTTATGATTTCTCTTCTTCTGCTGGATTTAGGCTGCCTTTGCTGTTCTGCTTCTATTTCCTTTAGGTGTGCTGTTAGATTTTGTATTTGGGATTTTTCTTGTTTCTTGAGATAGGCCTGGATTGCAATGTATTTTCCTCTCAGGACTGCCTTCGCTGCGTCCCAAAGCGTTTGGATTGTTGTATTTTCATTTTCGTTTGTTTCCATATATTTTTTAATTTCTTCTCGAATTGCCTGGTTGACCCACTCATTCGTTAGTAGGGTGTTCTTTAACCTCCATGCTTTTGGAGGTTTTCCAGACTTTTTTCTGTGATTGATTTCAAGCTTCATAGCATTGTGGTCTGAAAGTATGCATGGTATGATTTCAATTCTTGTAAACTTATGAAGGGCTGTTTTGTGACCCAGTATATGATCTATCTTGGAGAATGTTCCATGTGCACTCGAGAAGAAAGTATATTCTGTTGCTTTGGGATGCAGAGTTCTAAATATATCTGTCAAGTCCATCTGATCCAATGTCTCATTCAGGGCTCTTGTTTCTTTATTGACCGTGTGTCTAGATGATCTATCCATTTCTGTAAGTGGGGTGTTAAAGTCCCCTGCAATTACCACATTCTTATCAATAAGGTTGCTTGTGTTTATGAGTAATTGTTTTATATATTTGGGCGCTCCAGTATTCGGCGCATAGACATTTATAATTGTTAGCTCTTCCTGATGGATAGACCCTGTCACTATTATATAATGTCCTTCTTCATCTCTTATTACAGCCTTTAATTTAAAGTCTAGTTTGTCTGATATAAGTATGGCTACTCCAGCTTTCTTTTGGCTTCCAGTAGCATGATAAATAGTTCTCCATCCCCTCACTCTCAATCTAAAGGTGTCCTCAGGTCTAAAATGAGTCTCTTGTAGACAGCAAATAGATGGGTCTTGTTTTTTTATCCATTCTGATACCCTATGTCTTTTGGTTGGCGCATTTAATCCATTTACATTCAGTGTTATTATAGAAAGATATGGGTTTAGAGTCATTGTGATGTCTGTATGTTTTATGCTTGTAGTGATGTCTCTGGTACTTTGTCTCACAGGGTCCCCCTTAGGATCTCTTGTAGAGCTGGTTTAGTGGTGACAAATTCCTTCAGTTTTTGTTTGTTTGGGAAGACCTTTATCTCTCCTTCTATTCTAAATGACAGGCTTGCTGGATAAAGGATTCTCGGCTGCATATTTTTTCTGTCTAGCAAACTGAAAATCTCGTGCCAACTCTTTCTGGCCTGCCAAGTTTCAAAAGAGAGATCAGTCACGAGTCTTATAGGTCTCCCTTTATATGTGAGGGCACGTTTACCCCTTGCTGCTTTCAGAATTTTCTCTTTATCCTTGTATTTTGCCAGTTTCACTATGATATGTCGTGCAGAAGATCGATTCAAGTTACGTCTGAAGGGAGTTCTCTGTGCCTCTTGGATTTCAATGCCTTTTTCCTTCCCCAGTTCAGGGAAGTTCTCAGCTATGATTTCTTCAAGTACCCCTTCAGCACCTTTCCCTCTCTCTTCCTCCTCTGGGATACCAATGATGCGTATATTATTTCTTTTTAGTGTATCATTTAGTTCTCTAATTTTCCCCTCATACTCCTGGATTTTTTTATCTCTCTTTTTCTCAGCTTCCTCTTTTTCCATAACTTTATCTTCTAGTTCACCTATTCTCTCCTCTGCCTCTTCAATCCGAGCTGTGGTGGTTTCCATTTTGTTATGCATTTCATTTAAAGCGTTTTTCAGCTCCTCGTGACTGTTCCTTAGTCCCTTGATCTCTGTAGCAAGAGATTCTCTGCTGTCAGCTATACTGTTTTCAAGCCCAGCGATTAATTTTATGACTATTATTCTAAATTCACTTTCTGTTATATTATTTAAATCCTTTTTGATCAGCTCATTAGCTGTTGTTATTTCCTGGAGATTCTTCTGAGGGGAATTCTTCCGCTTGGTCATTTTGGATAGTCCCTGGCGTGGTGAGGACCTGCAGGGCACTTCCCCTGTGCTGCGGTGTATAACTGGAGTTGGTGGGCGGAGCCGCAGTCAGCCCTGATGTCTGCCCCCAGCCCACCGCTGTGTCCACAGTCAGACTGGTGCGTGCCTTCTCTTCCCCTCTCCTAGGGGCGGGATTCACTGTGGGGTGGGGTGGCCTGTCTGGGCTACTTGCACACTGCCAGGCTTGTGATGCTGGGGATCTGGCGTCTTAGCTGGGGTGGGTAGGCAAGGTGCACAGGGGCAGGAGGGGCAGGCTTAGCTTGCTTCTCCTTAGGTGATCCACTTCAGGAGGGGCCCTGTGGCAGCAGCAGGGAGTCAGATCCGCTGCCGGAGGTTTGGGTCCGCAGAAGCGCAGAGTTGGGTGTTTGCGCAGAGCGAGCAAGTTCCCTGGCAGGAACTGGTTCTCTTTGCGATTTTGGCTGGGGGGATGGGCGGGGAAGATGGCGCTGGCGAGCGCCTTTGTTCCCCACCAAACTGAGCTCTGTGGTCCGGGGGCTCAGCAGCTTTCCTTCCCTTTGTCCTCCAGCCTTCCCGCTTTCTGAGCAGAGCTGTTAACTTATGACCTCCCAGCCGCTAAGTCGCGCTTGCTGTCGGAACACAGTCCGTCAGGCCCCTCCGCTTTTTGCAAGCCAGACTCGGGGGCTCTGCTTGGCCGGCGAGCCGCCCCTCCGCCCCGGCTCCCTCCCGCCAGTCCGTGGAGCGCGCACCGCCTCGCCGCCCTTCCTACCCTCTTCCGTGGGCCTCTCGTCTGCGCTTGGCTCCGGCGACTCCGTTCTGCTAATCCTTTGGTGGTTTTCTGGGTTATTTAGGCAGGTGTAGGTGGAATCTAAGTGATCAGCAGGACGCGCGGTGAGCCCAGCGTCCTCCTACACCACCATCTTCCCTCTCCAGATCGAGAGAGGGAATCTTAAATGGGGCTCAATCTCATGACTGTCTGTGAGATCATGACCTGAGCCAAAATCAAGAATTGGACACTTTGGGGCGCCTGGGTGGCGCAGTCGGTTAAGCGTCCGACTTCGGCCAGGTCACGATCTCGCGGTCTGTGAGTTCGAGCCCCGCATCAGGCTCTGGGCTGATGGCTCAGAGCCTGGAGCCTCGAACACCTGTTTTTTAAATTCTCATTTTATAAATTATTCTTCTTTATTATGTTTTCCCCTGCTCTATTCTTATTCTTACCTCTTTTCTGTAAGTTTTACAGGCCTTCTCTTATTGATGGTTAATACCTGATACTACCACATGGTATTCTTTCTGTCAACTCAACAAGTGTTTTTTGAGCACCTAGTATGTTTCTAGGACTTTGTTATCAGACAACATTTACAGAACAAAAAGGAAATAACGATATTTCTCCTCCTCTATAGAATTTGCAGGTCTTGTCATGACTATGATGCTGTTTCAAATTGTAATCCTCCCTTAACTTTGTAGAGGCATTGAAAAGGTGTCCCACTTCAGCAATTTGGCTGGATGTATGTTTAAGATGTTTCATGGTACAATACCTATGCCCATTGTCAGTGACAGCTTGACACTTACACTGGTAACCTATAAAACTGATACTGTGTTACTGGGCTACAGCAGAAAGCCTCGGGTCTTAACTTGGCTTTGCCAGTGATTATCCCGTGAACCTAAGGAAGTTTTGTTTGACTTCTGTAGGCTTCAATTTCTTCTCTTAAATTATCTCTGTGATCCTTCTAATTCTAAAAATCGTATCAAATATTACAGCATATACACTATTGAAATGCAGCTTTTCTAAGAGAATAGAACTCCAGTATACATATGTAATACTCAATAATATGACTTTGACAAGTACTGGATGGGCCATAGTTGAACAGAATGGAAAGAATACTGCAGATTTCTCATTTCCCCCGTACCGTTAACAATCATAAATCCTGATTTTTTAAATCCCTTCAATTGCTTTTTATTGCAGTTATTTCTTTCCAAATAAGATAATATGGGAAATTTTCTACTGGAGACAAAATACGTATTCCTTTGAGGTTACGTTTAACTTTAAAACTTATAAATACATAGCTGATTCGAATGTTTGTAGTAGCACTATCGATAATAGCCAAATCATGGAAAGAAACCAAATGTCTGTCGACTGATGAATGGAAAAAGAAGATGTGGGGGGCTCCTGGGTGGCTCAGTTGGTTAAGCAGCTGACTTCGGCTCAGGTCATAATCTCATGGTGAGTTTGAGCTCTGTGTCGGGTTCTGTGCTGACAGCTCAGAGCCTGGAGCCTGCTTCAGAGTCTGTGTCTCCCTCCCTCCCTGCTCTTCCCCCACTTGTGCTCTCTTTCTCTCTCAAAAATAAACATTAAAAAAAGGAAGAAGGTGTGGTATATATATACAATGGGATATTTCTCAGCCATCAAAAAGAATGAAATCTTGCCATTTGCAACAACGTGGATGGAACTAGAGTGTATTATGGTAAGCAAAATGAGTCAGAGAAAGACAAATATTATATGATTTCACTCGTGGAATTTAACAAACGAAACAGATGAACATAGGGGAAGGGAAGGAAAAATAAGATAAAAACAGAGAGGGAGGCAAACCATAAGAGACTCTTAAATTCAGAGAACAAACTGAAGGTTGCTGGAGGAGTGTTGGGTGGAGGGATGGGTAAATGGGTGATGGGCATGAAGGAGGGCACTTGTTGGGTGAGCACTGGGTGTTATATGTAAGTGATGGGTCACTAAATTCTCCTGAAACCATTATTACACTGTATGTAAACTAACTTGGATTTAAGTTAAATAAATAAGTGTGTATGTATGTATGTATGTATGTATGCATGTATGTATGTATGTATGTATGGTATAAATACATAAGTAAAAACATCCCCTGAAACATGAAAATGTGTCTTTCGCAGACTTCTACTTAGCACGAGATCTACATTTTGAGCCACACAAACCCTGGGGAAAACATGTAATTATTTTTACTTCCCTTTGTGTATGTTATTCACTTCAAATAATACATCTAGACATTATTTTTATACCTCCAATAAGCTTTCCATTTATTTCTCCTATGGGTTCTTGTATTTTTCCCCAAAAATACTCATTCACCAATTACTCACTGACTTTATAATGTACTACAGGCATTGAGGATATGTAAATGAAAGGCATGATCCCAAAACTTGAGAAGATTATCATATACACAATTACATAAAGAGACCATCATAATATAATACAATGATTTTTTGTAAAAGTGTACTGAAGGTATGGAGTACCTCAGAATCCTGGGAGTTAGAAAGCCTTCACAAAGGAAATCTATTCCCCCCTGCCTTTTTTTTTTTTTAATGTTTATTTTTTGAGAGAGAGACAGCGTGAGTTGGGGAGGGGCAGAGAGAGAGGGAGACAGAATCTGAAGCAGGCTCCAGGCTCTGAGCGGTCAACATAGAACCCGACACAGGGCTCGAACTCACAAACCTTGAGATCATGCCCTGAGCCAAAGTCAGCCTCAGGTGCCCCCCCCTTTTCTTAATTGAAGTACAGTTGACCTACAATATTAGTTTCAGGTGTACAATATAGTGATTCTACATGTATATACATGAAATGTTCACCACGATAAGTGTAGTTACTTTCTGTCACCATACAAAGCTATTACAGTATTAATTCCCTAGGCTGATTAATTCCCTATTCCCTGTTAATTCCCTAGTTCATCCTCATGATTTATTTTACAACTGAAAGCTTGTACTTCTTACACTCTTTCACCTATTTTGCCCATTCCCCCCTGGAAATCATCAGTTTGTTCTCTGTATTTATGAGGCTGTTTCTGGTTTTTTAGTTGTTGTTTGTTTTGTTTTGTTTTTGATTTTACATAAAAGTGAGAGCATATAGCATTTGTCTTTTTCTGTCTGACTTAGTTCACTTAGCATAATACCCTGTGGTCCTTCCGTGTTATTGCAAAGGGCAAGATTTCATTCCTTTTGATGTCTGAGTAATACTCCATTCTAGGGGCATCTGGATGGTTCAGTTGGGTAAGCATCTGACTTTTGATTTCAGCTCATGATCTCACAGTTTCGTGAGTTCGAGCCCCATGTCAGGATCTGTGCTTACAGCGCAGAGCCTGCTTGCAATTCTCCCTCTCTCTCTGCTCCTCTCCTGCTCACACTCTCTCTTTCTCAAAAATAAATAATAAATATTTCATTGTAGATATATATACCACATCTTCTTTATCCATTCATCTATCAGTAGATACTTGGGTTGCTTCCATATCTTGGCTATTGTAAATAACGCTGTGATTAATGCAGGGGTGCATGCATAAATCTTTTTAAATTAGTATTTTGTTTTCTTTGGGTAAATACCCAGTAGTGGGATTACTGGATTATATGGTATTTATATTTTTAATTTTTTGAGGAACCTCCATACTGTGTTCCACGGTGGCTGAACCAATTTACATTTCCAGTATCGGTGCACAATGGTTCTTTTTTCTCCACATCCTTGCCAACACTTTTTATTATTTGTCTTTTGATTCTAGCCATTCTGACAGGCGTAAGGTGTTACCTCATTGTGGTTTTGATTTGCATTTCTCTGATGATGAGTGATGTTGAGCATTTTTTCATGTGTCTGTTCGCCATCTGTGTGTCTTCTTTGGAAAAATGTCTATTCAGGTCCTCTATTTTTAACTTATAGATTTTTTAGTGTTGAGTTGTATAAGTTCTTTACATATTTTGGATTAACCCCTTATCAGCTATATTGTTTGCAAATATCTTCTCCTGTTCAGTAGTTTGCCTTGTTTTGTTGGTGGTTTCCTTTACTGTGAAAAAAATTGATTATTTTGTTTCCTTTGCCTGAGGAGACATGTCTAGAAAAATGTTCCTGTAGCCAGTATCAAAGAGATTAATGCCAAGGTTTTCTTCTAGAAGTTTTATGATTTTAGGTTTCACATTTAGGTCTTTAATCCATTTTTAGTTTAATTTTGTGTATGGTATGAGAAAGTGGTCTAGTTTCGTGCTTTAGCATGCAGCTGTACAGTTCTCCCAAAACTATTTCCCATTGTATATTCTTGCCTCTTTTGTTGTAAATTAGTTAACCGTATAATTATGGGTTTATTTCTGGGCTCTTCATTCTGTTCTCTTGATCCGTGTATCTATTTTTTTGTCAGTGTCATACTGTTTTGATTACTATAGCATTGTAGTGTAGTTTGAAATCTGGGGTTGTGTTACCTCCAGCTTTGTTCTTTCAAGACTGCTTTGGCTCTTCAGGGTCTTTGTGCTTCCATAGAAATTTTAGGATTATTTGTTCTAGTTCAGTGAAAAAATACCGTTACTATTTTGGTAGGGATTACAGTGAATCTGTAGATTGCTTTGGGTGATATGGGTATTTCAACAATATTAATTCTTCTAATATATGAACATGATATGTCTTTTCATATGTTTCATCTTGAGTTTCTTTCATTAGGGTCTCAGAGTTTTAAAAATACATGTCTTCATCTTCTTGGTTAAATATTCCTAGGTATTTTTTTGTTTTATTTTATTTTATTTTTTTTTTATTTAAGTTTATTTATTTATTTTGAGAGAGACAGAGACAGTGCAAGTCAGGGAGGGGCAGAGAGAGAGAGACAGAGAGAATCCTAAGCAGGCTCTGCACTGCCAGGGCAGAGCCAGACATGGGCTTGAACTCACAAAACCGTGAGATCATGACCTGAGCTGAAACTAAGAGTCAGTCACACGCTTAACTGACTGAAGTGCCCACTTTTTTTTTTTAATGTTTATTTATTTTTGAGAGAGAAAGAGAGCATGCACTAGCGGGGGAGGGGCAAAGAGAAAGGGGAACAGAGTTTTTGAAGTGGGCTCCCCACTGACAGCAGACAGCTCAGCACAGGGCTCAAACTCATCAACTACAAGATCATGACCTGAGCCGGAGTCGGACACTTAACTGAGTAGGCCCCCCAAGTGCCCCTTGATGCATTTGTAAATGAGATTGTTTTCCTTCTCTTTCTAGAAATTCATTATTAGTGTATAAAAATGGCACAGATTTCTATATATTAATTTTGTATTCTGCAACTTTACTGAATTCACTTATTATTTCTGTTAGTTTTTTGGTAGACTCTAGGGTTTTCTGTATGTCATCTGCAAATGGTGAAAGTTTTATTTCTTCCTTATCAATGTGGATACCTTTTATTTCTTTTTCTTGTATGATTGCTGCAGCTAGGACTTTCAGTATGACATTGAATAAAAGTGGTGAGAATAGGGGTGCCTGGGTGGCTCACTTGGTTAAGCATCCGACTCTTGATTTCAGCTCAGGTCATGATCTCATGGTCCGTGGTTTGAGCCCCGCATCTGCACTGACAGTGCAGAGCCTGCTTGAGATTCTCTCTCTCTCTCTCTCTCTCTCTCTCTCTCTCTGCACCTTCTGCACACTATCTCTCTCAAAATAAAAATCAACTTAAAAAACAAAAGTGGTGAGAGTGAACATCCTTGTCTTCCTTCTGATCTTAGAGGAAAAGCTGAAGGCTTTTCACCATTGAGTATTGTTAGCTGTGAGTTTGTCATATATGGATTTTATTATGTTGAGAGATGTTCCCTCTAAACGTACTTTGTTGAGAGTTTTTATCACAAATGGATGTTGAATCCTGTCGACTGCTTTTTCTTTATCTATTGAGATGATCATATGATTTTTAATCATTCATTTTGTTAATGTGGTGTGCCACATTGATTGATTTACATACATTGGACCATCCTTGTATCCCTGGAATAAATTCCACTTGATTGTGGTGAATGATCCTTTTTAATGTATTACTGATTTCTGTTTGCTAATATTTTGTTGAGGATTTTTGCATCTTTGTTTATGAGGGATATTGAACTGTAATTTTCTGTTTTTGTAGTGTCTTTGGTTTTGGTATCAGGGCAATGATGTCTTCATAGAATGAATGTGAAAGTATTCCCTCCTCTTCAATTTTTGGACTCATTTGAGAAGAATAGGTCTTAATCTTCTTTAAATATTTGGTAGTATTCACCAGTGGAGCCATCTGTTCCTAGACTTTTGTTTGTTGGGAGTTTTTGATTACCAGCTCAACTTCATTACTAGTAATTGGTCTGTTCAAATTTTATATTTCTTCCTAATTCAGTTTTAGAAGATTGTATGTTTCTAGGAATTTATCCATTTCTTATAGGTTGTTCAATTTGGTAGGCATATAATTTTTTGTATTTCTATGGTGACAGTTGTAACTTAGTGTCTTTCATTTCTGGTTTCATTTGAGTCCACTCTCGTTTTTTTCTTGATGAGTTGTCTAAAAGTTTATGAGCTTTGTTTATCTTTTGAAACAATCAGCTTAGTTTTATTGATCTTTTCTGGTTTGTTTGCTTGTTTTTAGTTTTTTTTTTTAATTTTTTCCACTCTGATCTTTATGACCTTCTCCTTCTAACTTTAGGCTTCATTTGTTCTTCTTTTTCTAGTTCCTTTCAGTTTGTAAGGATTGTTTAAGATTTTTCTTCTTTCTTGAAGTAGGCAGGTATTGCTACCAACTTCCCTTTCAAAACTGCTTTTGCTGTGTCCCAAAGATTCTGACCATTGTGTTTCCATCTTCCTTTGTCTCAAAGTATTGTTTGATTTACTCTTTAATTTCTTCATTGACCCACTGGTTGTTTAGTAAGTTGTTGTTTAGCCTCCATATGTTTTGTGTTTTTTCCAGTTTTTTTCCTTAGTTTTATAGTTTTATAGTTTCATACTGTTGTGTTCAGACAAGATGATTGACGATTTTAATCTTCTTACATTTATTGGAACTTATTTTGTGGCCTACCATGTGATCTATCCTGGAGAATGTTTCATCTGCATTTGGAAAGACTGTGTATTCTCTGTTTTTGTTTGGAATGTCCTGTATATGTCTATTAAGTCCATCTCATCTAATTTGTCATTCAAAGCTACTGTTTCCTTATTGGTTTTCTGTCTGAATGATCTATCCATTGATGTAAATAGGCTGTTAAAGTCCTCTACTATTACTGTATTACTGTCAATTTCTCCCTTTATGTCTGTTCATATTTGCTGTACATATTTGTTTCTATTTGTGTTCCTAGCACAGATATATAATTGTTTTATCCTCTTGTTGGACTGATCCCTTAATATATATGCCTTTCTTGGTCTCTTGTCACAGTCTTTTTTTAAAGTCTATTTTGTCTGATAATAATATTGCTACCCCAGCTTTTTTTCCACTCTCACTTGTATGGCATGTGTTTTTTCCATCCCTTCACTTTAAGTCTGTGTATCTCTTTAGGTCTGAAGTGAGTCTTTTGTGTATTTTAACTGGAGCATTTAGTTCTTTTATTTATTTATTTTTTTAAGTAGGCTCCATGCCCAATGTGGAGCTTGAACTCACAACCCTGAGATCAAGAGTTACATGCCCTATCAACTGAGCCAGCCAGGTACCCATAGTTCGTTTACATTTAAGGTAATTATTGACAGTTATGTATTTGTCGCACCTTTATTTATTGTTTTCTGGTTGTTTTTATACACTTACTCTATCCCTTTCTTTGTCTCTTACTCTGTTCTCTTGTGATTTGATGACTTTCTTTTGCTTTAGGCTTAGATTCCTTCTGTTTAATTCTTGTATCTTTATAGGTTTTTCACTTGTGGTTAGCGTGAGGTTCATATATAACATATATATAGCAGTATATAGTAAGTTGATGGTCACTTAAGTTCAAACAATCCTAAAAGCACTACATTTTTACTCCTTCCTCCACCTTTTATGTATATGACACATTTTGCATCTTTTTATTTTTTGTATCACTTGACTATTTTAGATATAAATGATTTTACTGGTTTTGTTTTTTAACCTTCAAACTAACTTTATAAGCGATTACTCTACTACCTTTCCTATTCCAGTGAAATTTTTTCCTTTCATAATTGCCTTCTAGTTATGGCCCTTCTTTTTCTGCTTAAAGAAGTCTATTTAACATTTCTTATATGGTTAGTTGTGGTGAACTTCTTTAATTTTTGTTTGGGAAACCTTATCTCCCCTTAAATCTGAATAATAACCTTGTCACAGTATTCTTAGTTGTAAGGTTTTACCTTTTACCACTTCAACCTGTAGAGTTTCTGCTGAAAACTCAAGTTATAGCCCTGTGGGATTTCCCTTGTATTTAATTAGTTCTTTTTCTCTTGCTGCTTTTAAGATTCTCTCTTTAATTTTTGACATTTTAATTTTTATGTGTCTTGATGTGGACCTCCTTCAGTTCATCTTGTTTGGGCTTCCTGGACCTGAATATCTGTTTCCTTCCCCAGGGTAGGGAAGTTTTCAGTTGCTATTTTTTTCAAATAAGTTTCCTGCCTCTTTCTCTCTCCTTCTGGGGCTCCTGTAATTCAAATGTTATCATGCATGATGTTGTGCCAGAGGTCTGTTAGCCTGTAATTTTTTGTAATTCTTTTTTTCATTTTGCTGTTCAACTTGGTTTCCACTACCCCATCTTCCAAATTGCTGATCTGTTCTTATGCATCCTTTAATCTGCTGTTGATTGCCTCTAGTATATATTGTATTTCAGTTACTGTATTCTTTAGCTCTTTTTGGTTCTTTTTTTATATTTTCTGTCTGTTTGTTGAAGTTCTTCCTGAGTTCTTCCACTCTTCTGTTATGTCCAGTGAGCATCTTTATGACCATTAGTTTGAACTCTTTGTCTGGTAGATTTGCTTATCTCTGTTTCATTTAGTTCTTTTTCTCAGAGTTTATCTTGTTCTTTCATTTGACATCTATTTCTCTGTCACCTCATTTTGTCTGATTCTGTGTGTTTGTTTGTATGTATTAGACCAGGTATAGCTCCCAGTCTTGCAGGCGGTGGCCTTGTATTGAAGGCGTCCTGTGGGGCCCAGGAGCACACTTCCCCTGGTTATCAAAACCAGGCACTCCAGAGGGTGTCCCCTGTGTGGGCTGCACGTGGCTTCTTGTTGAGACTGGGCTGCAACTACTTTGGGCGCACTGGTGGGTGGGGCTAGCCCCCAGCTCAGCTGCTTGTGAGGACCAGCCGTGGCTACTGTGTGCGCACTGGTAGGTGGGCTCAGCACCCAGACCCCCTGTCTGAGGGCCCCGGTTGCAATTGTTGTGGGCATGTTGGTGGGCTGAAATGCCCACCACTCCTCAGGGCAGGAGCCGCTTTGGAAGGGCACCTGCAGGGGCGAGCAGGTTAAATGGGACATGTCCACAGGGGAATACGAGGGAAGGACAAGCAGTGCTATCATGGTATAGATGAAGTGTGTCAGAACTGGCTCCAGTCAACGTCAGGCCAGCTGGGCTAAAGGAGAGCAAGAAAAATTGTGCCCACCAGCACTTCCGTTCCCTAAGAGTTCCTACCGATCCCTGCCACATGCGCACATGCGCTGAAATTAGTCAATAAATTTACCTCATGTATAACCCAGGAGCTTTTCAGACTGTTGCCTGAGAAGAAGAAGAACTATGCTAGCCCTTAAGAGCAGAGTCTGAGTTTCCTATCCCCCTCTGGCTCTCCCCAAGTTAAATCCTGCTGATTTTCAAAGCCAGATATTATGGCGGCTTGTCTTCAGAGTACAGATTCCCAAGGCAGAGGATGCCCAGTGTGGGGCCTGATCCTCTCAGTCCTCAGGGAGGACCCCTGTGCCTGTGCTCTCTCTCCCACTTATGGGTCACCTTACTGGGGGGTTGGTTCCTGACCAACTCTCTGCCCCTCCTGCCCTTCACAATGTGGCTTTTTCTTTGTCTCTTTAGCTATGGGAGAGCTGTTCTACTAGTCTTCAGGTCATTTTCAGAGTGAGTTACACTACACTGAGTTGCAGCTCTGATGAGTATGTGGGAGGAGGTGAGCTCAGGTTTCTTCCGTTCTGCCATCTTCCTGAGCTCCAAAGCCAGTAAAATTTTGTTCAGTTTTATGTACACTGATTTTAAATCCAGAGCCTACATGTGATTTTGGAGGCTGAGAAGTCTCATGATCTGCCATCTGCAAGCTGGATACCCAGAGAGGTCTGTTTGAAGGCCTAAGAGTCAGAGAGTGATAGTGTAGATTCCAGTCCAAGTCTGAAGGCCTAAGAGTCAGGAATGCTGGAGAGGTTTTCAGTGAGGACAGACTGGGTGGGCCTGAGAGGCCTCTCTGAGAAAACTTACTCTTAATGGAGGAGGAGTTAGGTAGACAATACTGCATTCTGGGCAGAAGGAATGTATTCAAAAAGGCACAGCGATAAGTAACAGCCTGAATGTTCAGCCAGTGATTTTGGATATCTGAGACATAAGGTTTGAGGCAGAGATTAAGAGGAAAACTAGAGAGGTAGGCAAGAACCAGATGCCAAGCCTTTAGATGTCATGCATAGGAACTTGGATTCTTTTTCCTATAGGAAATGGGGACCATCGGTGGATTTTTTAGTAGTGGATCCCATTTGTGAGCTCTTAGGCAAGTTCTGTAATATCTCAATACTCTGTGATATGCTCTTAGATTGTTGAGGATTAAATGATTTAGTACATGTGAAGCACTGATAGATGCTTACTATGTGCCTGGCACTGTCTCAGAAAGCCGTGGAAGCCTTGTATGATCTAATCCCTGAATTCTTGAGTCTTATTTCTCAAAATATTACTTACCCTGTAGTGGACACAAGATTCAGGTTCATTGTGGTTTTGATTTACATTTCTCTGATAGCTAATGATACTGAGTATCTTTTCATATGCTTATTGGCCATTTGTATATCTTCTTTGGAAAAATGTTTATGGATATTTTGCCTACTTGCTCAATTAACAGTTGCTGGCCTGTTTTATTGTTGAGTATGAGTTCTTTATGTATGCTGGATACCAGGCCCTTATCAGGTGCATATCTGGAACATGTATTTCACATTAGGGAAGTGCAAAGCAATGAGATATCACTTTACATCCAGTAGGATGGTCATAATAAAAAAGATAAGAGAAATACTGGCAAAAACATGGAGCATTTGGAACTCTTGTGAATGTAACATGGCACGGCTACTTTGGAAAGCAGTCTGGTAGTTCCTTAAAAAGTTAAACATGGAGTTACCATATGACTCAGCAGTCCCCTTCTTAGGCATCTAATCAAGGGAATGAACATATGTCTACACAAAGGCTTATACATGAAATGTCTGTAGCAGTATTATTCATAATAGCTAAGAAGTAGAAATAATCCATATGTCCATCAGACAATGACTGGATAAACAAAATTTGGTATATCCATACACTGGTGTATTATTTGGCAACGAAAAGGAATTGACGTACTGTTACATGCTACAACACAAATCTTGAAAACATGCCAAGTAAAGGGAGCCAGTCATAAAAGACCACATACTGTATACATGAAATACCCAGACTAGGGAATTTTGGGGGGGAGAATGTAGATTAGTGGCTGCCTAGGGCTAAGGAGATTGGGGCAAAGGGGGGACACTAGGTAAAAGATTTCTCTTGGGGATAATGAAAATGTTTTAACATTGATTGTAGTAATGGTTGCATAACTCTTAATATACTAAGAAACATTGAATTTGATACTTTAGGTGAATTTATAGTATGCTATTTAGACCTTAATGCGTTCAATAATGGTTTTTTTAATACATTTATTTTTTATTAAGTGTGGCCTTATCCTTATTTAGGGAATCAAACTAAATAACTTTTAAAGGCTACTTCCCATGTACCTTGTATCTAATCTCTCTAATCTTAAATTATGTTAGTTTTAGAACTTGAATTTCAAAGCATGACTGACAAGCTGATAGACTAATTCATTTCCACCAAAACTAAAAAAGTAGTTTTAACTGCTTTTTCAAGAGGTCTTAAAGCCATTGTCATGTTCTAAAATTTTTCTACTAACATGATGTCAGTCTTGAAATATGATTTTACTTTATCCTAAGTAGTGTAATAGTGATGCATGTAACTGACTTTCTACCCTTTACTATTCTGCATTGTTCTAAAAACAGCAAAGTTTCAGGCAGTGAGCAGTACTGTAATCCTTTATAAGGCATTTTTGTACCTTTCATCATATAAAAAACAGAAACTAATGACTGCATATAAATTATCTAATATAAATTTACCAGTGCTCACTTTCAGAGTCTTCCTTTCTGACTAATATAGTAAATACATGTTTTTATATATATATTTATTATATATAATATATTATATATATTATATATAATGTATACATATATTATTATATATAATGTATACATATTATATATATTATATGTACTGTATACGTGTCTTTGTATGTATATGTAAATGATTTGGTAAAAGGTGGATCTGAATCTTTTCTATTTTGTCCAGAATACTTTTTTTTAAGGTTTTATTCAAATTCCATTTAGTTAGCATACAGTGTAATATTAGTTTCAAGTGTGCAGTATAATCTAATACTTCCATACAACACCTGGTGCTCATCACAAGTGTACTCTTTAATCCCCATCACCTACTTAACCAACCCCCCCAGCCCTCTCCCCTCTGGTAACCCATCAGTTCTCTATAAGAGGCCATTTCTTGGTTTGCCTTTCTCTCTTTTTTTTTTTTTCTCTTTGCTCATTTATTTTGTTTCTTAAATTCCACATGAGTGAAATCAGATGGTATTTGTCTTTCTGTACCTGACTTATTTCACGAAGCATAATACTCTCTAGCTCTATCCATGTCAATGCAAATGGCAATTTTGTTTTTTATGGCTGAATAATATTCCATTATATCTATATACCACATCTTCCTTATCCATTCATCAGTTGATGGACACTTGGTCTGTTTCCACACAAAATAGACACATAGATAAGTAGAACAGAATAGAGAACCCAGAAGTGAACCTCAATTATACAGTCAATTAATCTTCAACAATGCAGGAAAGAATATCCAATGGGAAAAAGATAGTCTCTTCCACAAATGGTATCAGAAAAACTGAACAGCAATATGCAAAAGAATGAAACTAAACCACTTTCTTACACCATACACAAAAAGAAATTCAAAATGGATTAAAGACTAAACTGTAAGACCTAAAACCATTAAAATCCTAAAAGAGAACACAGGCAGTAACCTCTTTGACATTGACTATAGCAACTTCTTACTAAATAGGTCTCCTCAGGCAAGGGAAACAAAAGCAAAAATAAACTATTGGGACTTCACCAAAATAAAAAGCTTCTGCACAGCAAAGGAAACAATCAACAAAACTAAAAAGTAAGAAGATGTTTGCAAATGACATATCTGATAAAGGGTTAGTATCCAAAATCTATAAAGAACTTCTCAAACTCAACACCCTAGAAACAAATAACCCAGTTAAGAAATGAGAAGACATAAATGATACTTTTCCAAAGAAGACATCCAGATGGCCAACAGACACATGATGAAAAGATGCTCAACATCACTCATCACACAGGGAAATACAAATCAAAAGTACAGTGAGATGTCACCTCGCACCTGTCAGAATAGCTAAAATCAGCAACACAAGAAACAAGTGTTGGCGAGGTTGTGGAGAGAGGGGAACCCTCTTACATTGTTGGTAGGAATACAGACTGGTACAGCCACTCTGGGAAACAGTATGGAGATTCCTCAAAAAGTTAAAAATAGAACTACCCTATGATCCAACAGTTGCACTAGTAGGTATTTACCCAAAGAATACAAAAATACTAATTCAAAGGGATACATGTGCACCAGCATTATCATAAAGAAAATGGCGGGGGGGGGGGGGGGCAGGGGATACAACAAACACTAGATGTCATGATTTATGTCCTTTGCATGCATGATCAGGCATTATTTTACATGCAGGGATAAAATTTAAATAGATTGAACATTTCTTTGTAATTTAAAACAGGTTTAATGCAAAAAAATACATTGTGATATGCTACATCTTAAATTTATCTATATAATGGAAATTATATGGCACACAATAACACAATAGACAAGTAGATCAGTGTAACAGAGGGTCCTGAATTAAATGCAATCGATTGCTTTTTGACAATGATATCAAGGCAGTTCAGATGGGTAAAGAATAGTCTTCAGCAAATGATAGTGAAACAACTGAATATCCATGTGAAATAGACAATGAACCTATCTCATCCTAACAGGCACAGATTTCCTAAATAGTACACTCAAATCACTTACCATAAAAGAAAAATGTTAATAAGTTGTACTTCATGAAAATTAAAAACTCCTGCTTTTTAAGAAAATGAAAAGGCATAGACTGTCAACAGCTGTAAAGGGTGTAAAATTTCACCCTATTTATAGACTAACAAGTTAGCCACAGTGTCAAGGATACTGATGGAAGACATGACTCTTGGGTCAGAGAGCAGTAGCAGTAGCCAGAATACCACCATTTTTATGCCAGTTCCACCACCCTCACGTATCACAAGATGCATTACCAATTGTACAGTTTCCACCTTTACCCACAGGAAACATCTGTGGCGGTTTGGCCATCCATAACAGCCCTGGAGTTGAGGTTGACCTGAATGCCTTCTACCACCATGGTAGGTAGTACCATTGGTCAGTTCAGATAGTCAAGAGCAAATTACATGCTATCTTTTAAAATTGGAGGATTCCCATTATATTATAACTTATCCTTGTAAGTCACACTAGTCATTTCCAAAGTATCCTAGAAATCAAATAAAAGAAGTGTACTAGAAAATTCACAAGTATGTGGAGATTAAACAGCATGCTGGTGAACAAGCAGCGGGTCAAAAAGAAATCAGAAGAGAAATGAAGTATCTTGAAACAAATAAAAATGGAAATACAACATACCAAAAGTTATGGGATGCAGCAAAAGCAGTTTTAAAAGGGAACTTCATAGCAAAAAATGCCTGTATTAAGAAGCAAGAAAAATGTTAAGCAACCTAACTTTATATCTCAAAGAATGAGAAAAAAAAAAACCCAAAGCTGAGTTAGTATTCAGAAGGAAATAAAAATCAGAATGGAAGTAAATGAAATAGAGACTAAAAAGATGACAGAAAAGATCAATGAAACTAGGACCTGGCTCTTTGAAAGATAAACAAAATTAGCAAACCTTTACCTAGACTCCCCAAGAAAAAAGGACACAAAATCAGAAACGAAACAGGAGACATTATATCTTATACCACAGAAGTACAAAGGATCATAAGAGAGTATGAACAGTTATACACCAACAGATTGGACAACCTAAAAGAAATGGATAAATTCCTAGAAACATACGACTGACCAAGACTGAATCATGAAGAAATAGAAAATCTGAGGGATGCCTGCTGGCTCAGTTGGTACAGCATATGACTGTTGATCTTGGGATCGTGAGTATAAGCCCAATGTTGGGCTTAGAGCTTACTTTAAAAAAGAGAAATAGAGGGGCTCATGGGTAGCTCAGTAGGTTAAGTGGCAGACTTTGGGCTCAGGTCATGATCTCACAGTTTGTGGGCTCGAGCCCCGCATTGGGCTCTGTGCTGATAGCTCAGAGCCTGCTTTGGATTCTGTGGCTCTCTCTCTCTCTGCCCCTCCCCCATTCACAGTCTCTTTCTGTGCCCCCAAAAATGAATGAAACATTAAAAAAATTTTTTTAATAATAAAAAAAAAAAGAAATAGAAAATCTGAACAGATTGGTTACTAGTAAGGACATTGAGTCATTAATCAAAAATCTGCCAACAAACAGAAGTCTAGGACCCAGTGGCTCCACTGGTGAATTATATCAAAAATTCAAAGAGGGGGGCGCCTGGGTGGCGCAGTCGGTTAAGCGTCCGACTTCAGCCAGGTCACGATCTCACGGTCCAGGAGTTCGAGCCCCGCGTCAGGCTCTGGGCTGGTGGCTCAGAGCCTGGAGCCTGCTTCCGATTCTGTGTCTCCCTCTCTCTCTGCCCCTCCCCCGTTCATGCTCTGTCTCTGTCTTAAAAATAAATAAACGTTGAAAAAAAATTAAAAAAAAAAATTCAAAGAGGAATTAATACCAATCCTACTTAGACTCTTCAAAAAAATAAAACAGTACCCTGAAACCAAAACCAGACAAGTACAACACAAGTAAAAATTACAAGCCAGTATCAATATCCTTCATGAACATAAATGTAGAAAATCCTCAACAGGGGAGGATTGAGCCTGGGTAGCTCAGTCGGTTAAGCATCTGACTCATGGTTTTGGCTAAGGTCACGATATCACAGTTTCATGAGTTCAAGCCTGGCTTGGGATCCTCTCTCTGCCCCTCACCCAGTCACACTATCTCTGTCTCTCTCAAAATAAATAAACGTATAAAAATCCTCAACAAAATATTAGCAAACCAAATTCAACAATTTATCAAAAGTGTTATACACCATGATCAAGTATGATTTATTCCAGGGATGCAAGGACAATTCAACATCTGCAAATCAAATCAATGTGATATACTACATTCAAAAAATAAGATTAGAGCTATCACAATAGATGCAGAAAAAACTTTTGACAAAATTCAGCATCGATTCACGATAAAAACTCTCAATGAAATGGGTATAGAGGGAACATACCTCAGCATAATAAAGGTCATATATGACAAGCCCACAGCTGATATCACACTCAACTAACATCATACTCAACAGTAACAGCTAACATGCTCAACAGTGAAAAGTTTCCCTCTAAGATCAGGAACAAGATTAGGATGCCCACTTTTGCCACTCTTATTCAACATAATGGTGGAAGTGCTTATGACAGCAGTTAGACAAGAAAAAGAAATAAAAGGCATCCAATTTGGAAAGGAAGAAGTAAAACTGTCACTATGCATAGATGACATGGTATTATATATTTTAGAAACTCTAAAGACTCCACCAAACAACTATTAAGAACAAATCAACAAATTTTGTAAAGTTTCAGAATACAAAAATCAGTCACACAAAAGGAATAAAATATCGAGGAATAAATTTAACCACGAAGGTGAAAGACCTGTATGCTATTATATTAACATTGATGAAAGAAACTGAAGAAGACACAAATAGAAAGATATACTATGCTAATAGATTGGAAGAATTAATATTTTTTAAATGTCCGTACTATGCAAAGCAATCTATAAAGTCAATGCAATCTTATTAAAATTCCAATGGCATCTTTTATAGAAATAGAACAAACAATCCTAAAATGTGTATGGAACCACAAAAGACACTAAATAGCCAAAGCAGTCTTGAGAAAGAAAGCTGTAGGCCTCACACTGCCTGGTTTCAAACTATATTACAAAATTGCAGTAATCAAAACAGTATGGCATTGGCATGAGAACAGACGCATAGAGGAATGGAACAAAATAGGAAGCCCAGAAATAAACCAACACGTATATGGTTAATTCATTGATGGTAAAGGAGCCAAGAACATCCAATGAAGAAAGGCAAGTCTCTTCAGTAAATGATGGTGGGAAAACAGGACAGCCACATGCAAAAGAATGAATCTGGACCACTATCTTACACCGTACACAAAAAGTAACTCAAAATGGATTAAAGACTTGAACATAAAACACAGATGGTAAGCTCTAAGACAAGGCCCATAGATACAGAGAACCAACTGGTGGTTGCCAGAGGTAGAGGATACACACAGTGGGTAAAGGGAGTCCAAAGGTATAAGCTTCCAGTTTAAAATAAATTAGTTATAGGGGGGCCTGGGTGGCTCAGTCGGTTAAATGTCCACTTTTGGCTCAGGTCATGAGCTCATGGCTCGTGAGTTTCAAGCCCCACATCAGGCTCTATGCTGACAGCTCAGAGCCTGTGGCCTGCTTCGGATTCTGTGTCTCCCTCTCTGCCCCTCTCCCACTCGTGGCTCTGCCTCACTCTCAAAAGTAAATAAACATTAAATAATTATAGAGATGTAATATACGACATGGTGACTATTGTTAATATGGTATTGCACATTTGAAAGTTGCTAAGAAAATAGATCTTAAAAGTTTTTATCAAAAGAAAAAATTCTAACTATGTGTGGTGACTGATTTAACTAAACATATTGTAGTAAACAATTTGCAATATATTGAATGATTGTATTATAGACCTGAAACTAATGTAACGTTATATGTGGATTATACTTCAATAAAAGTATATTAACATCATAATTAGCTGTATTAAGAACATATGGGAACTCCATACTGTTTTTACAACTTTTCTAGAGGTCTGAAATTATTTCAAACTTGGGGCGCCTGGGTCGCTCAGTCGGTTGAGTGTTCGAGTTCACCTCAGGTCAGGATCTCGCAGTTTGTGAGTTCGAGCCCTGCGTCAGGCTCTGTGCTGACAGCTCGGAGCCTGGAGCCTGTTTCAGATTCTGTCTTCCTCTCTCTGCCCCTTCCCCGCTCATGCTCTGTCTCTCTCTGTCTCTCAAAAATGAATAAACGTTAAATAAATAAATAAATAAATAAATAAATAAATAAATAAATAAATAAAATTATTTCAAACTAAAAGTTAAAGGATTTTAAGTGACAATATAAGTTACAGAATGGGAGAAAATATTCATAAAACATTTCTGACAAAGATCTTGTGTCCACAAAATATAACGAACTCTTCACCCAATTAACGTATAAGCAAAAGACATGAATACACACTTCATAAAAATAGATATTCAGTTGGTCAATAAATACATGTAAAGATACTCAAGATCATTTGTAATCTTGGAAATTATTACCAAAATAAAACACGTTTCATTCCTACCAGACTGGTCAAAACTAAAACAACTGGCAATATCAAGTGTGGGTGAGTACCTGGAGGGACCCTTCATACACTGCAGGTTAGAATGTAAAACAATACAACTTGTTCGGAAAAATACTTACTTACGTAGTTTCTTATAAAATGTATACTTTCCCTATGACTCAGCAATTCCACCACTAGGTATTTATCTAAGAAGAATTAAAACATATGACCACTATGACAATTATAAATAAATGTCCAAGCAGCTGTATTCATAATACATGATGGGGTGCCTAAGTGGCTCAGTTGGTTAAGTGCCCAACTTCAGCTCAGGTCATGATCTCACAGTTCGTGAGTTTGAGCCCTGCATCAGGCTCTGCAGTGACCGTGCATAGCCGGTTCAGGATTCTGTCTCCCTCTCTGCCCCTCCCCCACTTGTGCATGCTTGTGTGTGTGCATGCGCCCTGTCTCTCTCAAAATAAATAAACTTTAATAATAATAATGATATGTGACAACCAAGAGCTAGCAGCTACCCAAATAAATGTCCATCAGTAGGAGAATGGATAAATTGTGATACAAATCTTTTTTCTGATATGTGTTATGGAATATTTGCTCCTACTTTGTGGCATTCCATTTCATTTTTTAAATAGTTTCTTTGAAAGACCAACAGTTTAGGGGTGACTGGATGGCTCGTTCAGTTGAGCGTCCGACTTTGGCTCAGGTCATGATCTTGCGGTCCATGGGTTTGACAGCATTGGGCCCTGTGCTGACAGCTCAGAGTCTGGAGCCTGCTTTGATTCTGTGTCTCCCTCTCTCTCTGTCCCTTCCCCACTCATGCTCTCTCTGTGTCTTAAAAATAAAAACGTTAAAAAAATTCTTTTAAAGACCAAAAGTTTAATTTTAGCAAAATTCAAATATTTGTGGTTTTACCATTTTAAAGTTATTACATGTATTAAATGGTATTCTGATGCTGAGAGAAAGTTGCCAAAACCTCTCTACGATGAAGGAGTCTCTGGGGGGCACTAACAGGAGTAGGAGTGTCTGTCATTTTGCATTTTGGATGGGTTCTAGAGCCCTTTCCTAAAGAGGACCCCTACTCAAGAAGAGCCAGTTTGCAGCAAACAGCATAAAAGTATTTAAGTAAAATATGTAAAGGAGAAATGTGTTTCTTCCAGAACACAGAAAGGCCTAAAAGAAGTTGTGGGTGCTGAGAGAATCCGTAGCTGTTTCTGGACAGCATTATGGGTGGAGCATCCCTCTCAGTATACCAATTAATTTTCAAGACTTTAACCAAGGTGGCAAGACATTACATTTTGTATGAGGCAATGGCCCATTTCATTTTGGTGAGCTCCTTTGTCTGTCTTGAATGAGTATGTCAAATGAATCTCCTCATGGGAAGAAGTCATCAGTGTAATGTCATACTTGTCTTCCTGAAAGAATCAGGAAGTAGTTAAGATCTTGTCCTTAAAGACTGTGAGGACAAGGCTGATGAGGTACCCCATGGTAGTTGGGTAGAAGTGTACCATACTTTGGAGGTGAGATAAACTGCAGTCAAGAGGCTGTTGAAATAGTCACTGAACAAAACATATTCACTAAATCTATAATAGCAAAATATTTACCAATTGCTAATTGGATGAAGTCAGTAACTGCAATAATATTGGCTATGGGGACCTTAATGAGGCCCACAGCATTTAGCTTGAGGTAATCTACCATGAGGCACCATTCATTCATTCATTCATTCAAGAGCAGGCCAAACTGAGCTGACACTAAAAGTAAAGGCAACAAAAACAAAAATAAACAAGTAGGACTACATCAAACTAATCCACTGAATGGGAGAAAATATTTGCAATTCGATATCTGATCCAAAACATTAAAGAACTCAATACAACTCAATAGCAGAAAAACAATGATTAAAAAATGGACAGAGGATCTAAATAGACATTTTTCCAGGAAGACCTGTAGATGGCCAATACGTACATGAAAAGATGCTCAACATCACTCATCATCAGGAAAATGCAAATCAAAACCACAATGAGATATCACCTCACACTTGTTAGAATGAGTAGTATCAAAAAGACAAAGAAATAACACATGTTGGCAAGGATGTGAAGGAAAGGGAACCTTTGTGGGCACTGTTGGCGGGAAGGTAAATTGGTGCAGCCACGATGGAAAACAGAATGGAGATTCCTCAAGAAATTAAAAGTCGAACCACTGTATGATCCAGCAATTCCACTTCTGGGTTATTTATCTGAAGGAAAATGAAAACGCTAACTCAAAAATATATGCACCTCCACATTTACTGCAGTATTATTTACAATAGCCAAGACACGGAAACAACACAAGTGTCCATTGACAGATGAATGGATAAAGAAAATATGATACACACATAGACACACACAAGAAAATATTATTTAGTCACTAAAAAAAGGAAGTCTTGCCATTTATGACATGGACAGACCTTGAGGGCATTATGCTAAGTGAAATAAATCAGAGTAAGGCAAGTACCATATGATCGCATCTATATTGGAAGCTAAAACAGAACAAAACAAAGCTCATAGATACAGAGAACAGATTGGTTGTTGCCAGAGGGGGAGGGTAGGGAGTAGGTGAAATGGCTGAAGAAGATCAAAAGGTACAAACTTCCAGTTATAAAATAAGTCCTGGGGGACTTAGTTAAGCATCTAACTCTTGGTTTTGACTCATGTCATGATCTCCCGGTTCGTGGGTTTGAGCCCTGTGTCAGGTCTGCGCTGACAGCAAGGAGCCTGCTTGGAATTCTCTCTCCCTGTCTCTCTGCCCCTCTTCCCCGCAAAGATAAAGAAATAATCTTAAAAAAATATTTTTCATATAAAGAAAGAAATAAGCCCTGGGATGTAATTTATAGCATGACAACTATAATTAATACTGTATTGCATATTTGAAAGTTACTAAGAGTACATCTTTAAAGTTCTCATCACAAGAAAACAAAATACTGTAACTATATATGGTGACAAACGTTACTAGACTTACCGTGATCATTTCTTAATACAGTTGACTCCTGAACAACATGGGGATTGGGGTGCCAACCCACTCACCCCCACCTTGTGCTCAGTTGAAAACCCACTTATAACTTGACTCCCCAAAAACTTAACTAACTAGAGAACAAATGTTATTAAAATCATAAGGAAAAGAAAATACAGTTATAGGACTGTACTGTATTAAAAAAAAAATCCGTGTATAAGGGGACCCATGCAGTTCCAACCCATCAAATCATTGTGTTGTACACCTGAAACTAATATAATGTCTGTAATTATACCTCAGTTTAAAACTATCCCTCCAGTAGCTTTATGTATCATGCAGAGTAAATGAGCTAGAGTCCTTGCAGTGGCCTCTCAGTCCTTATATGATTTTATCTTCTTACCTCTCTGGCCTCCTCTCCTCTCCCTGCCCCCTTTGCTTGCTTTGCTCCAGCTTCCCTGCTCATCTCACTATTCCTCAAGCATCCTGGACATGCTCCTGCCGCAAGCCCTTTGCAATTTGCTGTTTCCTATCCCAGAGTAATCCCAGAGTGTCATCGTTCACTGTGTGTCAAATCACCACAACACTTAGTGGCGTAAAATAGTTTTTAAAGGATCAGACATCCTTGTGTCCGTTTCTCAAGAGGGATTTATTTACTGTTGCTTCCCCCAAAAGGAGGTAAAAAGAAATTTGAACTGTATGCATGGTCTTGAGCAAAGTTTCTCAAACTATCTGTAGTAAAGAACCAGGTGTAGAATATTTTTCTTTCCATCTGTTGCTGACCCATCTGTAGTCCTATTGTGCCCACACTTCACGTGACCCATCATGGTAGTCTGACAACATCTCACCATCTTATATTGTTTAAAAGAAGAGTTTACTGCTCACATACTTGGTTGTTGCAGCAGCGTCAATTTGCTGTTTCTAATCCGTACCCGAAGTTTCTGGACTTACTTGGTCATGGATTGGTGACAAACTGGTTGCAGGCTGGCACCAGCACGTGGATCACACTTTAGGATTGCTGGTCCAGAGGAGACCTCTTTCTGGGAAGGTAGCTAAATCATAGATGAGGAGACCTTTCTGGGCACGACATGAAGCGATTACTGGTAAAGGGTCACAGCCTTAGAACAACAGTTTGGGATGAGTTACAAGCTTTTCTGTAAAGAAGAGTTTCACTTCCTAAGAGTGAAAAAACATTTGAAGAGATAAGCTTTTAATTTTTTTTTTAATATTTATTTTTGAGAGAGAGAGAGTACAAGCGGGGTAGGGTAGAGAGAAGGAGACACAGAATCCAAAGCAGGCTCCAAGCTGTCAGCACAGAGCCTGATGTGAGGCTCGAACTCAAGAACGATGAGCCGAAGTCAGAAGCTTAACTGACTGAGACACCCAGGCACCCCTGGGTTTTTTCCTTTACATACAATTTATCCACATATATAGTCAAGAGCACGTAAATGCTCAATTTTTAAGTTGGAAAGGAAAACTGTATAGGTGAAAGTCAAATATACATTCTGAAACACAAAGTCAGTATAGAATGTGGATTTGGAAGGTAGATTATTAGATTTGCCATCCATATTACTAGGTATACATTATGAGATCTGATAATATCTGATATTTTAACTGGGTGATGGTATTTACAAGGACATTATTTCTTAGGTAAAATTTCCGAGAATTTATGAATTGAGTTGAATCTACTACAAACTGTTGAATACAAAATTGTAACTTTTCTAGTTATGTAAATAATGGTCATTAGTAGGTCATGTGGATAGAAATATTCATTAGTGAGTTTTACTATTAGATAGAAATGGATCTTTTGTCCTTACAATAGGAAAATATAATAAATAAGCCCATATAAATTTCTTTTAATTTGGCCCTACGTTTCAGTACCAAATAAATTGCACGATACTTGGTAATTAACATTTGATGGTCTGCAGCTGTGAGGGGGAAGGTGCATATGAGTTACTCAAAACATAGAGTGTGCTTTTCCTCTCTAGCTTCCAACTCCTATCCCCCAAGAATAGTAAGGATTTTCAAAGGCATCAAATCTTTGAACATATGTGGCTTTACGACAAAAATCTATCCCAAAGGGATATTATTTGGGAATACAATTTAAATTTTCCTATGAGCTCTTACTTTAGGAGATCTATTTGGGGATCATTACATAAAAATCGCGAATAATTTGAAAACTTACTTTTTATTTTTTATTCAGTATGGAGATTTAGTCCCAGAGTGGGGCTTTCTGATGCAAAATTGGAATGCTGGTGTAGTCACAACAGCTGTCCCCACACCATGTGGTATCTTCCATTACTTTACTGTGGAGATGAATTTTTGGCCCGGTGTCTCAGTAATATTGGACACACATGGTTTTAAGTGGCAAAGCAGTATGCGTATGCATTCATTTGACTTTCACAGCTACAGTTGGCTCCAGATTAGAACAAGGAGAATACATTCACACCACGGCCACCCTCACGGCTGCTGTAGGAGCTGGGTCACAGTAGGCTCAGTTGCTTCTAAAGACACAACTAACTATTGCCGAGGAATTACACATTCACCAAAGTGCCTTACAGCTGTAGGAGAGAGAATAATGAATTGCTAAAAGGATTCTTTCAAAGATTTCAGATTATGGGCCTAGTTATTATCGACCAGTTTTTTTGTATTAATAATGAAAAAAATCACAGCCATGAAATAACCAGGAAACTAAAGGGAAAGACTGTCCTAGCAGTAGATGATTTTTCAGAATACCAGTCCAAATACTTAAAATTTTCCCTTCCCAGGGAAAAAAAAAAGTGGCACTGTTCTTTTAGACTCATCTTATTAACAAAGAATTAAAATCTGATTGATTTTTAATGCCCATTGTCCATATATGCAGCATATTTGGAAAGCCAATCTACTAAAAATTGAAATTATTTTAAAGAATTACTTTATTAATGTTTCGGCTTTTTAGAAAGAAAAGTATTTCCTTGAAAATCCAGTTATGTCCCTCTAATATCTGAGTATGAATTTTTCCCCTAAATAAAGGGAAAAACAAGCAAGAAGAAAAAAGCTTCAGTGTAAATTTCCAAATTATCTGATAAGGAGCATTAGATTTCTGATATTCATTAAATATCAAAGAAATTCTGACCATACCCTATGTGGGCTACCTTTTTATAGAAGTGAATTTATGCCTGTATCGTACGGATTGTACTGATGAATATGTTTGAGGCTTTCAGCTTTTAGTGGATACAAAATAGAATGATTGATAAAATCCTCCCTACTATTGGCTATTATTTCCTGACTCTTAAGTGGCAGGTTGTATTTATGCCAATTTATCTGCTTCAGGGAACATTCTTGATAGCAGAACAAAGTGAATAAAAGTAGTTTGCTTTGCAAATGAATGCAAATGGGAGAGCCTTTCGGAAAGCCCTTTAACAGGGGCAGTGCGCTTTGATTACGAGTGAAGCTGCCGTTTGGACATGGTGAAAAGAGCACGCTTGAACCATTGATTGGGGGAGACAGTAAAAAGTCAGGAAGGGCCCCGTTAAGCTTGCAGTGAGGCAGGCGGATGTCAGTGCGGTTAGAGCACAGTGGGAGAATGACAGCGAGGATTAGTGTCAGGGAGAAGCTTTGCTGTAGCTGTGGAGATCGTCCCTGGGGTCACTCACCTCTGACTGTTGTTCTGTGCTGACGGTTCTGTAATGCAAACGGCCTGATGTATGCTGTTCATTATCGGAAATGGTGATTAGAAAAGGTATTTGTCTCCAAGGTTCCCTTCTTTCTTGTTTCTTTCTTTTTAATTAAGGAAAATAAGGTGGGCTTCCTCCATTTCTCTGCTGACTCCTAGAGTATTGTTTAATACCAGAGTGGCTGCAGCCTCTGGGAGGGAGTAGTTTCGTGCTAAAATCTCATGTAAAATAACTGTAACGTGGTTATTTGTTACTCAGTGATAGGTTCTTTTGCTTTGCTCAGCTTTAGGTTTGACCAAGTAGTAGTGCTGATAAAATGCAGAGAATATGCTTGCTCTTAGAATTTTTGCTTTTGGAAAAAAGATTTTATAATCTTTTGGTTATTTTGTAACTCGCTTTAACAGATCAACTTTTAGAAGCTATTTACCTTCTCAGAAATGAAGTGTTGCTTTGCTTGGACTTGAAATGGTTTAAGTCTTGGTTGTAGGCATGTCTCATTTTATTTCTGTTCCAAGTTTATTAAAACGCTAGCGTTTGAGAAGCTAAACTTTTTGGAAATGCACGATGTTTAGAATGAAATAGTGTTACACAGAATGAACAAAAACTATCTTTGTCTCAGTTCTGATTCTAAATCAGCACATTTGCTTGTTCACCTTTTCATCTTCGCTTATAAGGTGTTTTGTTTTCTTCAAAGTATAATTTTTCTTAAAACTTGAAGACCTTTTATAGTGACCTTACATGAGGCATCTGTGAGAGCAGCAGTGACACACAATGCATTTCATAGTCTTTGAGAGTCGTTCCTACTTTAATGCAAAACTGCTGTTTTTAGTGTCTTCAAAAGCCTGACTTCACAATATTTCTGCTTTCTTATTTCGTATACATAGGAAAATTTAAAAGGCTGCTGGAGCTTTGCATTCTAATGTTAAATATGCAACTCAAAGCTTTATCTAAACTACTGGACACGTGTTAATACTGTTTTTGTAGAAAACAAATTGCCAGTGGTTTGTTTTACAGGCTTATTAAATGTTTTGGCAAACGTTCTCTAAATTATCTTTTTCTATAATGTTTTGCAGGCACCTGAATGGACAGAAGAGGACCTCAGCCAGCTGACAAGAAGTATGGTTAAGTTCCCAGGAGGGACCCCAGGTCGATGGGAAAAGATTGCCCACGAATTGGGTCGATCGGTGACAGATGTGAGTTCACTCAGATTTGCATTGTATGGAGAGTGACAAACCAGAACAAGCCAACTATGTAGAAGACAGACATAGATGCATCCGACATTCTCTTTGGAGAAAGGCTACAATCCTTTTAGGACCTGGAAGTGAACCATTAACGAAATAAGCAAGAAGCAGATGTCAGCCAGTCCCCTGGTCCACAATTAACAGCTGTGTGAGGAATTCTAGTGTTTAGAGACTTAAGCTACAGTAACCTAACCACAGAAAACAATGCTGGTTTTTGTGTTTAAAGTGACCCCTTTAGCTGTGGAAAAGATAGTTCTCAGACTGATCAGAATTAGAGAAGTTAAATTTCAGCTGGATCTTTTTAACATTGAAGAACAGATTGCTATAGGTATTTAATCAGGTGGTTTGCATTAATTTAATCATCAATATTCTTATGTTTGCCTTTTTATTTCAAGGATGGTACCTACTATCCATTTTGACAAGTTGCTTAACCACAACAAAATTATATATATGAACAAATATATAATATAATATATATAACATATAATATGCATATGTGTGTGAATGAATCTATAGGTGAATGACTGCCTATACCCAACATTTAAAAGACTAAGTATTTGCCTGGAAGGTTTGAATTTAACACTTTGGATGCTTTTTATTCAGTAAACTTAGGGCAGAGAATCTTCTAAAAGCAACTACCACAGTCCCTGACATGTACTAAATAGAAATTCAGAAAAATTTTTATTTTTACCAATATGAGCCTTATTTTCATAAATGACAGTAAATATTCTTTACCATATAAATCAGTAATTTATCAAGTTTACTTTAAATAAACCCTATACACCTAAAATATTTCAGGGGTTACTGAAAGCAAAGTTCAAGTGCCCTTTTCAATTCTGTTAGTATACCTTTGAGTCTTTTGATAGTGAACAGTTTTAAAACCCTGCAAAATGATTAACACAACTACCCCCCCCCAAAAAAAAACCCAGCTTGTTACATAAATGCTGAAAGTTATTTTTCATAGTGAGCTTCCACTATTTAATTTATAAACAAACTTACAAAACATTACCGTCAATCTTTTTATTTATTTATTTATTTATTACCCTTTGGATAGGAGCTGCTTTGAGAATTTTAAATTATAGATATGAATTTTTTACTACCATGTAGGTCTTTTAAAAATCACATTTAAAAGACTGAATTTTTATGTGATGTTTTGCATTATTTTGGTTTCAAAGTCTCATCATGTGAAAAAATAGCTCTAGTATCTTGTAACAATTTTTTTTTTTTCTTGGTGTTACATGAGGAGACCCATTATCTTAGGTAACTGGAGAAGAACCTTAAGGATACCTTTTCTTCTGCTAAGAATGCTAGTGGGCTATGCATTTTATTACCTTGTTTCTAGGTTGCTTGTAAAAGATAAATTAATAATGCCTTATCAGTAAATATCTGACCAAATTAAAGATATTCCATAGTTATTGGGGTTTCAAATACTATGACCCTGTAATTATACAACTACTGTTAATATAATGATTAATAAAAATTACTGAAATAATTTTTAGAAAGTTATAAAACAAACTGGTTTAAAAGGGCCCTAAACTTTTAGTTTTAATGGGAAAGAATGTTTCATTAATTTAGTGTCTCCTTTGAAGGCAGCACTGCCTTTAAATAAGATTTCTGGGAGACCTCATAGTTAAAAATGCCCAAGAAAGGCAATTGAATAGAGCGATATTTTAAGTTGTTGTCATTAAAATCTGGCTAAATTTGTATATGTGTTTTTAAAAAGAGAGATGAAGGTTTAAATGCTAAGAACAGACATGATGTAACCAACACAGCCTTGAGAATGGCTAATTAGTATCAGAAATCTAGAAAATCTATACATAACCTAGTAGTCTTAGTGCAGTGTTAGTATAGGCAAAGACATCTTTTCGAACTTTTGTAAATTCATCCCATATGTTTCCATTGTTTTTCTTCTAGACTTACCCAGGGGAGACTGAATCCATGTCTGCAATAGATATTTTTCCTTTTACCATAGAAGTAGCAAACATGACTTTTGGGAATTTTTTTTCCCTCCAAGTATTCTATTTGCATAATACCAAAAGTACCTTGAAAATAAATATTTTAGTAAACCCAAACTTTTTTGGCACCAAAAAATGCCCTTGTAACCAACTTTTCTTCTAGTACAGCATGTACATTTTTTTTCATTCTGTGAGTATTTTCATTCTGTGTCATTTTCATAGCTGGACTACACATTTCACATCATAACCGCCCCGCTTCAACACACACAAATCTCTCTCTAAAAGAGAGCAGGTGTCAGAAGACAGATAACTCATTTTAGTGAACACACAGTGAATTACATTGAAGCAGCTAAAGCAGGTTGAGCTAATACAGTTCCTTCAGTACAATGTCAAGTGAAAGTTGACCATACTTGAGAAGATCACTTATAGTTCTTTTTGGCTTATGGCGTTAATTAGATTTGTTTTCATTAAGTATTTAATTATGGGGACAACCCCAAGTTCAATTTGCTGTCATCAGAACCTCTTCTTACTGACCTAGTCACCTGTGCCAACTCTCCCTGGTCTGCACATCTGTTCCTTGACCCGTTTTTATTTTTTTGTTTTGCTAACTTTGTAGCTTCGGGTTTAGTTCTCTTTCCTTCAAGAGACAATTGACCTTTTTTCAGGGAGGGGCAAGAGTGTACTCTTGGTGGGATCTATATATTCTTTATTGGGATTGACAGATTACAATGAAAAACCCATTTGATTCTTCAATTTAAAAAGGAGTTTTCAGTGTATTAATTGTCACAGTCAACAAGTTGCTAAATTCTACTCTGGATAAACACAAGCAATGTGATTGCCTTTGTAAAAAATTAATGCAAAGTGTATTTTAACTCAGATATATCAAAAGTATAAGACTTCCTTTATTACAGATTAAGTAATTTAAACGTGAATGTATGCCTTTCAGCAGATAATTTTGATAATGACAGAGGATACTCAAATTGTAAAAACAACAAAGAAAACAAAAACTGGCACGTAAAACCAACCTTAATGTGATTATTAACTGCAGGCTTTCTAAATTAAGGTCAGGGAGCCTCAGATTTCTTGCTTGTGAAGTAATATCATTCTCTTGCCTGAAAGGATGTAAACTGATTCTGCCTCTCTGTGGCCACTAATCTCTTGCATTCTGGTTGTGATAACAGACTGATTGGAGATTTTCTGCCTGCTTGGAAAAGACCCAGGTAGGCAGCCAAACAAAAAACAGGTGAATAGATTTAGACAGACTTTTATAATTAGCTTAGTGCCACAGTGAGAGGTAAGAGGTGTGTAGTTAGATAAGCATCCCCATGTGCACGTGAAAAAAAAAGAGGAGGGAAAAATCATAAAATTCCCAAGTGTGTTTATATAGCTACAGCTAGAGAGGGGATACTCTTGGGATTTGTATGTAATGGCAGTTGTTCTAAAAATATGTAAGTGGAATTTTATTCAATAGAAAATAAACTTTACAGTTTATCAGTGAATTAAATATATACTACATAGTAATTACGTATTTAATATATATAGTAATTATTTTGGCAAGTATATTACTGCCATTACTTTTCGAGTTAGGCTAGACTTACATGAGTTGTAAAGATCACAAGGACTGCTTCCCTGCCCTCTTCTATCCAAGTACTAACCAGGCCCGACCCTGCCCTCTGAACCAGGCTTCCTGCCCTAGCACACTTCTCTTGGTTTGGGCCTGACCTCATCGTCTGGTCCCTCTCCCCCCTCACCTTCCCAACCTCAAGACCTTTAAAGGCATTTGAATCTTAGAAAGGAATAGGGCCTTTATCCCTTTCTTCTGCTACATGAGTCACTAGCTAACTTAATAACCAATTTTCAAACTAATATTAATAGACGATAATTTAATGTGTTACCAAACACACACACGTATTTTAATAGGAGACTTCAGGTTCTTATCCCAAATATATGAATGATTGGAATAAGAGTTTCAGGCAACTTGATTGCCTGTTTAAAGGAAAGACAAGACAGTAATAGGACCTTTTGGGGTCCCATCAGACAAAATTACGTAATTAGTTGCTTAATCTGTCTACTGACCTGGTTAGACTTTTTCTATAATATGGCTTCTGGGCCAAAGGTGTGTAAATGTGCATTCCACGTCACCATTTCTGTCTCAACATTGAGTAACGTCACACACAGAACAGGATGGCTAAACTATACATTCACTACATGAGCATAACATTGCAAAAATCAGTTAAGAGATCAAACCAACATTTTTAACTGTCTTAACTGATAATATTGGTTATTCCTTCATTCATCTTTATGCTCTTTTATATTTTTAAAACATTTAAACACTCCTTATTTTACTTGACCTTCACAACAGCATGGGGAGAGAGAGAGGCAGCCATTATTCATCTCCATTTTACAGTTGTGTAAACTGCTGCTGAGACCTTTGTTCTAGGTGACACAACTACTAGAGAGTTGAGGCAACACTAGATAGTTTGGTTCTTCATCTCATATGTTCCTGTCACCACTTAATGTTGTTTATTGCTGTGTGTATGAAAAATACTTTATTTTTATTTTAGAGAGCACACGGGCAGGGGAGAGGGGCAGAGGGAGAGAGAGAATCCCAAGCAGGCTCCATGCTGAGTGCAGAGCCTGATGTAGGGCTTGATTTCATGACCCTGGGATCATGACCTGAGCCAAAATCAACAGTCGGATGCTGAACCAATGAGCCACCCGGACGCCCCTGAGGAACACTTTAAATATGTCTGGAGACTTTTACCATTAGACCTTTTTTGGTAAAACTCTATGTTCGTATAAAAAATAAACTTTTAAAAGTACACTTAGGTAGGGACGCCAAGATGGTGGGATCGAGCCCCACGTGGGGCTCTGAGCTGAGAGTGTGGAGCCTGCTTGGGATTCTCACTCTCTCTGCCCCTCCCCCACTCGTGCTCACGCACTCTCAAACTTTAAAAAATAAATATACAGTCAAAAAAAATTTATCTCATCAGCCATAATAAAAATTATTTCTATAAACATTTGTCATATATAATTCTAGACTTTAGTCTTCCTCTAGGCATGAGTATATATAATTTTAACACTATTAATCAGTATCCTGTCCTTTTCACTTCACTATGAAACATGAGCTACCTTTCATGACACTTCATTTTTCTAAACACAGAATGCTTTGTTGTTTTGATATAATTAAGTAGTATCATACTGATTGTCGTTTAAATTGCTTCCTTTTTTGCTGTTTTACGGGATTGTCTTTTTTTTTTTTTTCATTCTACTTTCCACTTACTTGTGTTTTTGTAGCTTGTATTCCTAGAAGTAGAGCTGCTTGGTTCAAGGCTATGGATGTTTTGGGGCACCTGGGTGGCTCAGTTGGTTGAGCATCTGACTCTTGATTTTGGCTCACATCATGATCTCATGGTTCATGAGTTTGAGTCCTGTGTCAGGCTCTGCAGTGACAGCACGGAGCCTGCTTGGGATTCTCTCTCTCTCTCTCTCTCTCTCTCTCTCTCTCTCTGCCCCTCCCCCACTCACACACACACACACACTCTCTCTCTCTCTCTCTAAATAAGTAAACTTAAAAATATATATATATATGGATGTTTTTAGGACTTTTGATGGCTTTAAAATTGGGCTCCAGAGAGGTTATAACAATACACAATGCCAATGGTAGTATATGAGAGAGATCACTTCCTCGTAATCTTACCAACACTGAATGTTATTTTTTTTTAAGTTTATTCTTTTTTTTTTATTTTTTTTCAACGTTTATTTATTTTTGGGACAGAGAGAGACAGAGCATGAATGGGGGAGGGGCAGAGAGAGAGGGAGACACAGAATCGGAAACAGGCTCCAGGCTCTGAGCCATCAGCCCAGAACCTGACGCGGGGCTCGAACCCATGGACCGCGAGATCGTGACCTGGCTGAAGTCGGACGCTTAACCGACTGCCCCACCCAGGCGCCCCTTAAGTTTACTTATTCTTAGAGAGAGGGAGGGAGAGAATCCCAAGCAGGCTCCGCACTGCCAGTGCAGAGCCCAACACTGGGCTCGAACTCACGAACGCGAGACTTTGACTTGAGCGGAAATTAAGGCAGAAGCTTAAACAACTGAGCCACCCAGGTGCCCCAGATGTTGTTATTTGTTTTTTATCATTGCTTGCCAAATAAGTGAAAAGTGCTACAGCACTGATTTTTGTGTATTGCCTCCTTACATAGTGGTCTTATTTCAAATAGAGTTTGTGTTAATTCGTTAGAATTTTAGGATAGACAGTCCTATCATCTGCATATACTTTGGCATTTTTTTATCTTATTTCTTATTTGACTGTATTACGTAGCTATTCCAGAGAAATATATTACAGTAATAGTGATTAGTGCAGACTTCTTGTTCAACGTTATAGTAAAAAAACCTAATGTTTGGCCATTAATTTTAATATTAGTCATTGATATAAGAGATATATTATTACACTGAGGAAATTTTATTCAGTTTTTCTAATTCTAATTCATTACAATTGTGCTCGGGAGTAGATACGAAATTCTAACAATACTTTTTTGACATAAATTGACATGATCATACAATTCTTCTCGTATGATCTAATGAGGATCTTTGTATTTCCAAGATAGACTTTACTTGGTCATATAATACTCTCCTTTAATAAAACCTGGATTTGATTAGTTAATAATTTAAGATTCTTGCATATATGTATATGTTTTGTTAATTGGATATCTTTAGATAGGGTTATACCAACCTTCTAGAATTAATTATACTAGCCTTCTAACATCTGGAGGGTCAAGAAAGTATTGAATTCATAAAACAGGAGGAAGGAAAGGATGTTGTGGGGGAAAAAAATCAGGACAAAATAAGTATCCAAATAAATGAAGTAGAATGGTTGAAGGTTATCAAGAAAATCTACTGTGAAGCAGAACTTAAAAAATGTTAAACTATTATAGAAAAGATAAGAACTACAGGGAATCAGTCCAAGAGGTCCAAACCTGATTAAAAGGAGTTCCAGTGAGAGAGAGAGAGAGACATGAGAGATGCATGAACATTATTCAGTAAACAGAAATGAAGTTTCCAGAGAGAGTAGTTTGTAAGAGCTGTCCAAAGTCAAGTTGGATACGTGGAAAAGCTCCTGGGAAATTCTATGAACGCTGAGATTACACAGAAGATCTTTAAAGCTTTTAGGGAGAAGAAACATCCAAATAAGGCCAACCAGAGTGACATCAAATTGCTTTGCAACTCTAGGTTTTGGGACACAAGGGAACAATGCCTTCACTGTTCTGAGGAGAAATAGCTCTGAATCTAGAACAGACCAAATATGATAGTTAAATACATAAGGCAAGGAGTATCTAAGGATTATTCCTTCTTAGAAAGTTCCCTGCGATTGTACTCTAGCAAAAACAAAACAAAAACAAAAAGGCTGAATAAATTTTAAAGAGAAAGACATGGAATCCAAGGATCCAACCCAATGAACAGGAATCCCAAGACCCCACAGTGATATAATAGACCCAAAGCGCAATACAGTAAAACCTTGGTTTATGAGCATAATTCATTCCAGAAACATTCTTGTAATCCAAAGCACTTGGATATCAAAGTGAATTTCTCCATAAGAAATGATGGAAACTCAGATGATTCGTTCCACAACCCAAAAATGTTCTTATAAAAATGATAACAATACTGTAACATAATACAAAATAATAAAAAAAAATACAACATATAAGGAAAAATAAGCAAATTAACCTGCAAAACCTTTGTGACTAGTGTGAGGGAGACAAGAGAGAGGAGGGTTATCGTGTGGGACGACTTTCACTATCACTAATGGAATCACTGCTATCTGTTAGCTCAATGGAATCTTTTTCTTTTCATGAAACTGTAATAAGGAACCTATCCAATGACACTTGTTTTTGCCTCCTTTTGAGAATTTTGCAGAAATGTGACCTAGCACTGTCATTAAACAGATTCATGGCTCGTACTGCTACAGCCTTATTCGGATGGTGCTTTTCTACAGAAGTTTGCTCTGTTTCCTACATTTTACACATCTCCCTAATCTCATTTGAAGCAAGGGATTCCTCTACCTGTTTCTCCTCCTCCTCTGCAGACCAGATGCAGATGTAGACTTCTCATAGAATCTTGCAGTTTCGGCCACTTGAATCTCTCAGTCATACTTCTTGGTGATTACCATCTTAACTTTCACTGTAATCATCTCCTTCTTCTTACTCACTTTCTTTTCAACCTTTTTCTGCATGAGGGCTGTTGTATATGCTCATGTGGATGTTGACTACAGTGCCATATTAATAAACTTGCAATATACTGTATTTAATGTAACTGACAATAAGGCAACAGAGGAAAGGGTCTATATCTGCAGGCAGCCTGACCTAGAATGAAGCAAAGCATTCCTAAGCTTACTCTTGTGGGGAAGAGCAAAGGACTGTCCATAGGTGCTTTGAAGTGCCAAAAAATATACTAGTGTGGGCACCTTCCGATGTTCTGAAAAATCACTAATTTCTGCCAAACACCACGGCCTGAGACCGAGCATCCGAGCATGGGAGATGAACACCCACAATGCCAAGTGAGAGAGAGAGAAGAACCATTAGCTCAGTTGTGATCATGTGGTGTTCGGCATACGTACTACTCGTATTGCAAGATATCGCTCGTTTATCAAGTTAAAATTTATTAGAAAGGTTTGCTCATCTTGGGGAACACTTGCAGAACAGGTTACTCGCAATCCAAGGTTTTACTGTATGTTCACGTTGAAGTAGGAGAATGAAGGATTGTTTGACAGCAACCCTTAAAGAAAGGGAAATTTTATAGACTAGAAAGTATGGCTGAAAACTTGGAAAAACTTTTATATATGGAAAAAGGCAACCAGAAACTCCACAGACAACAGAAAACCATACAAAAAAGGCAAAGTCTAAATTTAAGTATATTAGAAAGTAGAGTAATACAGCCAAATAATTTGATATTGTGACCATTCTCCTTTGAGTAGCACAAGAAGCGTGTTCACAGCACAGTACTTGTCTCTACAGTGAGTAATATGTACCAGATCATAATTTATAATATCTTACAAAATGGCTTTTCATATTTGAAACATTTTATGTGTTTTACAGATGGTTTTCCAATTTTTAAAATCAACAAGTTGCAGAAGACGATGGCAAGCTGCCCAGCAACAATTTGTCCAAGTCCCCCAAACCTCTGCTCTAAGTTACTAATTTCTTTTCAGAGGAACATAATTGAAATGATGTGTGTTCATAGGAGCTCTTATTCACTTTTCCCTTCTACTGCGCTGAAATACAAAATTTGCCTGCAGCCAAGCTGCAACCTTGCAGGCAAAGACAACAGCCCCAAAGATGGTGGCAAAGCACAGTGGAAAGAACCTGGGGATGGAGTAAAAGGAAAATTGTAGATAGTGACAAGATAAATATATATATATATACAACAGATTAAGAGGTTAGAGACCAAAGGGAATTGCAATTAAAAGTGGGGTTCTGAGGAAGGTCTCTCAAATAGGTAATATAGGAGCAGGGACACAAAGCAAGTAAAGGAGCAAGGTTGTCTGAGAAAAAGTGTTCCAGGTAGAGGGTAAGGCACTTACAAAAGCTTTAAGACCAAGGACCTCCGTGGGGTGTGCAGAGTCCAGCATAGAGGCCAATATGGCTGACAGAGTGAGTAGACAGGATTACAGAAGATGAGGACAAGAGGCAGTGGAGGGCCAGATGATATAGGACCTTGCTGGCCAGGATAAAGATCCTGGATTTTACTCTGAGTGAGATGGTTGCAGCACTGGAAGATTTTGAGTAAAGGAGTGCAAGATCTAAACAGGTCATTCTGACTACTTTGTGGAGAAGACACCGTAGCAGGGAAAGTGTGTGAAGGCAGGCCAAGTAAAAGGCTATTTCAGTTGTTCTTGCAAAAGATAATGGTAGTTTGGTCCAAGGGTTATTGGGAGAGGTGGGAAAAAGAAGTTTAACTCAAAGCATACACACGTGCACACACACGCACACACTGTAATCTTCAGAAGAACTGTGAACATAAATTATTGCCTCAGGATGTAGGGTACATTGCTTTTCATCGTAAGCCCTTGTTGGTTACTGCTTTTCTTTTTTAAGCTATGAACATGTATTACCTTGATTTTTAAAACTATTTTTAAAAATCTAAGGAAACAGAATATGTTACCTTTAATGTTTTTCTGTATCAGTGTATATATACCTACCTGACTCTTCATTTTTTTTAATTATAAAGGCTTTATTGATTTACAGAAATAGGAAAAACAATCCTAAAATTTGTATGGAACTACAAAGAACACCAAGTAGCCAACACGATCTTGAGAAAGAAGAACAAAGCTAGAGGCATCAGACTTCCTGATTTCAAAATATATTACAAAGCTACAGTAATTAAAACAGTGTGGTACTCACATAAAAATGATGAGCAGACAATGGAACAGAATAGAGAGCCCAGAAATAAATACACATATATACAGCTAACTGATCTTCAAAAAGGATACCAACTGTACACAACGAGGAAAGAGTAGCCTCTTCAGCAATGATGTTAGGAATCTGCATGATAACCACATGCAGAAAAATGAAACTGGACTCTTACACCATGTAAAAAGTCAACTCAAAATGGGTTAAAAGTCAAACATAAGACCTAAAACTAAAACTCTTAGAATAGGGGAAAGCATCATGACATTGGTCTTGGCATTGATTTCATTGATATAATACCAAAAGCACAGGCAACAAGAACTAAAATAAGTGGGACCATATCAAACTAAGAAGCTCTGCACAGCAAAGAAAACAATTCAAAGAGTGAAGGATAACCTACAGACTAAGGGAAAATATTTGCAAACTTTATATCTGATAAAAAATTAATCTCTAAAATATATAAGGCTTTCCAACAACTCAATAACCAAAACATCTACATTACTTATAAAGCTAATCAGGAAGTTAGCACAACACACTCTTTTTTAAATGGTTTAGATGGGCACTTTTATTATTTCTTATATTTTTCTGTCCAGAGAAAACATAGAAAAATTTAGACATTGGAGAAATAATAAGAATGAAAAGTGGCGCCTGGGTGGCTCAGTTGGTTAAGTATCTGACTTCAGCTCAGGTCATTATCTCATAGTTTGTAAGTTTGAGCCCCATATCAGGCTCCGTGCTGACAGCTCAGAGTCTGGAGCCTGCTTCACATTCTGTGTCATCTTCTCTCTCTGCCCCTCCCCTGCTCTCGTGCTCTCTTTTTCTCTCTTTCTCCCAGACAGAGACCCCGCAAAAAAGGAGAATTGCAGGCCAATATCCCTGATGAACATGGATGCAAAAATTCTCAACAAGATACCAGCAAATTGAATTCAACAGCATATAAAAAGAATTATTCACCATGACCAAGTGGGATTCATTCCTGGGCTGCAGGGCTAGTTCAATATTTGCAAATCAATGTGATACATCACATTGATAAAGGATAAGAACCATATGATCCTGTCAATAGATGCAGAAAAAGCATTTGACAAAACACAACATCCTTTCTTAATAAAAACCCTCAAGAAAGTCGGGATAGAAGGAACATACCTAAGCATCATAAAAGCCATATGTGAAAAGCCCACAGCTCATATCATCCTCAATGGGTAAAAACTGAGAGCTTTCCCCCTGAAATCAGGAACACGACATGGATGTCCACTCTCACCACTGTTGTTTAACATAGTGTTGGAAGTCCTAGCCTCAGCAATCAGACAACAAAGTGAAATAAAAGGCATCCAGATCGGCAAAGAAGTCGTCAACCTTTCACTTTTCACAGATGACATGATACTCTACATGGAAAACGCAAAAGACTCCACCAAAAACCTGCTAGAACTGATACATGAGTTCAGCAAAGTCACAGGATATAAAATCAATGTACAGAGTCAGTTGCATTTCTATACACCAATAATGAAGCAACAGAAGGAGAAATCAAGAACTCGATCCCATTTACAATTGCACCAAGAACCATAAAATACCTAGGAATAAACCTAACCAAAGATGTAAAAGATCTGTATGCTGAAAACTAATGAAGGACATTGAAGAAGACACAAAGAAATGGAAAAACATTCTATATTCATGGATTGGAAGAGTAAGTGTTGTAAAGTGTCAATACTACCCAAAGCTATCTATACATTCAATGCAATCCCAATCAAAATTGCACCAGCATTCTTCTCAAAGCTAGAACAAAAAAATCCTAAGATCTGCATGGAACCACAAAAGACCCTAAATAGCCAAAGTAATGCTGAAAAAGCAAAACAAAGCAGGAGCCATCACAATCCCAGACTTTAGCCTCTACTACAAAACTGTGATCATCAAGACAGTATGGTATGGCTCAAAAAACAGACACATAGACCAATGGAATAGAATAGAGAACCCAGAATTGGACCCACAAATGTATGGCCAACTAATCTTTGACAAAGCAGGAAAGAGTATCCAATGGAAAAAAGACAGTCTCTTTAGCAAATGTGCTGGGAGAACTAGACAGCAACATGAAGAAGAATGAAACCGGACCACTTTCTTACCATACACAAAAATAAACTCAAAATGGACACAAGACCTAAATGTGAAATAGGAAACCATCAAAACCCTGGAGGAGAAAATAGGCAACAACTTCTTTGAACTCAGCCACAGCAACTTCTTGCTGGACATGTCTCCAAAGACAAGGGAATTAAAAGCAAAAATGAACTATTAGGACCTCATCAAGATAAAAAGCTTCTGCACTGCAAAGGAAACAATCAACAAAACTAAAAGGCAACCAACAGAATGGGAAAAGATATTTGCAAATGACATATCGGATAAAGGATTAGTATCCAAAATCTATAAGGAAACTTACCAAACTCAACACCTGAAAAACAATCCAGTTTTTCGGATTGAAAATGGAAAGAAATGGGCAGAAGACATGAACAGACACTTTTCCAAAGAAGACATCCAGATGGCCAACAGACACATGAAAAGATGCTTAGCATCACTCATCATCAGGGAAATACAAATCAAAACCACACTGAGATACTATCTTACACTAGTCAGAGTGGCTAAAATTAACAATTCAGGAAACAACAGATGCTGGCAAGAATGTGGAGAAATGGGAACCCTCCACTGTTGGTGGGAATGCAAACTGGTGCAGCCACTCTGGAAAACAGTGTGGAGGTTCCTCAAAAAATTAAAAATAGAACTACCCTATGACCCAGCAATAGCACTACTAGGAATTTATCCAAAGGATACAGGAGTGCTGATTCATAGGGGCATGTGTACCCCAATGTTTACAGCAGCACTTTCAACATTAACCAAATTATGGAAAGAACCTAAATGTCCATCAACTGATGAATGGATTAAGAAGATGTGGTGTGTATACATATATATGTGCGTATATATATTTGAATGTATATGTATATATATGTATATATGTACATCTATATGAATATGAATATATTGAATATATATGTGTATATGAATACTACTTGGCAATGAGAAAGGATGAAATCCTGCCATTTTCAGCAACGTGGATGGAACTGGAGGGTATTATGCTAAGTGAAATAAGTCAGTCAGAGAAAGACAGATACATGTTTTCACTAGTATGTGGAACTTGAGAAACTTAACAGAAGAACATGGGGGAAGGGAAGGGGAAAAAAATAGTTACAAACAGAGAGGGAGGGAGGCAAACCATAAGAGACTCTTAAATACAGGGACCAAACTGAGGGTGGATGGGTGGGGGGAGCAGGGTAGAGGGGAAAATGGGAGATGCGCATTGAAGAGGGCATGTGTTGGAATGAGCACTGGGTGTTGTGTGTAAGTGATGAGTCAGGGGAATCTGCCCTCAAAACCAAGAGCACACTGTATACACTGTATGTTAGCCAACTTGACAATAAATTAGATTTAAAAAATAAACATTAAAAAATAAATAAAGATAAAAGAAAAGAATGAACACTGTTTTCTACCAGTGGGAAACATTCTCAGGTAGTTTATTTAATGTTCAGATAACAGTGCCCTCTGTACTTGAAAGGTACAGTAGTTCTCAGTTATAATGAGTGCTCAGTTCATATAGAGAGTTGGCCAAAATTAAATACAACTGAATGAAAATATGAACTTCAGTTACACAATTTTTAATATTAGAGTAATACTTAAAATGTCATCAAATCAGCCAGAATTTGAAAAATAGGATTTGAGATTATCACTAGTAGTCATCATTTATTTTCTGAGTTATCTGAAGATGCCAGGAATTGAGGATACACTTTATATAGCTCAGAAAATTGGAAAATTCTTCTGTATATTGAGAGTTACATGGTGGCATATTTATACTCCTCTGATCCTAATTGTACCTTATAGAATATAATTTTCATTTTACTATTTTAATTTTCCTTTACTTTCATCAGTGTTTTTACTAGAAGGAATAAAACCTATTTTGGATGTTTTTCATCCATCCCAACCTATGCCATATGTCCCAGATTTGATTGTAGAGCCCCTATTTCATACGAATTTTAAAGATAAATTTAGCTATAGCTATATTAAGAAGAAGGATTATAAAATGTTTCCTACTTGGAATCAGAACATGGGAAAACAAATTTTCCTACAATTCTACAATCCATATAACTATTAAAACACATGTATAATTTTTTTAATGTTTGTTTATTTTTGAGAGAGAGCACGAGACTACATCTTCTACAATTGCACATGATATAAAAGCAGAATGAGTAACTGAAATTTTCATTATGGAAATCACCAGAGAGATCTGGTGATGACCATGTCACCTCCAATGTCATCTCTGCAGATGACATGATATTATATATAGAAGACCCTGAGGACTCCACCAAAAAATGGTTAGAACCAGTCAACTATTTCAGTAAATTTTCACGATACAAAATCAGTACACAAAAATCAGTTGTGTATCTGTATATGAACAACATACTATCAGAAAGAGAACTTAAAACAATTCCATCTACAATAGCATCAAAAAAGTAAAATACTAGGAATAAATTTAACAAAGGAGACAAAAGACCTGCATACTGAAAACTACAAGACATTGATGAAAGAAATCAAAGAGGACACAAATAAATGGAGATATATTCTGTACTCATGAATTGGAAGAAATAATATTGTTAAAATGCCCATACTACCCAAAGCAATCTACAGATCCAATATACTCCCTATCAAAATTCCACTGGCATTCTTCACAGAAATAGAACAAACAATCCTAAAATCAGTATGGAACCCCAAAAGACCACCAGTAGCCAAAATAATTTTGAGAAGAACAAAGCTGGAGGCATCACACTTTCAGTTTTAAACTATATTACAAAGCTGTAGTAATCAAAACAATATGGTACTAGCATAAAAACAGACGAACTGATTAACGGAACAGGGTAGAGGCTACAAATAAACCCACACATATATGGTCAACTAATCTTTGGCAAAGAATATACAATGAGAAAGGGCAGTCCCTTCAATAAATGGTGCCTGGTAAACTGGACAGCACATGGAAAAGAATGAAATTGGACCCCCTACACAAAAATCAACTCAAAATGGATTAAGAACTTGAAGACCTGAAACCCTAAAACTCCTAGAAGACTGGGGGGTAATCCCAATGACATTAATTTTAGTGATGATTTTTTTGGATTTGACACCAAAAGCAAAGCAACAAAAGCAAAAGTAAACAAGTGGGACTATATCAAATCTAAAGCCTGCATAGCAAGAAAACCATCAACAACATGGAAAAGAAACCTATGGAATTGAAGGAAATACTCTGTAAACCACATATCCAATAAGAGGCTAATATTTAAATATATAAGGAACTCCTATAATGCAAGAGCAAAAAAAAAAAAAAAGAGAGAGATAATGCTGGTGAAGATGTGGAGAAACGAGGACACTTGTACACTGTTGGTGGAAACGTAAACTAGTACGTTCCTCAAAAAATTAAAAATAGAATTACCAAGGTCACTGGGCAGCTCAGTTGGTCAAGCACTCCACTCTTGATTTCGACTCAGGTCATGACCTCAGGGTTTATGAGTTTGAGCCCTGTGTTGGGCTCCGTGCTGATAGCACGGAGCCTACTTGGCATTCTCTCTTTCTTCCTTTCTCTGCCCCCACATAAAAAACAAATAAACATTACAAAAAGTCACCTGGATATTTTTTTAGAAAAATAGAACTACCATATGATTTGGCAGTCCCACTTCTGGCTATCTATCCAAAGAATGTAAATCGTGATCTCGATGAGATAACCATATTCCATGTTCATAGCAGCAATATTCACAATTAGCCAAGGTACAGAAACAACCTAAGTGTCTTTCAGATGAATAGATAATGAAAATGTGATTTTATATATATGTGTGTATATACACATACAAATACATAAAGACACACGCACACACAGGAATATGATCTAGCCAAAAAAAATAGTCAAACTCATAGAAACAAATCATAGAAAAGTAGTTGCCAGGGGCAACTATAGTTGACAACACGGTGGTATATAATTAGAACTTGCTAAGAGAGTAGAACTTAAATGTTCTCACCAAAAATAAGTCAATACATGAGGTGATGAATATGGTTAATTAACTCAATGGGGGAAATTCTTTCACGGTGGATATAAATACAAAATTATCATGTGCACTGTAAACATCTTACAATTTTAGTACAGTTTTGTCAGCTGTACCTAAACAAAACAGTAAATTGACATCCATGGAATTGAAGTCATCTAGATCCATAGGGGAAAATTGGATTTAGCGATGACCATGGTCACTGAAAGATAATCTGACTTTCCTGAGGTGACCTACTATCATACTCAGGGACATCCTGGCCTTTAAGCTTTATATTAGACCATCACTTGTTTAGAAACATCTTTATCTGCTTAGAATCGTAAATAATATGCTGAGGATGCCACACTTGCCCCCAAAACAATTATTTTGTGATTATTGCCATATACATGTTTTCTCCTGAGACAAAGGCCAATGAAGAGAAATTCTCAAAGAAAGGGGATCATTGCTGTAATCATTGTCATACAACTGTTTAATGACACCAGGAAATGTGAACTTGACAAAGAGGCTAGAATATTAAAGGAACTCCTTTACCACATAGAACTGGAAAAGTCACAGTTGTGCTTTGCTTTTTTCTAATAAGTTCTAAGTTGCCTTTTAAGTGGGAGAAAAATATGGTTCAAAGATAACTGTGGTGACATCCCATTAGTTTCATTGTTAGATGCTAAGGATTTAAAGGACTCAGATTATAGCAGCTATTTGTTTTCTGTGGTAGACAGGCCAGATTTTGATATATACTGTATTCAGAATTCTCTCAGCACAAGAAGTAACTAACCATGTATGCTCAAACCCACTCATGAATACATTCTCTTGGAGGAGCCCTCCTGAGGTCAAAACAAATATGAAACACTGACCTCAGAAACTTTCCTTCAAAGGAGCCACAATTTGATTTCACTTGTTTGTAGAGCAATTTATGCACCAGGGCATCTTGTAAACAGTAGAGCATCTGTCAGCAATTAGTGGTTTTCAACAGCTCGGTGTGGTCAGGTAAAGAGAAGAGGAGTCCTACAAATACCACTATCATCCAGAATTACTGGGCCTATCCATAATAATGCAAAATATGTTTTCTGATCCCAAAGGAATGAAATTAGAAATAAGTTAACGGGGGGGGGGGGAGTGGGAATATCAACAAATATGACAAAATTAAACAGCAGACAAAGTGAGTCAAAGAAGAAATTACAAGGGGAATCCAAATTCTTAAACATGAATGAAAATGAAGACCTAATGCACCAAAACTTAGGGAATGCAGCTAATGCAGTGCGTAGAGGGAAGTTTATAGCTTTCAATGCCTTTATTAAGAAAGAAGAAAGATCCCAAATCTACCTTTCTACCTTAAGGCACTGGAAAAATAACAAACTACACTTAAAACAAGGAGAGGAAAGGAAATAACCAGTAGGGCAGAAATTAGAGACTAGAGAATCAATAGAGAAAAATCAGTGAATTCAAAGTTGATGCTTTGAAAATAGTAATAAAATTGACATTTAGCTAGATTGACCAACAGGGGAAGAAAGGACTCAAACTGCTAGAATCAATCAGAAATGAGAAAAAGGACATTACTACCAACTGTATAGAAATAAAAAGGGCTTTGTAAAGGAATACTATACCAGGAACAAGTATATGCCAAGAAATTATATACCTATTTTTTAATGCTTTTTTACTTATTTATTTTGAAAGAGAGCGAGCATGAGCAGGAGAGGGGCAGAGAGAGAGAGAGAATCTCAAGCAGGACCCGCACTGTCAGCTCAGAGCCCAATGTGGGGCTGGAACTCACAAACTGTGAGATCATGACCTGAGCAGAAATCAAGAGTCAGATGCTTAACCGACTGAGCTACCCAGGTGCCCCAGATATCTATTTTTCTAATAGATATTGACGAAATGGACAAATTCCTAGAAAGACAAACTATTAAAACTGAATCAAGAAGTAGACAATTGAAATTATAACAAGTGTAGAAAGTGAACAAGTACTTAAAATACCTACCTACAAAGAAAAGCCCAGATCCAGATGGCTTCACCACTGAATTCTACCAATTTAAAGAATACTAGTACTTTACAAAATCTTCTAAAAATAGAAGAGAGTGGGGGCACCTGAGTGGCTCAGTTGGTTGAGCCTCTGACTTCAGCTCAGGTCATGATTTTAAGCCCTGTGTTGAGCTCTGTGCTGACAGCTCAGACCCTGGAGCCTGCTTCAGATTCTGTGTCTCCCTCTCTCCGTGCCCCTCCCCTACTAGCGCGTGTGTGCTCTCGCTCTCTCTCACTCTCTCTCTCTCTCAAAAATAGACATTAAAAAAAAAAAATACAAGAGAGTGAATACTTCCCAACTCATTTTATGAAGCCACTATTAGCCTTATACCAAACCAGAAAATTACAAGAAAACTGTAGACGAATTTTTTATGAGTACGAATGCAAAAATCCTAGACAAAATACAGCAAACTAAATCCAGCAACTTATAAAAATAATCTGATACCCTGATCAAGTAGGGTTTAACTCAGGAAATGCAAAGGTGATTCAACAGCTGAAAATCAACTATTAAAGACATGGTATCCAATAGACTAAAAAAGCAAATAGCACAAATCATCTCAATAGAAGCATATGACAAAAGCCAGCACCCTTGCATGATAAAAACACTCACCAAATTAGGAATAAAAGAGAATACCTCGACCTGAGAGTGTCTACTAAAACCCACAGTTAACATCAGCTTACTGGTGTAAGAGGGGATGTTTTCCTGATAAGAAAGAAGACAAGGATGACCGCTCTCACCACTTTTTTCAACATTGAACTACAGGTCTAGTCAAGGAAGTCAGGCAGAAAAAAAAATAAGATTGAAAAGGAAGTAAAGTGTCCCTGTCTGCCGATGACATGATTTTATATATACAAAATCCTAAGGAATTCACTAAAAAAAAACTATTGGAACTAATGACTTCAGTAAAGATTGGAGGATACATATCAATATGCAAAAATCAGTTTTATTTTTATAAACCTGCGGTGAACAACCTGAAAATTAAATTAATAAAATAATTTCATTCATAAATAGCATCACAAAGAATAAAATACTTAGGTATTAATTTAACAAAAGAAGTACAAACTCTGAAAATGACAAAACACTGTTGAAAGAAACTGAGGTTCAAAAGAAGTGGAAAAATATCCCCTGTCCATGGATCAGAAGTCTTAATTGTCAAGATAGCAATATTACCATAAATATAAGAGCTAAAACTATAATTAAAAACTATAAAATTATAAAACTATAATTGAACCTCATCAGAATTAAAAACTCCATGCTTCACAGGACACCATTAAGAAAGTACAAAGATAACCCACAGAATGGGAGAAAATATTTGCAAATCATTTATCTGATAAAGGGCTTTTATCCAAAATATATAAAGAGCTCTTTACAACTAAATAATAAGCGAAATAACCCAAATTTTTAAAAAAGTGGAGAAAGGATCTGAATAGACATTTCTCCAAAGAAGTTATAAAAACGGCCAATGAAAAAATGCTCAGTATCATTAGTCATTAGGGAAATGCAAATCAAAAGCACAAGATACTACTTCACACCCACTAAGATGGCTAGAATCAAAAAGTTGGATAATAACAAATGTTTGCCAAGATGTAGAAAAATCAGAAGCGTCATACACTGCTGATGTAAATATAAAATGGTACAGCCATATTGGAAAACAGTATGGCAGCTCCTCAAAAAGTTAAACATAGAATTACCATATGTCTCCACAGTTCCACTCCTAGGTATATACCCAAGATAAATGAAAACAGTTTGCCCAAGCAAAAACATATCCACAAATGTTTACAGCAGCATTATTCATAATAGCCAGAAAGACTAAAACAACACAAATGTTTATCAAATGATGAATGGATAAACAAAATGTGGTATATTCATACAGTGGAATATTATTCAGCAAAAAGGAATGAAGTACTCATATATACTACAACGTGGATGAACCTGGAAAACATTACCCTAAGGGAAAGAAGCCAGCCACAAAAAAATCTATACATGATATGATTCCATCCATATGAAAGCCCAGAACAGGAACAGCTATGGAGACAGAAAGTAGATTTATGGTTGTTTATTGCTTGCTGAGTGACGGGGTAGGAGGGGGAGAACAGAGGACGATACCTACAGGGTACTGCACTTCTTTCCGATGTGATAAAAATGTTCTGACGTTGGCCATGATGATGGTTATACATACCAATATACTAAAACCACTGAATTGTCACTTCAAGTGGGTGAATTGTATGGTATGTGAATGACATTTCAGTTAAGCTATTTAAAAAAAAAAAAAAAAAGATCTTTGTGTACTATTCTGTAATAATCTCCAAAATGTTTTGTTAAATAAGAAAACAAGTCCAAGAAAAAAGAGAATTATCTCACATCTTAGATGTGGCGGTAGTTACTTGAACCTCTCTGAGTGTGTTTAAGGTGCCTCAGTAGTTCAGTCAAGCGTCTGACTCTTGATTTCAGCTCAGGTCATGATCTCGCAGGTTTGTGAGATCTAGCCCCACAATGGGCTCTGCGCTGAGGATGTGAAGCCTGCTTGGGACTCTCTCTCCCTCTCTCTCTGCCCCTCCCCTGCTCGAACTCATTCTCTCTCTCTCTCTCTCTCTCTCTCTCTCTCTCTCTCAAGTTTAATAAATAAATAAAATTCATAGAACTATGTGACAAAAGAGAAAAAGATAATTAAATCTTTAAAAAACACAATAGAAATTGAGAGAGAAGAAGGATTAATTGTCACCAGAGTTGGTCACCCTGGTAGTGAACACCAGGAAGTCTTCAAGAAGAAAGTTACACCTGAGAGTACCTTGAAGGATGGTTTGGCTCTAGAGAGAGATATTTAAGGGGAGGGTTGATGAAGAAAGGAAAATCGTTTCAGGCAATGTTAAGGATGGCAAAAAGTACAGGGTAGGGAAATTTCTGTCTGGGGGAGCATTAATTATTCAGTTCTGCTCAAAGGAAAGCTACCACAGGAAAGAGAACAGACCACAAATTGTGGATCTCTTTGCATGTCAGGTTAAGAATTAAACATTACATAATCAGTGATGCGCCATGAAAGGAATCTGATCAGAACTCTGCTTTAGGGGTATTAATCTATAAAAATTATTGGTAAGTAGGTGTCCAGTTAGAAGGCTGTTACATTCATCCAGCCACGGGAGAATGAAGAACTAAGAGAGGAGGTGTGATTTGTGAGCAGGGAACAGACGGGGTTGACATTGTGGAGCGTGTAGCAGCTGGCGGGGGCGGGAGGCAAAGGTCCACAACTGGACTCGGGTCGTGAGCCTGGGTGACTGGGATGACAGTTCTATCAAGAAAAGGAAGCAAAAGCAGACAAGTCGGTTAGTTTGGTTTGAGGAACTAGGAGATCGCTAAATAAGAGATTCAGTGGCAGTTAAAGAGGGCAGTCACGTAGCAGAGCGGAAGGGGAGCATCGCCCATGTCCTCATCTATACAACAAGAGATTTGGATTCCAAAGGCAGCATGTTACAGGGACTGAGAGACAAGATTTCAGAACCCAACTTGTCTGTGTTCAGCTACCCATTAGCCTTTTAATCTTGCGTATGTTCTCTATGCCCTGTGAGCCTCGGATTCTGTACAATGGGGGTAATATTACATACCTACCTACTGTGGCTGCTGTGAGGAATATTTGTACAGACACATATCTTAGAACAACGCTTGGTACAAAGAAAGCTTATTGCTATGTAGACGAAGGCCCTTTCGATCTGATGACCCATTGTTGCTATGTGGTCAATTCTGTTATACTGCCACTCCCAGGAAGAGGTCAGGGCTAGACATACAGGTTAATCATTCCTTTTCAAAAGTGTTACTGAACCAGTGGCATGAGATACCAACGGAGAAAATGGAAAGAACATATGAATGGCAAGGATGGAATGTTGAGGAGCATTATATGGGGGGCGGGGTGGGATGGGCAGTGAAGGAACATTCAGAGAAAGAGAAGGCCAAAAGGAGTAGAAAAGACAGCTTAAGGGAAGATCACTTTCTGGAGTGGAGGCCACTTGAGCTCAGCGTGAAGAATCATGGGACACAGCTGACGGACAGGGAGAAGGTGAAGATGAAAGCAAAGGAAATTAGGGGCGCCGTGGTGGCTCAGTCAGTAACCGTCCAACTTCAGCCCAGGTCATGGTCTCCCAGTTCGTGAGTTCGAGCCCCGCGTCGGGCTCTGTGCTGACAGCTCGGAGCCTGGAGCCTGCTTCCGATTCTGTGTGTGTCTCTCTCTGCCCTTCCCTTCGCACACACTCTGTCTCTCCCTCTCTCTCAAAAGTAAATAAACGTTAAAAAAAGAAAAAGAAAAAAAGAAAGAATGCAAAGGAAATTAATAGATGGAGCATAATTATGGGAAAATTCAAGAGGAAGGAAGATAATTTCTTTGATTTGGGATAAAAGATAGGAAGGATAGAAAGTGATGTAATCAGAATTTTGAGTTGAGAAAGTTGGAAGGCAAGGAGGATCATGTTGGATCATGTTCCTTTTTTCTCACATTGAATAAGAAACAAGGTCATCTGGAAAGAGAGGAAGGTAGGGAATAAAATTGAAGAGTGTTTCTAAGTGGCTTTAAATATTTTCTCTAATTCTGCCCTTTGTATGAATGAAAAACAAATGACCCATGTCAATTATAATAGGTAGTATTTACTGAGACTTGAATATCTGCTCGGTATCCTGCTAAGAGCTTATTTCAAATTTAAAACCTAATAGGCAAATGGTATTACTAGCATTATCCACATACTACAGAGGGTAATTCTTGACACAGAAAAAGGATTGGAAATTGCTTAAGATCACCCAGCTAAGAAGAGGTGGGACCAAGATGAGTCTACCTGAGTTCTTAGCAATCAGGCTTTCTGAGGTTTTATTTTCAAATCTCATTAAAGCAGCGAAACATTGATTCAAGAATATGCATGCATTAATGGGATAGAATACAAAGTGTAGAAAAATAGTTCACGTATACAGTGGCACTAATTTTAATAAAGTTAACATTTCTTTTTAATTTTTTTAATGTTCATTTATTATTTTGAGAGACAGAGCGTGAGCAGGGGAGGGGCAGAGAGAGAGGGAGACACAGAATCCGAAGCAGGTTCCAGGCTCTGAGCTGTCAGCACAGAGCCCAACACGGGGCTCGAACTCAAACCGCTGGATCATGACCTGAGCCAACGTCAGATGCTTAATCAACTGAACCACCCAGGCGCCCCTAAAGTTAACATTTCGAATAAGTGGGGAAAGGATGGCTTGATTGAAAATTCATTGGGCAATCAACCATTTTTAATTTTTTTAATTAATTTTGATCCTGTATTTTAAGAAATCAGAACAATGTTGTCAGTGGCAGAGTAGAGATTAACTTAAGGGCAGAAGAGAACTTTCTGGGATAACAGGAATGTTCTATAATTTGATTAGAATTAGAATGGTTATATAGGTCCTTTTTGGGGGGGTCAAAACCCATTGAATTGTACATTTAAAATCTGTATATTGAATTGTATGTAAATTTTATATCAATTTAAAAAGAAATCCATATGTGGATCTCCAAGACATTGCTAAATGAAAAGCAAGGTATAGAACGAGACAAATGATGTGATACCATTTATACAGAGAACAAAGAAGTAACAGCGACCGAACGAAACTCTTTCTGTGGCCCCTCACTCATGTACGTACGTCTCGTGGGCCTTGTGTTAAGAAGTATTTTCTTCTTCCTACTCTTCTCGCGTTAGCCTACTATGCTCTTGTGGTTTCTTGAATGCAAAGAAAAGACAGACTTTTATGTTAAAACATTAGTTGAATTTCTCCACCGTTTATGATACTCAAACAAAAGTTTCCTTGTTGCTTAACTAAATGAGTGGATGGATGAACGAGGGTCCTTCTAGGCCGAAGATTCAGTAAACCCGGTTCGTTCACATGGACCTTGCGTGAAATAGGTCACTTGACCTACAAGAGATATGTGGAAAGTAAGATTTCGTTGCCTTTATATTTTGGAACAGGTGACAACCAAAGCCAAGCAACTGAAGGATTCAGTTACCTGCTCCCCAGGTGAGTCAGTGCCCCCTTCACCCCACTGAGCTGAAGTGACTTCTCCCACACAAATCCCTTTTTGTAAGGGTGGGTGCTAAGATGGACCTGAAAAGTTTAAAAACCCTAAAAACCTAGTTCTTTGCTAGTACTGGGGGAGGGGCACGCAGGGGGGAACCCTCTGGATGCCACACAAACGTGCGGTACACGGCTCCCCCACGCGGTCCACCTGCCAGCCCCACGCACACGGAGCCGTCTTTCAGAATAGACCGGCAGCTTTCCCAAGAACCCACATTTCTCAAAATATGTTTCCTCCAAGACTAACTGGAATTTTGCTAGAGTCTCCATACTGTTTGCCTGGAACCAGGAAGAGAATACTTCCTAAAACCTTCTAACTTAATTTAAATACAAGTCCCAAAGACAGCAATGCAGGTGAGCAAACCCGGAGATCTCAAAAAGCCGTCCCCAGCAGGGATTCAATGTGGGGCTCTGCCGGCTTCAGGAAAGAAGGCATTTCCAGATTCCTGTTCTGCGAACACAATTCTTTGTTGGCACAGAGGCTAAAATGGGCAGTGAGAGGCCATGTGAAAAGGCCTTCCTGCAAGACACTCTGTGTATTCTGGAAAAGGCAGTGTGGTGTAGACTGTGGCACAGATAGGGATCTTACTAGAGCATTGGGGGGGGCGGGGGGTTAAAAAGTGACCAGAACAGGAGACGTATGGTTGAACATTCAGGGGCATCCCTGAGATGGCGCCTGAGAGCCAGTCCGTTTGCTCTTTACTGGCCAACGTGGTGGCACAGTGGCACTGGAAGCAGCTTGGAGCAGACAGCATGTCCCACAGCGTTGGTGGCTCACCTACAATGGTGTGAGCACAGCGCGAGTTTAGACAGATCCATTTTAGCTCCGCTAATGGAATGAGTCGTCCCAGTTCTGGATCGTAAAGAACATCCTTCCTTATCTAAAAAGTGTCAAAGAGCCACTTTGCATTCTTTGGCCACAACCTGATTCTGTACGTGGCCCTCAGTCCCTCAGAGCGTCGGAAAGGACAAAGGACAAAGAATCAGACAGAACTGGGTTCAAATCCCACCTCTGCTGCTCTCTGAGACTGATTTTTGCCATCTGTAGAATTAGGATAATGACACCTATCTTTCTAGAACAGCGTGAAAATTAAGCAGAATCGTAGGTGCACAGCGCCTACCACACTGCTGTATTGGTGACAGCCGCTGTTACTCTTGTCACCTGCACTGACCTTGCCATTCCATCTGTGTGATAAAGTGTGTCCTTCCTCACAGGAATGGTCAGACTCTCCGAACTCAAGTCAACAGCCCAGAATCTCCGGCCCACCAGGGCCGCCACGGCCTTGCCAGATGACATCATCACCCAGCGAGAAGATGCACGGCAGGCCGGGGAGGAAGACAAGGAGGACGAGCAGGAGGAGGAAGATGACTACGAGCAGGAGGCAGTGCTTCCGGAAAGCCGGCCACGGAGGCGGAGGCCGGCCAGGCCGCCTGAGGCGGCAACAAGGGTGGAGCCCGAGGAGAAGTTCAGAGGAAAGAGGCAGAAGGACTTCGATATTTCCGAACAAAACGAATCCAGTGATGAGGAGAGCCAGAAGAAAGAGAGAACTCGTGCTGCCGAGGAGCCATGGACTCAGAGTCAACAGAAGCTTCTGGAATTAGCATTACAGCAGTACCCAAAGGGATCTTCGGACCGCTGGGACAAAATAGCCAAATGTGTCCCGTCTAAGAGTAAGGTGGGTGAGGCGGGGGAAGAACGAGACCTGCGCGGCCAGCTCCACCTAATCCCCCACCTCACGCACACCCCTCTAGCGACAGCTGTCTGCGTGACCGTCCGGTGCACTTCTAAGAGCGTGGTCAGTCTGTGCACCGGATTGATTAGTGTGCATGAATGAGGTCAAGATTCTAAGGAGACCATACAGACCGGTTGGTTTTCCTCAGAAAATCCCATGCATAGAGGATAAATTTCACCCACAACAAGCCCGCCAACCTTCTGGAGCATTCGCCCCAGTCTGGCAGTTTGAGGAGCACGGGGGTGGCTGGGCCGCACCCTCATCACTGGGGCAGCGGGAGCAGCCCTGGCGGCCGGCAGGCCCTCCCTCGGGCGGAGGCTCCCTTGAACCAGAGTCGGGGGAGGTCTCCCTCCAGCTCTGCGAGGAGCCGTATTTACCCCAGGGCGAGCGCGTGGCGGCCCGTGTCATGCTGCTCATCGGGTCCACAGTGCACATCACTCTGGACTCAGCAGCTGCACCAGACTGGCGAGGCCCTGGCGGCGGGGGTGGGGGCCCGGGCAGGGATGACATTTAGGATTCAACCCACCCTGTAGCCTTGACTGTTTGTACTTTAAGTCTTTTCCCCATTTTCGGCTCTCGGTATCTGCTTACAAACCCCCACAGGTAGTTCCCAGCTAGGCGGGCAGACGGGGTGCCCCACAGAGAGCCAGCGCTCACCCCAGCCTTTGCCTTCCGTCTGCCAGTTCATGCTGCGGGGCTCACGGTGTGAGCTTTCCCACCCGGGCCTTTCTCGAAACACACACCATCTCCTGAGTTTCTTCCCTCCTCGCTATACTCTCAGTCTGAGGCACCAAGGAACGCGGAGAAATCAGAAGAACGAGTCTCTTCTGCCTCCTGTGCCTGTCACTCAGTAGCCTCTGGGCACATTGATGTTCATTTACATTCTTATTTTTTTTTAATTGAAATTCTATGTTGGAAAATCTAGCTTGTGGCCATAAATGTCCCCGTGTGTACAGGTCTAGTTATCTATCACCTACTTTAAAATGATGAAGTTGAGAATTCCCGGGGAGAAAAATAAACCATTAGCAGTTGATCTATTTGAGAAACACAGATTCTCCCAGCCTCTCCAACTGGTTTGCCAGAAGTAATTATTTTCCCTGAATTTCCCTAGCATCTGTCAGGACACAGGCATCTACATGTGTGATGAATTGACATTGGCTTAAAATGAAGGAGCTGGAACCGTGGATTCCTAAGGATAGAACATTCAGAAACTCACTGCCTCGGGGTTTGGAAACCCTCCCGTTGGAAACAGACACGAGCAGCCCTTTTATTGTCCCACAAGTGCTCCCCTTAAGCCTTGACATTGGAACCAGTTCCCGGAGAGGTGGCCTGCTGACTCGTCTGCTAGGGAGCGAGTCCCTATACGTGGCCTGCAAGCCGCTGGCGATGCTGGGCCTGAAGGAGGAGACTTTGCCTGAGGCCTGCGGCTCAGCGCTCTGGGTCGCCGTGGTCCCCGGTGAAGTCCCCGCATCATGCCCGGGGGCCTCACCAGTGGGCAGCACAGCTATTAAGAAAAGGCTGGTATTTTAAAGACTGACCCCATGCGCGTGATCGTTGGGGATCCAGAGAGGCACTTCTAGAAGCATCCCTCATACCACTCCTGAGCTAGAACCCTAGGAAGAGCATGAGCACCCACTCTGTGTCCCCGGCTGATAGAAGCATCTGCCAGGGAGCAGCGATCATGTTGCCCTAGACCTTAAGTTAGTGAAGGCTTCCAACGGCACGGAGGGGAGTATCTCTTGGCCAGAAACGGGAACGGACTCTAGAAAGTACCCCTTGATGGACAGGAGAGCGTGAGGCCCCCTGGCACCGCCCGCCTCTGCTCTAGGCCCGACTCCTCGCCCCCAGTGGCCACAGCTACGGGCAGGATCTGGGCAGCGCACTCCCCGCCATGGTCCTGGGGGCTGGGCCGACGCGGCCACCACAGGAGGGTCCCCACGGCCCCTTAAGGAGAGGCAGACCCAGATGGAATAACAGGGGGGCCGGCCGGCCTCAAGTTGTCCGCTTGCTCTGACGGGACGCGCGATGACAGTGAAATGTGAAAGCTGCTCGTTATCGTTAGCGAGTTGAGAGGCATCATCGTGATGCCCGTGGTGTGCCTCACGCGCAGCAGCACGGGCCCCTCACGCCAGCGGCCCACGCTGCACCTCACAGGACTGCCGCTGGCCCGGGGGCACCCGGCAGCACGTGGGCCCCGGCCGGCGGGGGCCCTGGCGGGTGTGCGTGGGCCCCGGCGTGCGGGCCGCGGGACTCGTCCAGCCGGTTGCAGGCCGGCCGTGGGCAGAGCAGACGCTCACGAGGCCGCCTCCCCGCACAGGCCGCGGCTGAAGCCCACGACGCTCACGCTGATCCGTGGAAATAACCGTTTCACCTCTCTTTTTCTCTTCCTGCAGGAAGACTGTATCGCTAGATACAAGTTGCTGGTTGAACTGGTCCAAAAGAAAAAACAAGCTAAAAGCTGAATATTCTGGAAGATGATGTTCACCTTCATTTTCCAAAACGATTATTTTAAAAGTCTTATGCAGAAATTTGCATTTTGTACCTCAACCTTTCTATATGTCATGTGCCTTAGTAAAAAAAAAAAAAAAAAAAAAAAATTAAAAAAGTTTTTAAAATGTTGTGCTATATTGTTTAAACAAAGACTATGTTACAAGAGAAAAAGTATTCGGGTATTTTACAGATAATTTTCCCTCTCATCATCGCAAAGTTATTTCCCTGTGAACAAACTGAAAAGTGCTAACAATTGGCAAGTACAGGATTTTGAAGGAACAAATGAGCAAACGTGTAAGAATTAAAACTTCATGTGCTTTGGGGCACCTGGGTGGCTCAAGTCACAATCCCAGGGTTGTGGGATCGAGCCCCACATCGGGCTCTGCGCTGAGTGTGCAGCCTGCTTACAGCTCACACTCTCTCCCTCCACCCCCACCCCGAAAAAACCTAATGTGCTTCTGTGAGTCAAAAGCACATGGGTTAACGAGCTCATTGGTAGCGGGAGGCAGGTGCTTGGAGAGAAAAGGGGGCTCACTTCTGAGCTAGCCGGCTGGCTGAGAAGAGTGTGAGGTTATCTCAGATGCATCTAGAAGAAAACTCCGTGTCGATGAACAAGGATACAAGGTGACAAAGGCAGCCTACTCCAGTTCGGGCTGCTTGGGAGGAACGCGTTCCCCACTGCAAGACCTTCCAGGGGACACGTGGGACACACGGGAGAGGTGGTGGGGACCCGTGAGGTTGGTCCTGGCTTTCGACAGCCGAAGTCACTGTTCTGTGCCGGTTTCTCCTGCCCTGTCACCATCCGCCGAACGCTGCCTTCCAAAGCTCCCGTCATGGGGTCAGGGCTTGCACACGGTTTGCTAAGTGCGAACCGTCTAAACTCGGAAAGCATTACGATCACGAGGACACATGTAAGGGAGGGACTTGAGAAAACATCTACGAAGAGATCACTTCTCTCTAAGGACTGAAATAAGATTCACTTCCTGCAGCAAAGTCTGGTGGCAGTGGCCCCACTGGTCCCATAACCGTTCACCCCCCGCGCAGGTCGCACCACCAGGGAAACTGAAATGCAAAAAAGGGGCAGGTTACCAACTAACTGGCTCCGTGGTCATTTGGTTTTCACAAACTAAGCCCCGTCCAGCCCCGTCCCAGTCAGGAGGGAGGGCAGGCCGGCCAGCAGGTCACTGCTCTGTCCTGGGCCGGGGGACGGGCAGGCGTGGAGAGGGGTGGGGGGGCTGGTGCTGTCACCGTGTCATCCCGGCCGTGCTGGCCACCCTTCCCGACAGTGAACGGGAGCTCCGCAGGCCACCGGGATGGCCCCGCCACCAACGGCTGCTCCCCCGGGGCTCGTTCCCGAAGCCGTGGGGCCGTCGCTGCATTTGTCGCGGGCCACAGCTCACCTCCCCGTTCACCCGGGGGTCTGCGCGAGTAAAACGTGCACGGAGGGAAACAAAGGAGAGAACGAGTCCGTCCTGGCTTCATTCCCGGCCCGGGACCCACTCATCTCTGAGTCCGGCTTCAGGCCTGGCTTTCATGCAGCCTGGTGGTCCAGCTTAGCCGGTCTGTGGGTCCGTGAGCGTGAAAGCACGCCCCTTACTTGCAGTACTTGGGGTTCCTGTCACACATACCCCCAGACCGCGTTACAAGTGTCCTGGGCTCCCGGGGGGGGGGGGGGAGCAGCCCACAGGGCTCCAAACATGCCCGATGATAGCACAACCGAGATAGAATGCCCTCTTTTCTAGACTCAAGGAAGTAAGTCTAGCATGGCTTTCTATGCATGACTGTTCTGCCTACTAACTTCTTTAGAAAGAAGTCAGCGGCGCCTGGGTGGCTCAGCTGGTGAAGTGTCCGACTCCTGATTTCGGCTCAGGTCATGATCTCGTGGTTCATGAGTTCTAGCTCCTGCTATCAGCATGGAGCCTGCTTGGGATTCTCGCTGTCTCTCTCTCTCTCGCTCTCAAAAATAAGCTTAAAAAAAAAAGGAAGAAGTCAGAAAGGAGCCCTTTCTTCAGGAGACTCTGGAAGCCGTCAAGGTGTGTTGAAGGCGGCGGGCCAGTGGGCAGGCCAGAGCTCAGTGACACACGGGAGACCCGTGGGGTTCAGTTTGAACAAGGTCACGGCCCAGAAAGCAAGGAAGCCTCCAAGAAGAACGCAGTACACAGATCACGGGGAGGGGGAGGGGGTAAAGCGCTCGGCAACACCAGCCGGCCGCCCCTTCCCACGCCACCTTCTCCAGGCCCGGCTCCCCAGAGATGCGCTCCCCTTTCCAGAGCCGCCTTAGCTGTTGGAGCTCCAAGGCCAAGCTGTGTGACATCAGGTGCCTCGGTTTACCTCTTTGTCTCCGTGCCTCAACTAGAAAAATAGGAAATAACGGTAGCTGCTCCGTAGGTTGTTACGATGATAAAGCTAGATAATGCGTGTAAAACCTTTACATGCTGAGAATAGCACTCTTTTTCTATCTGACCAGCCAGACTTCCGGTCTCCATCATTTCAAGTGGCTGTTGATGCGTTAGCAGGGCTGATGGGCCCGACGGGGTGCACGGCCCCTCATGTCCTGCGGTTCCTAGTCCCGGGGGTCCCCGCTCGCTGGGTGCACTCACAGGAGCCTGGGACCCCGGCAAAATCTATTTTGATTGTGTAGTTTTCAGGGAGCGAGTCCACACGTTTCACTAGGTGCCCCGGGGTCTCTCGCCCGAGAAAGCCTCTTTCCAGCCTGTGCTGCAGTATTTATCCTGACGCGGCCCAGGGAGGGCCAGAGTGGGACAAGGAGAAGCCTCAGACTTGGCCTCTGACAACCAGAGGCTCAGGCCCCAGCTCTGCTGCTTGTGAACCGGGGCGTCCGTCTCCTGCCCCGAACACGCAGGTGTGAGTGTGCGCGCAGCCTCACGGGAAGGCAACGGCCTTCAGAGCAGCGGCCGCCTGGCCCCGGCCCCCACCTTGTGCTCCCATACGGTCTAGGGAAAGGGCGGAGGCTCAGAGTCAAAAGACCCGCGTCGGAATCTTGGGTCAAGTGCAGCGAGCGAGGGGGGAACCGGGCCACGAAGACGGGGGTTTGGAAGGAGGCACCCGGCAGAGGGTGTGGAGACCGGGCTTGAGGCACAGGATTCCGTTTTGACTCTTCGAGGTCCACACGCCCATTCAGACCCCAGCAGAGAACAAAGAGCCGCGCCGACCCCAGTCTGTTCCTGTTGTGTTGGGAAAGCCCTGGGCTGGCAGAGGACACATCCCCTGAGGACGCCGTGTCACCAGCCCCGCACGGCCAGGCGGAGCCCGCGAGGGAGCGCCAGTGATTTAGGTGGACCTTCTCCACTGGGGCAAAAACCCCCCAGGTACAGTTCTCTAAACCGTGATAGCACCCTTTTTTTTTTTTTTTTTTTTTTTTTTTTTTTTTAGTTTATTTATTTTCAGAGAGACAGAGCAGGGGAGGGGCAGAGACAAAGGGAGAGAGAGAATCCCAAGCAGGCTCCACGCTGTCAGCACAAGAGTCCAAGGTGGGGCTCGAACCCACAAACTGCACGATCACGACCTGAGCCAAAACCAAGAGTCGGATGCCTGACCGACTGAGCCACCCAGGTGCCCCAATAGCACCCATTTTTAAAGGCCGCTCCCGTGTTCTCGGGTTTTTCCTCACAAAAGCCCTGACTGGCTGCCCGGCTTCAGCCCAGCTCCTGCCTGCAACAGGTGCCCAGGGGCGTCGAGCCACCTGCGCTGTGCCTCACCGGCTTTATTTGTAGAAACCAGACAGATGGCTCCGCTTAGGTTTCTCGCACACGATGTGCTGCTTCCTGTGGAACTTGTACGGGAACGACCTAGAGGTCCTGCACGAGCCTCCCGCCAGACGTCCCAACCCCGCTAGGGGACGATCTTTTCCAACAGAAACACTGCAGCCAGGGGGTTTACTCTGCCCTGGGTTTGTGTTTTCAAATTCCCTGCTTGGTTTTAGAGGAAGATAATGATAAGCTTTCTACCATAAATGTCTTGGGATAACCTAAAAACACGCCTCTCACCTCGGGCCCGCCTGCTGTCGGGTGCCAGTTCCGCCCCCCAGACCACGTCCACCTACCCTTTTGAAAGCAGAGACCTAATCCCTCTAAATGACCAACTATTTCATTCCTGATTGTTTCTGCAGAGTATGTTTTTGTAGTTGTTTTAGCATTTAGGTTTTTCCCCCAGAATCTAAAAGGCACAGTTTAAATTCTGATATTCTATCCACACGGTCCCAAGTGGCCCAGGACAGTTCCAGTTTACAGCTGACTCAATACACCCATTTTGGACAGTGTGTAACATGGTCACGGGTCCATGTGTGATTGCTAACAGATGGCTGATGGCAAAGACCCTGAGGGATTCTGAATTCCTCCGAAGAGGACAGTGAGGAGACTTCGGCATGCATTTGGTTTGCCTTTGCCTTAGAAAGTCCCAAGGGTGTGTTGATCCCGACCCCCAGTTCCTCCCAAGGCACCCCACCCCACTCAGGGGAAACTGAGGCATGGGACACACCTGAGTCAGAGTCCAGACGGACCAGGGACTCCTGCAACTGGCTCTTGTGGTCCCAGTGCCTTTGAGAGAGGGCCGAGGTTGTATCCGGAGGCTGAGGGGCAGGGAGGCCTCAGGGTGGGTCCAAGCGACCACAGTGGCTTAGATGAGTCAATATTAGTCATTGGTCAAAACAGAGTTTGACATCCCATCCTAAATTTATTTTTAAAATATTATTTTTAATGTTCATTTTTGGGAGAGAGAGAGAGAGAGAGAGAGAGAGAGAGAGAGTGCTAGTGGGGGAGGGGCAGAGAGAGAGGGAGACACAGAATCTGAAACAGGCTCTAGGCTCCGAGCTGTCAGCACAGAGCCCGACGTGGGGCTCCAATCACGAGATGTTGACCAGAGAGGAAGAGGGTCGCTTAACGGACTGGGCCACCCAGGGTCCGCGCACCCCAGCCCCCCATGCCCCCGCCGGTTCCTACATTTTAAAGTTCCTTCCCACCAAATGGTCCTAAAATAAAGCCAGCTTTCCAAGCAACAGGCTGAAAATAAGCGCCGTTGTCTCTGGCCCAGTGTCCCGTGTAACCTCACTCGCTCTCTGCACACGGAGCAGGGTGCTCGGGGCGGGGCCGGTTTGGCCACAGGTCCCAGGAGGAGGCCCCTTTATAGACTGTAAAGGCGGTGGGTGGTGGCATGGGTCTGTCACGCAAACATGCGGAGGCGGCTCTTTCTTTTCAGCCGCTTGTGGCAGTAAACGGCCCGGCTTCCCCTGCGGGAGTCACACGCCGCTCCACCTGTAGCTCGGGGGGTCACCGCGGGGCTGGCCTGGAAGCCACCCCACTGTCTTGGCAACAGTCCCAGTCTCCTGTCTAAGCAAACGACTTGGCCTTCAGCCTCGGACTTTATTCACTGGGGAGCTAAATTAACACGCTGTAAAACTGAGCGGCTACGAGTATTTTCCTCGGCGGGGGGGGGGGGGGGGAGAGCGGCTTCATGCAGAACAGAAACAGGGCAATCACTCCATCAATGTGACTCCCAGGCGGAAACTCCTAGTGCCTCAAACAGCAGGGGTCCTAAAGGGAGCTGAGGCCCAGCGCTGTGCCCTCCCCCACTGGGGGGTGGGGCGGACTCCCGCCTCCTTCCGCCCCGGGGGGGGCCCCCCCCCGCCCCCCCCCCCCCGGGGGGGGGGGGGGGGGCCCCCCGCCCCTCCCCCCCCCCCCCCCCCCCCCCTCCCTGCACCTTGCGCTGCTCCTGGATCGAAGCCCATTCTCACATCCCGCTCCCTGCCTCGGACCCTCTGTGTATCCTCACAGTTATTCCAGGAGTGGAGGGAAAACACACAGTTGTTTCCCTCTTGCCTTCGCGACCTGTAACAAACAAGCCAGGTGTGTAAGGGTCCCCGGGGCGGTGTCTCCTGAAGTATTACAGGAGTTTAACTCAGTCAAGCCCATCTTCAGTCACCGCCATTTAAACCGAATCCTAAGTCTCGGAAAATGAAATGGACCAAGATGGGAGTGGCAGTGAGGGAGTCTTTCTCTTACTCAGTAGGTCTCGAGTTATAAAGGAAATGAACAGTCGGTTAGGTTTTGTTTTCCACCATTATTTAAAAAAAATTTTTTTTAATTGGAAAATTTGAGATAGTATTGAATTGTTTATTCCAAATTATCTTAGTTCCAATCTGTTTCACGAAGGAAGATGTTACTGCAAACCAAGAGTAGATGTCTCTAGATATCAGCAGCTTGTCTCCCTAAGAGGCTTGGCTGAAGAAATTCCTATCCGAGGGGTGCCTGCGACCGACTTCGGCTCAGGTCATGATCTCACCGTTTGTGAGTTTGAGCCTCGCATCGGGCTCTGTGCTGAGACAGCCAGGAACCAACTTGAGATTCTCTCTCTCCCTCTCTCTCTCCGCCCCTCCCCTGCTCACTCTCTTTTTCTCTCAAAATAAATAAACTTAAAAAATAAAAAGGAAATGCCTACTGGAAATCTCTTGGGCGAAGAGGAGATCTATCCTGTTATGTTAAAACTGGCATTTAAGAATTAGATGTGGACATCTTTGCCTGGGGTGGTCTAACCAGGAGGGGGCAGGGCAGATTCTGGTCAAAGGTGGGACAGGAAGGCAGGCAGTGGGAGGTACCGGTGACAGTGAACCCAAACTGGTTTTGATCCTCAAACTGTTGCCCCCCCCCCCCCCTCCACCTCCTCAGCACCCAAGAAACCTGCTCATTTCCAGCAAGCTACAGGGGGCCTGGGGACATGCCACCCTCCCTAAGAGCAAAGCCTGTGGGTGGGCAAGGGCAGGGCCACGGGCCACACCCCTGCCGAGGTGCGTGTCTCTAAGCCTGTTTGGTATCATTTTCCTGGTCTTGGGTTGGACGTTGATTCCAAAAGCCAAACCCAAAACAGAGCTGCAGTAAGTTCTGATGGAGGAGTAAATGAAGGTCAGAAATCAAAAGAAGGAAACTTCCAAGAACCTAGGAAGTGGCCAAGCAGCAGGGCAGGGGAGGGCGGGGGCGGGCCGGCCCATGCTCCATGAGGTGGTCGCACCCACCACAGAGCTTGAGGCCAGCCAAGGGACACTCAGTCCCGCAGCAAAATCCAAGACTGAGCGTTTGTGTCTGTGATTACAACATCAAAGCTTCACATCGGAAAGAGCGACAAGGCCCCCTGATTTGCAGCTGGGAGGACAGGCTCTCCAGCACCATGCCAGTTCTCGGGCGCGCCAAGTCCCACGGACAGGAACGTCCCTCCACAAGGCTCCAACCATGAGCCCCGAAGGAGGCGGGAGTTCCCAAGAGAGGCCGGGAAGGGGCAGGACAGCAGCCTGATGGCCAGTGGCACCCATAAGGGGGGCAGGGTCAGCAGGACCAGACTGCTGGAGTCCTCAGTCCTGGCTGCACGCTGGGCTGGCCGGGACGTCTGCAGCCGCCCCAAGGGCTCCGATTTTCCTGGTCCCGGCTCCAGAGAGCATGCTCAGGGTCCTAATCCTCAGGCGATCCCGCGGCTCCCGCAGGAGGAGAGCCACTGCATTTTGCAAAGCGGATGTACACCTTATTTTGGTCAAGAGTCCTCTGTACTCAGTCGACTGAGTCGACTACAGTCCAGCTGCAGAAGACACCTGTCCGTGCTTGCTCTGGGAGAGACCAGGAGAACCAGATAGTTGCGAGGGGAGCGGCAGCGATGCCAAAAATGTAAAATCTCCTAATTAATCCGTCTGCTTGCTAAGTGAGCCAAGTGAAAAAACACCAGATGCATCAATCAGAATTTAAGGGGAATCAAATTAACTTGATCAGCAAAAAAGTCAATTTCCTTTTCTAAACTTCACAAGGCACAATCAAAATCAGAATGCCGTGAGTTAGCTTCTTCATCGGTGGTTTCACCCTTGGCCGGGCCATCACCCGCCCTCCCGCCCCCCACCCCCAACACACACACCCTGGGGCTTCGGGTCATGTCAACTCTGCCCGGGTTCATGTACTTTCAGGTGTGATCTCACGGGGCCCCGCGCTGCCTTTCAACCGCGGCGAGGCCTCCAGGTCCTTCTGGAAGAAGCGCATGTAAATAAATAAACCGGGGCGCTCCCTGGCTCGTCCCCAGATTCCTGTGCAAGTGACCCGAGGGCTCCAGGGTTCCCGGTTCCAGACCCGGCCGGGCGCCGGGCCACCGCTCCCCCGAGGTCAGACCCGGTGGAAGAGTCGGGGGTCTCCGGCCCCTCGCTCGCAAAGGAGGGGTTCAGTCCGCACCCCCGCACCCGCCCCAGTCGAGAAGCAAGACCAGGCCTACGAATCTCTGGCCTTCCTTCCGCAGCTCCCGGGTCCTGTCCCACAGCCACCAGCCTGGCGTGGCCTGCGTGTCGGGGAGGCGGAGTGACGACGGGCCTGTGTGCCCTGCGCGCTCCCGTGAAGCTGGGTCACACCCCGTCATTCCGCAGGGGATTTGGGGGGGGCGGTGGAGGAGCACCCTCTTTTCCGGGGTGATGCTGAAGTGCTTCCTACCTTACTCGCCTGGCTGTGTGTGCGTGGGGCCGGCTCACCCTGCGACGCCCCAGGTGCCTTCCCTGCCGTGTGGACAGGGAGGGGCTCGCCGCCCGCCCTCGGGTCCGCGGGGGTGGCCTCGCTGACGCGCCCCCCAACTCCCACCCACGCCGGGCGGGTCGCCCCGGGAGCTGATCCCCGCCCGCCCCAGGCCTTCGGAAGCCCTGGGTGTCGAGGGCCGTGAACTCCAGTCACTTGAAGCCGCTCGGGGGTCCGAGCCTTTGCAGTGGAGGCCGCACCCGTGAAGACGCGACCTGGCGGCGTGGGTTAAAGAGCCTGCTACCTCCTGACCGGATCCGGAAACGGGACGTTTGCCCTTCGACTTGCACCTCCCGGCCCCCTCAACATCCGGTGATGTGCGTCTTGTGACCGTGTGACCGTGGGCTCCAGCGCCTCTCCAGGAGCCCACAGCACCTTTCCAGCTCGTGTTCTGGGCCCGTTCAATACCGTCCGAAAAGCTCACGCCCTCCTGTTTTCCAAGGCACCGCACGGTCCGCCTACAGCCTGCCTCTCTGTCCTGCCTCGTCCCCTCCCCTAAGCCCCAGACACCCTTCCCTGAAACAGAGGGAATCACCCACCCGTAGGGAGCTCCTGCTATGACATCCACTCTGGTAAAAAGGCCCGCCACCCCCTTCCCGCCTGCGCCGTAAATTCCCAGATGGTGTCAGGAGAAGGCCTTGGCCAAAAGCGATGGCTTTCCTTTTGAAGATTTGCTAATAATATTGAGGGTTTTGAGCTGTGGGCCCAAGAAACTGGTCATCAGAAAACACCCTCTCAAGAAACTCGTCATCAGAAAATACCCATAAAGACGACGCGCTGACATTTGTTGAATGGGACGCAGGTCAGGGGAAACTGCACATCTGACCCAGAAAATTACTGAGTTACAGCAGATACAAAATACAAAATTGAGTTTCTGAAATGTTTCAAGTGTCACTTTTTACTTAAGTGACAAAACCAGGCCACAAAATTATGCATCGACTATGATTCAACTATGTCAAAAGAGTACACATAAAAATAGATCGGACTGGGGCACCTGGGTGGCGCAGTCGGATAAGCGTCCGACTTCAGCCAGGTCACGATCTCGCGGTCCGTGAGTTCGAGCCCCGCGTCAGGCTCTGGGCTGATGGCTCAGAGCCTGGAGCCTGTTTCCGATTCTGTGTCTCCCTCTCTCTCTGCCCCTCCCCGTTCATGCTCTGTCTCTCTCTGTCCCAAAAATAAATAAACGTTGAAAAAAAAAATTAAAAAAAAAAATAGATCGGACTGTTGGCTACCTGTGTATATTTTAATATAAAAATTGCCAGTAGAAGGATGGACTAAATAGGGCATTTCTTTCTTTTTCTAGTTTTCAAAGTTTTGACAAAGTGGTCATGATAACTTCTGTAATTTAGAAAATACTTTGGGGTGCCTGGCTGGCTCAGTCCGAAGAGCGTGAGACTCTTGATCTCCGGATAGTGAGTTCAAGCCCCACGGTTGGGTGTGGAGATTAAATATTTTTAGAAATATTTGTTACTGGGGCGCCAGGGTGGCTCGGTCGGTTAAGCGTCTGACTTCGGCTCAGGTGTGGGTTCGAGCCCCACATCGGGCTCTGTGCTGACAGCTCAGAGCCTGGACCCTGTGTCAGATTCTATGTCTCCCTCTCTCTCTCCCCCTCCCCTGCTTGCGCTCTGTCTCTGTCTCAAAAATAAACAAACATCAAAAAAAAACTTTTTAAAAAATATATGTTACTGCTAGCACTTAACAGTGTTACAAGCACCCGGAAGGGATTTTCACGCTTGGACCCAACAGCTTGTCTGCTCCCCAGCTTGAGGCTTGGGACTTAGAGCAGGAAGCAGAGGGGGAGCAGAGCACCAGTGAGGATGCGTGTGAGGGTCCGTTCCTCAGACAGACCTGTGGAACCTGAGCTGTGACCAAAGTCCCCATCAAAGGAAACTCACATTTTGCTGTAAACTTCACTGTACTTACAGGACTGTAAACATTCAATTATCAGTATGAAGGCTTTTTTTTTTTTTTTTTTTTTTTGTTGGTGCCAATAACAAGATGAGGAACGGGACTAGAAGGGGAGTAACAGTTGGCATGACTTTTTAACAAGGTAAAACTACTTAAAGTTATACGAGCTTCCAAATGTTTACAAAAGTTCACAACTACTTCACTTAATTTCTACAAAAAGATTGGTGCCATCACTGTAGGTTTTCATTAGTAAATAAAACGAAGGCTAATAGTACTGTTCTCATTGAGAGTTCTAAAATCCAGAGCAAAAGCCCATCCCCTACTTTAAAAAACAGAATTACAGGTCACTGGAAGGCAACCTTTTGCCTACAATTCCAGGGGCCTCTCCTGTCTACTTCAGAGAGAGTCTGGATACAGCGATTGCTGCATCTTTTGCCTGGTTGACAGGGAGCTTAAGACAAGTTGGCAACTTGCTCTTCTTGGCATTCATTCCAGTGCTTCCCTCTGGACCCTGACACCGATCACACACCCACAGGACTTATGGAACCCACTGATGGAAACCCATGTCCCCGCAGAGCAGCCTTTTCCAAGGGTCAAGGGCTGGGGGAAGGCTGGGGGGCAGCAGCTCCTCAGCAACTTCTCAGAGCAGAGAGAGAATCAGCCAACACCAGGGAACCACAGAGCAGCAACCCGGAAACCCAGGTGTGCCTCCTAGTGGAGGTGATGAAGCCACCCAGGGCCTCCAGGGAGTTAGAAACCTACGAAAGCAAGTGCAGCTACACTGAGATACTACTATTCAGATCAACAGCCAAGGCGAGAACGTGCATGGCCAAGTACTGTTCGGTTCAGAGTTGATTCTCAGAGAGTGAGTCATCTGTCGTGTTAGAGGAGCGACCTTCCCTAGTCCTTCGGGAGACAAGACTCTCCAGAATCAGGTATTTTCCATTTGTATATAGAAAAGTCTCTCCGGGAACCTAAACTTAACTCTTTAGTAAAAGCCTATAGAACCAGTTTTCCTTGTTTCTCAACTCTTAATCACTAGGAGCAAATTACCCAGATCCCCAAATTCTGAAGTCTGAGCATTTGCAAAGCCCCACAGGTGATTGTGATGGAAACCAAGACCCGAGAGCCGTGAAGTATGCTTAAATTTGTTTCATATAACTTTACCAAGTATGAATACTACTTTATTAATGTCCTATAATTAATAATCTCATCTGGAATGTATTTTCCTTTTATTTCCACTGTATTTTCCTCTTCTTTGCATGACAGCAGTTTTCAGAGGGAACTCTCTCTGATTACCTAAGATTTGAACACAAGGTCCGTTTGCTCTGCAGAGTTTCTCACGCTGTGTCAAGTTTACTCATGAGCAAACTTTAGAGAACCCCCAAGATGAACTTCTACCGGTAAAGCACAGGCAGAAACTACCAGAAAACACTGGCACCTGAGGCACCCCACTCCCCAGGGCCTTCATTCTCCCCAAACAAGAAAGACACAGAGTGAGGTCGCCAAGCTGGTGACATAGGTCATTCCTGACTTCACTCCCAGCTCACAAAACAACTAACAATTACTCAAGAATAAGACACCATTAAGAGAAGCCCAGAATGTGGGGGTGAGGCTGAAGTACCCTCAGGGACTGAGAGAGTCTGCATCGAAGGTCAGAGAAGCAGCCACGCGCGGGCGGCATCACCCCACGCAAGCACCCCCCCGCCCGCCCCGCGCCCCCCCCCCCCCGCCAGAACAGCACAGCCCCGAGGCCTCCCCCGAGCCTGCCGCTCCCCCAGGGTGGAGAGCCCCAGGGGAGCACCCGGGCCCGGCCCCAGCACTGCGGGTCGCTTCATGGAAACGCATACCCTGGTTCCAACCCACGGGGACTGCAGAGGAATCTGCGGGGCTCGACCACCGGGAATCTGACAGAGAAGCGGGGAGGCACTTGGAAAACACCCAGCATTTGGATCTCGCCAGACGGAGTTCCTACCTGCAGCGCCCGAACAGTCCGAACCAGCATCTCTGCTGTCCGCAGAGCCACGAGAGACCGTGACCTGGGACCTCGGTGGGGTGCCGGTCCGCCCACCCTCCGGCAATGGAGCTATCGCACAACTCCAGCCACTGCTGAGCGTGGCAGGTCTCTCCTCTGCTCGGGAGAGGCTGGGAACACCGGGAAGAGCAACTGGAGCCCAGGCAGGAGCGCGCCTTCACAGGCCCGCCCACTGCTAATTACGGCTCCCAGTCACCTGGCCAGAGGGCCCGGAAGCTGTGTAGGAAATCCTACAGGCAGAGCTGATCATCTGCAGGGCAGAGGGTGGCCCCGTTCAGCCAGGGAACGTGGGGAGCGGGCAGGCTTGGAGTCAAGACCACAAAGAGCCTTGACGAGCCTGAAGTCCATCCCCTGACTCTGCCCAGGCAGGGGAGCGAATTCTTAGCCCCACCTGTGGCCCAGAGTAGCTCCTGGCCCTTCCCAGCTGTGGGGAACACCTGGGAGAGGGCCTGGGACCCGCACTCCAGTCCTGCCCAGGCAGGGGAGCTAATTCATAGGCCCGCCCGGACCAAAGTACAGCCCCAGGCCCCCACCTGAACAGAGACCCTGGTCAGAACACCTGGAAAGCTGCATAGCACAGCAACACTCCATTCGGCCAGAGAACTTGGGGCAGGAGATGGCTTGGGTCAAGACCAGGGGTCCTGCCGGTCTTGGAGCCAGGTCTCCCACCCTACCCAGGTGGGGAGACTCACTGGTTGCCTTGCCCATTGCTGAACACAGCCTGCACACTGCCCAACCAGGGAGCCTAACCAGAGTGCACAGCCCTACTTCCGGTGTGGCCCCTCAATATGAGGGCACAGCCTGTGGTTTCCCCGCCCACTGGGCAAAACCAGTAGCCCTGTCTGGCCAGAGAATTCAGTGCCTAATCTTGCCTGATCAGGTTTCCCAGTGACCATGCGGGCCGTGGGGTCCATTCTGCTGCCCTGTGAGGTCAGGGAAGCTAACTCAGAGCCCCACCGACTACTGAGCATAGCACCCAGTCCTGACTGTCTAGGAAGCTGAACCAAAGAACCCAGGCAACAGTGGAGCCCATCCTCCAGCATCCCCCACCCCTCACTCAGACCTAAGGCAACAGCCTCACCCAAAAATGACCCCACCCCGCCCGGTAGCAGGGCCCACAGCTGGACATTCCCAGCAGACACATTCAGAAATCCAAAGTAAGCTGACTGATGAACGGTCTCTGCCTAAGCAAACCTGCAAAACCTGGGAAAAGAAGACTACTTACTCATATGCATAGATACCAGTATAAAAAATGAACGATCACAAAACTCAGGAAACCATGAGGCTACCAAAGTAAACTAATAAAACTTTAATGACTGACCCTAAAAAAATAGAGATCTATGATCTGTCAAAGAATTCAGAATAATACCCAAGCTTTAGTCAACTACAAGAAACACAGACACCAAATGAAATTAGGAAAACAACGCATAAACAAAATGAAAAGTTCAACAAAGAAACTATTAAAAAACATTGGGGTGCCTGGGTGGCTCATTCGGTTAAGTGTCCGACTTCGGCTCAGGTCATGATCTCATGGTTCATGAATTTGAGCCCCACATCAGGCTCTCTGCTGTCAGCTCAGCGCCTGGAGCCTGCTTTGGATTCTGTGTCTCCTCGCTCTCTGCCCCGCTCCCACTTGCACTCGGTCTCTCTCTCAAAAATAAAAACATTTAAAAAATTTGTTTTTAAATAAAAAATAAAAAATAACAACATCAACAGGGGCACCTGGGTGGCTCAGTAGGGTAAGTGTTCCACTTCAGCTGAAGTCATGATCTCGTGGTTCGTAGGTTGTAGCCCTGTGTCGGGCTCCGTGCTGACAGCTCAGAGCCCAGAGCCTGCTTCAGCTTCTGTGTCTCCCTCTCTCTCTCTCTCTCTCTCTGCCCCTCCCCTGCTTGCACTTTGTCTCTGTCTCTCAAAAATAATAAACATTAAAAAAAAATTTATATAAAAAAAAAAATCAACAGAAATCTTAGAGCTTAAAAATATGATGACTGAAGAACTCAATGGAGAGCTTTCAAAAGCAGACTTAACTAAGCAGAAGAAAGTTATCAGTGACCTAGAGGACAGGACATTTGAAATTATTCAGTCAGAGAAACAAAAAGAAAGAGTAAAGAACGCCTATGGGATTTATGGAACACCATCAAAAGAAACAATAATCACATTATGAGAATTCTGGAAGGAGAAAAGAAAGAGAGAAGGTCAGAATGTATAATTAAAGCAGTAATGGTAACAACTGAAACTTCCCAAACCTGGGGAGAGAAATGGACATCCAGTTCCATGAGGCCCGAAGGACCCCAAATCGGTTGAACATGAATAGGGCTACACCACAACACATTATAATTAAATTGTTAGAACTGAAACACAAAGAATTCTGAAAGCAATAAAAGAGGAGAGAGAACTACACACAGGGAAACTCCCTAAGACCACAGGCAGATTTCTCAAAGGAAACATTTCAGGCCAGGAGGGACTAGGATGACACAGTCGAAATATTAAATGTCAACCAGGAATTCTATACTCGGTGAAGTTGTCCTTCAGAAATGAAGGAGAGATAAAGACTCTCCAGAAAAACAAAAAGCTGAGGGAGTGCATCACCACTTGTAAGACCAGCCTTCTTTGAGTGGAAGTAAAAGGACACTAATTAACATCATAGAAACATTAAAAGGTAGTATAAAACTCACTGGAAATGGTAAATATCTAATCAAAGATTCTATAATATGGGAACAGTGGTGTAAAATTCACTTACAACTGTAGGTGAAAAGTTAAAAAGCAAACAGTAAAAGTAACCATGACTATAATAAACTTATTACTGAATACACAATACAAAAAACATGTAAACTATAACATCAATAACCTAAACTGTATTAAACACAAATGAATTAAATTCTACAAAGTAAGTAAAATGGCTGAATGGACTCAAAAGCAAGTTACAACTACATGCTGTTTACAAGACTCACTTCAGCCTTAAAGACACACACACAGAGTGAAGAAAGAGATGGAAAAAGACCTTTCAAGAAATGATAACAAAAAAAAAAAAAAAAAAAAAAGAGGAGCTGTACTTTTATCAGACAAGACAGACCTTAAAAATGGTAAAAAGAAACAAAGAAGGTCATTAAACAGTGACAAAGGGGTCAATCCACCAAGTTGATATAACAACTGCAAATATTTATGCATCCAACATCAGACAACCTAAATATATAAAGCAAAAGCTAACAGAGCTAAAAGGAGAAATAAACAGCAGTACAAAAACAATTGGGGACTTTAATATCCCACTCTCAAATCAACACGGATAAACAATTCAGACAGAATCAATAAGGGAAACAGCAGATTTGAACAACACAATGGAACAAACGGACCTAACAGACACAAAGAAATTTCTGACAATAGCAGAATACACCTTCGTCTCAAGCACACACACAACATTTTCTAGGACACAAAATATGTTGAGCCACAAAACAAGCCTTGGCAAATTCAACAAGACTGATTATCATACCAAGTATCTTTTCCAAACACAGTGATATGAAACTAGAAAATAACAGGAAAGAAATTGGAAACCTCACAAATAAATGGAAATTATACAATACTTTCCTGAACAACCAATGGTGTGAAAGAGAAATTCAAGAGGAAATTAAAGCAGCTTGAAATAAAAATGGAAACAAAACATACCAAAACTTATAGGATGTAGCTAAAGCAGTTCTAAGAGGAAAGTTCACAGCAATAAACACCCACATTAGGAAACAAAGCTCTCAAATAAACAACCTAACTCTGTGCTTCAAAGAAGTAGAAAAAGAAGAACAAATTAAGCCCAAAGTTAGCAGAAGAAAGGAAAGAACAAACATTAGGGCAGAAATAAATGACATAGAGAACAGGAAAGTAACAGAAAAAAAATTAACAAAACTAAAAGTTGGTTCTCGGATAAGATAAAATTGACAAATTTTTATCTAGACTAACCGAGGAGAAAAGAGAGAAGACCCAATCCAATAAAATTATAAATGAAAAAGAAGACATTATAGTTGACACCACAGAAATACAAAGGATCATAGGAACCTACTATGAACCAACAAACAGGGCAAGAAGAAGAAACAGAAAAATTCTTAGAAACATAAAGCCTACCAACACTGAATTAGGAAGAAATAAAAAAACCTGAACAGCCCAATTACTGGTAAGATTGACTCGGTAATCAAAAATCTCTCAGCAAAGAAAAAAGCCCAGGGCCAGTTGGCTTCCCTGGTCAATTTTACCAAATATTTAAAGAATTAACAACAATCCTTCTCAAAGTCTTCCCAAAAAATCAAACAGGAAGGAATGCCCCAAACTCATTTTATGAGGCCAGCACTACCCTAATACCAAAGCCAGAAACAACACTCCAAAAACAAAACTACAGGCCAATATCCCTGATAAATACAGATGTAAAAATTCTCAATAAAATACTAGCAAACCTAATTCAGCAGCACATTAAAAAGATCACTCCTATGGAAGCCAGTTTGACAATAAATTATATTTAAAAAAAAAACAGACCAGGGCGCCTGGTTGGCTCAGTAAGTTGAGCAGCCGACTTCAGCTCAGGTCATGATCTTGCGGTCCATGAGTTCGAGCCCCACGTCGGGCTCTGTGCTGACAGCTCAGAGCCTGGAGCCTGTTTCAGATTCTGTGTCTCCCTCTCTCTGACCCTCCCCTGTTCATGCTCTGTCTCTCCCTGTCTCAAAAATAAATAAAAACGTTTAAAAAAATTAAAAAAACAAAAAACAAAAAACAGACCATTCACCATGATCAAGTGGGATGGTTCAACATACACACATCAATGTGACACATCACATTCACACAACGAAAAAAATCAGATCACCATCTCAACAGATGCAGAACAAGCATTTGACAAAATTTAACACCCATTCATGATTAAGAATTCTTAACCAATTCAGTATAAAAGAAATGTATCTAGGAGCACCTGGGTGGCTCAGTCAGCTGATCATCCTATATTAGCTCAGGTCATGATCTCATGGTTCATGAGTTCAAGCCCTGTGTTGGGCTCTGTGTAGACAAGCTCAGAGCCTGGAGCCTACTTCGAATTCTGTGTCTCCCTCTCTCTCTGCCCTCCCCTGCTTGTGCTCTCTCTCGCTCTTGAAAGTTTAAAAAAAAAAAATTTTTTTTAAATAAAAAAAAATTTGAAATGTGGGTGCCTGGGTGGCTCAGTCAGTTGAGCAACTGACTTCAGCTTGGGTCATGATCTCACGGTTTATGGGTTCGAGCCCCACGTCAGGCTCTGTGTGGACAAGCTCGGAGCCTGGAGCCTGCTTCGGATTCTGTGTCTCCTTCTCTCTCTGCCCCTCCCCCACTCACATTCTGTCTCTCTCTCTCTCTCTCAAAAATAAACATTTAAAAAATGTTTTAAAAAAAGAAATGTACCTCAACTGAATAAAGGCCGTACATGACAAGCCCACAGCTAAACTCACATTCAATGGCAACAGGTTGAAAGCTTTTCTTCTAAGATTAGGAACAGGACAAAGATGCCCACTCTCACCACCCCTATTCAACCTAGTATTGAAAATCCTAGACTCCACCAAAAACAGACCAAATCAATGAATTCAATAAAGTTAAGGATACAAAATTAACATACAAAAATTAGTAGTATTTCTATACAGTAACAATGAATTCTCTGAAAAAGAAATAAAGAAAATGATCCTATTTACAACAGCATCAAAAACAAGGAAATACTTAGGCATAAACTTAATGAAGGAAGTAAAAGATCTCTAACCTGCAAACTACAGTGATGAAAGAAATTGAAGACACAAATAAAGGGAAAGGTATCCCACATTCACGGATTGGAAGAATATTGTTAAAATGTCCTACTACCCAACCACCATATATAGAATCGGTGTAATCCGTATCAAGATTCCAACGGCATTTTTTATGGAAGTAGGAAAAAAAAAACAATTCTAAAATCTGTATTTAACCACAAAGGCCCCTGAGCAGCCAAAGTAATCTTGAGAAAGAACAAAGTGGGAAGCATCACACTTCCTGATTTCAAGCTACATTATTAAGCCATAGTTATTAAAACAGTCTGATTGGCCTAAAAACAGATACATAGACTAATGGACCAGAATCAAGAGCCCAGAAATAAATCTATGCATGTATGGTCAACTAGTATTTCACAAAGGAGCCAAGAATACTCAATAAAGACAAGACAGTCTCTTCAATAATGCCCAGCGCTGGGGAAACTGGACAGTCGCATGTAAAAGAGTGAAACTGAATGCCTATCTTACACAACTCACAAGAATTAACTTGAAATGAATTAAACACTTAAATGTAAGACTTGAAACTGTAAAACTCCTAGAAGAAAACATAGGGAAAAAAACTCCTGGACATGGGTCTTGGCAATGATTTTTTGGGTATGAAACCCAAAGCACAAGCAACAAAATAAAAAATAAGTATGTGAGACTCTGTCAAATTAAAAAGCTTCTGCACAGCAAAAGAAACCATCAGCAAAATGGAAAGACCTATGAAATGGGATTTGCAAACCACATACCAGATAAGGAGTTAATATCCAAAATATATAAAGAACTCATACCACTCAAAACACACGTGCACGTGTGCGCGCGCGCGCACACACACACACTAAAAACCCAAATAATCCAATTTTAAAAACAGGTAAAGGACCCAAACAGACATTTTTCCAAAGATACACGTGGCCAACAGGTACATAAGAAAGTCCTCAACATCACTAATTAACAGGGAAATTCAAAACAAAACCGTAACAAGATATCGCCTCACACCTGTTAGAATGGCCATCATTAAGAAGACAAGAGGTAACAAATGCTGGTGAGGAAATGGAGAACAGGAAACCCTTGTGCACTGTTGGTGGGACTGTAAAATGGTGCAGCCACTGTGAAGAACAGGATGGAGGTTCCTCAAAAGTTAAAAATAGAACCACCATATGATTCAGCATTCCTACCTTTGGTAACGTATCTAAAGGAAACAAAAACACTATGTCAAAGAGCTTTCTGCACCCCATGTTCACTGAGCATTAGTCACAAAAGCCAAGACATGGAAACAACCCAAGTGTCCATTGACAGGTGAATGGATAAAGAGGCTGTGGTATACTCTCTCTCTCTCTCTCTCTCTCTCTCTCTCTCTCAATCTCTCTCTCTCTCTGTCTCTCCCCCCCCACACACACACACATGGTATGAAATATGTATATTACACACATATAACATGGAATAGTACTCAACCATAAGGAAGAAGGAAATCCTGCTGTTTGTGACTCATGGATGGAATTTGAGGGCATTATGCTAAGTGAAATAAGCCAGACAGACATAGAGAAATACTGCATGATCTCATACATGGCATCTACAATCTATTAAAAAAGAGCCCAAGAGTGAGAGAGCGATAGACAAACTAACTCATAAAGATCAGATTTGTGGTTACCAGAGGAAGGGGCTTGGATGAGAGAATTGGATGAATGTGGTCAAAAGGTAAAAATGTCCAATTTGTCTAGAATAAATCAGTACCAGGGAGGTACTGCACAGCACGATGACAGTTAACACTACGGCAGGACCACGTGAAAGTCGTTAAGAGAGTAAATACTAAGAGTTCTAATCACAAAGACAAAACTGTTTTCGTTCTCTTATTTTTGTGCCTGCAGGAGACGACAGATGGTAACTAAATTTATTGTGGTGATCATTTCACAATACATAGAAGTCAAGTTATTGTACTGTATACCTGGAGCTTACCCAGTACTGTATGTCAATTATATCTTAATAAAACTGGGAAAAGGAAATGACACAGAGTTATAAACATTATTAAATTTTATTAACAAAAACTTTGTACATTTTCTTTAATACATGTGGAATTTTACATCTAGGTAAAATAACAACACATTCAAAATTTACCATTTATACAAATTGTTACAGAATAACAACCAGTGGGTTAAATAAGTAAAATAAACCACACCGATTTTTTTAATTATCTACAAAAGATTTGACTTTCTTTAAAATTCCCCTGAACATATAAAAATAAATTAATTTTACTTTTCAATTAAATCTACCAATTAGAAATATTACAAATCAAAATATCAATGTTATGAATTTTTCACAATACAAAACAGATTCACAAAACCTTATTTACAGAAATGAGGTAAGAACTGTGCAATGTTTAACCAAGAGACATATTGCAGAATTAACATGTTCTTCCAGCTAAGTACACAGTGGAGGTCTAATTACAGCTGGGTCTTTTCCACTAATAATTCACACATTTGAGAACAGTTCAGTGATTACATCCCCAATTGTTTAATTTCTACTCTGCCATACCGTCACCCCAGGGGCGTGGCTACCCCAAGTGTAAGGACTGTAAATACAGATTTCACCTGTTTCAGGAACTGCAGTTGTTCGGTCTGTTTGAAATCACTGTCAGTAAACGGGAAGTTGTTTAAACTAACAACAACAACAACAACAACAACAAAAACAAAGTAAAAAAAATAAACTAAAAACCTTACCAAATCCACTCATTTTTCTTGTGACTCATTAGTGGATAAACACCCAGGTAATAGTTTTGCCTGAGCTATCTACAGTGGCATAGAAAGTTTTCAATCAAGGCAGAAGCACGGGGAAGGCTGCTGTGCGGCACCGACTGCTCCCACTACTCACAGGACTGACGACGCTGCAGGCTCGGCTGTCCAGAGCCGTTTCAACACAACGGAGGTACGAACAGGCACTTGATTCAGGCCAAACCCTGCCAGCAGTTTCCAGAGTGGCCCCTCTTTCTGAAAGAAATCTTTCACTTTGAATTGATCTGGTTCCCCCAGCAGCCTTAGAACTCACTTAACTCAAAATATGAGTAGTTAAACTTTAAAACACGAGTAGGTCTAAGCACTTTAAAAAAAAAAAAAAAAGTGTTTAGCAAAAGAAAATTACCTTTAGCAGAAGCAGACATTACCAGCCTACCTTGATTACCAAAATTGGCCAAATCCCAACATAAAGAAAATTTTTAGAACAAAGATTGCCAAGCCTCAGTTGATGACCTATTAATTTGCAATATTTAACCAAGAAAACTCCAATAGAAGAAATTGGGACAGTTCCTTAAAATCTGTCTTAAGATCGGACTCACAGAGCAAGCATACTGTAACCCAAACAAAAGACTGTATTTCATATTCCAACTTGTACAACAAAATCAAAGTTTATAATGGAACACGTCTTTAGTTTTGCTGTTCATCTCTCCAATTTATAACAAAATGAGTTGTGCACCAACTATATTAAATTTCTCTTAGGTTGATAAATTCATTGCATGTAAATTATTTCATTGACAAAAGTTAGTTATTAAATTTTTTTCTCAAAGTTCAAAAAAATCTGGGTTGAGGGATGGGGGGCATGGAAATTCCATTTCAGTGCAACAAAGCAACAAGAAAATTAATCAAAGCCTTACAAGAATGTCCTTGTGGCAATTAATCCTTTGCTGTGCAGTTCATTTCTTGTCGCATTTCTTCATAGGTGTAGGAGGGCTGCAATGGCAGCCAGATCAAGTGCTAGAGCAGCAGGAGAGGCAATTTCTAGAGGTTTCTCAAGTGTCAACTTTTCTCTTGAGTGACAGGCCCAGTTTTATCACTAAGTCTCTGCAGTTAAACAAAATCAAAGGCATTAGCTAAACGAATTTGTGGCCCACACTTGAGGTAACCTTCTCTTAAACTGGGATTAAAACTGAGATAAATGGTGGTACATATGGTTATTCCAATCTTCTACAAGTTGGCATGACTACTTCTCCGCACAATATAAAGACATGAATTTACTGATAAACATTATTGGCTGCTTTATATTAACTTCAGCAGGGCACAAAGACAGAAGTGCCCACCTGAAGGTCAGAAGTAGAGAACGGATGTAAATATCATCCCCCAAATTGACTTTTTCCACAAAAGTAGTAACATGGTGTTGTAGAAAATGAACTAAGAAAGTCATAGTTCTGCTCCCACATGTCCTATTTGTCCCTTAAGCTTTAATCTCTTTGAGTCTCCTTTTTACTATCTATAAAAAAATTTTAAAGTCTTCAAAGACTGAAATCACATATACTATTGTATCTATAACAGAGATAACATTATAACACAGAGTAGGGTACTCAGAAATATTATTTCCCAGCCTTGCTTTTCTCCCATTAGGTCATACTGCTTATTTTCCTTATTTACTATTGTGGTTTTCCATTATTTTAAAACCAAAAGCTTTTCCATTAAAATATGCATTCCATTAGAAAATGCATCCCGGTACAACTCAGGAAAGGGCAGCTTATAAATCCACGCGCACCTCGTTTTGTTGCGCTTCGCTTTATTGCACCCCCCCCCCAAACTGAAGGTCTGTGGCAACCTTGTGTCAACCAAGTCTGTTGCTGCTATTTTCCAACAGCATTTGCTCAGTTCGTATCTCTATGCCACATTTTAGTAATTCTTGCAGTATTTCAAACTTTCTCATTATTATTATAATCGTCAAGGGGGTCTGTGATCAGTGATTACAACTTGCCGAAAGCTCAGATGTTAGCACTTTTTCAGCAATGAAAAGCAGTTTCGATTTAAGGTATGTACTTTGTTCTCTTAGACATAATGCTGCCGCACACAGACTACGGTACAGTGTAATTTTTATATGCCCTGGGAGCAAAACAATTCATTTGACTCACTTTGTTATTGTTACAGTATTTGCTTTGTTGCAGTGGTTAACAGTGGCACTGAACTCCCACTACCTTCAGGGTAAACCCGTAATTTTCTTTTTTAACACAAGAAAAAATTGAGAAAGGAGAAAAACGGTGTAAGAAGTTCCTACATGAATACAGAATCACTGAAATTTCCCACGTCTGGGAAACACTGGAGAGGTGACTAGGTTTGTGATAATGACAGTATTCACCATCAGGAAGTCAGAGAAACAGTGGGGCAAAGGCACCGAAGAGCTGATGACAACCAATAAACCTGGATTTTGAACCAACTCTTGTTCACTAAAGACAAACTAAAGCTTCTGAGGACGAACAACACAGTAAACAGCAAGCTTTCAAAGTGACAGAAAAGAGCAAACATGGTGACTTTCCACACCGTTATCTGCCAAGTGTCCCACCTCATTGTTTCCCTTCTTCCTTTTCCTGACGTCCAGTCTCCATTCTCTATCCCAATATCCTTCCTCTAACACGGCTCTGCCCTGAACTCGAATTTAGGGGGGAAACATTTATACTCCAGTAAAGTAGACCTGATTGAAGGGGGGAATTAACAGAGAGAAACAGCCTCAAAATGTGTGCTGCTATATGGACAGTACACTGTCCCTGCATTTATTTTTAATTTATCTTCATGTGTACGGTGAAAGGGTAAGATGCTGTCAGTTAAAGGAAATTAATAAAAAATTTAAATTCCATTACAAGTGTGATTATGTTTACTTTCTTTTTAAAATTCATCTGGCAGAGTAACTGGAGTGCCCTAAAATTTATGCATTAATCTTATTATAAATATAATTCAGTTTTAGAAAGTACTTTAAAGCAAAATAATAAAAATATTCCAAAATTATCTAGACTGGTTTTATAATTACAGATTAATTAGACAGAGATCCTCAAAAAACCCCAACTATTAACTTTTGAATGGACTGTCCCATACCACTTACTACATAGCTAAAATACATTTTCATTTTCAAATTGCTAAATTATAAAACGTCCTTCAAACCATATGCACAAATTTAAACCAATATACTCAGGGGACACAGAAACTGGCTTGGGTCCTTCATGTTTACACTGGCCAGCTGCTGAAACAACTGGTTTTAAGATGAAATTATCAGGGGAATAATACGTCTAAAAAACAGTAAGAGGAAAACTAGAGACAGTCATCTCTGATTAATCAATACAATTCTTTTCCTAATTCCACGAGACAGAATAAAGCAAAGACACTTACCGTTACTTTCTGACTTGCACCGTCGCCGTGGATGGTGAGGAAGGGGTTGGTGGTTGCGGGGTGAAGCGGCGGCGCCTGGGTGCCCGCGAGCAGGTTGTTGATCGGTATTTGCGTGGGCCCAGGCATCTGGAGCTGCTGTAGCTCAGGCTGGTGGTGCTGCTGGTGGTGGTGCTGTTGCATCAACTGATACAGAAGGGCCTGATGTTGTTCCTTAGGGAAGAACACGTGCGACAAGATGAGTTCCCGGACACAGAATTCAGCAGGCAGTGAAGCCTGACTTTCTGTTTTCTTCTTTACATTAGATAATACTAGATATTTATTTATTTATTTATTTTCCCCCCAACGTTTATTTATTTTATTTTTGGGACAGAGAGAGACAGAGCATGAACGGGGGAGGGGCAGAGAGACAGGGAGACACAGAATCGGAAACAGGTTCCAGGCTCTGAGCCATCAGCCCAGAGCCCGACGCGGGGCTCAAACTCCCGGACCGCGAGATCGTGACCTGGCTGAAGTCGGCCGCTTAACCGACTGCGCCACCCAGGCGCCCCAATAATACTAGATATTTAAATAGAGGTCACATTCATACTACTAAGAAAGAAAACGAGTATCTCATCCAGAAAAATACACTGCACTAGGTAATAACCATCTGCTATAAAATGTCTGTATTATTAGCGAATGGCGTATTTTCAAAACAGGGCAAACCAATATAGGAGATCTCTATTCAAATTAGGTTATCCATGATAATGAAGGGCAGCAGCAGCCTAGAAGTCACAAGTTATCTGGATCTGAGTTCAGAAGGTGGGCCATTCTCATTCTCAATTCTGGGAACCTAAAGACACTTTCCAATTTCTCATTCATGTCAACAGAGAGTCCTCTCTTGCTGTAGTTATGAGACTATTCTTTGCAGCAAATATGTATTTTATTTCTTGAGTGTTTTACTATGTGCCAGCCAATGTTTTGAGACATATCAGTGGGGGGAAAAAATCTCTGCCCTCTGTGTCTCAGCCTGGTGGGGGGAAGAGGGAGAGACAAACAAAAATGTTACCATGTGATTATCGGTAAGGATCCGGGTAAACAGGAGGGTAAGACAGTACAGCAGGGGTGAAAGTCTGAAACACACTGGTCAGGGCAGTTCGCACTTAGACAAGGACTTGGGAGGCAAGGAGGGAATTCGCTACGTGGGTTTGGGGGAAGGGAGGGGACTTCTAGGCCGATGAAGCAGCCAGTGCTAAGGGGCGGTGTGGGGGTATACCCAGTGTGATCAGGGAACAGCCAGGGGCCCGGGGGCAGGCAAGAGACAAGTGCACAAGTAGGACACGTGGGAAATGTGGGCCTCACGGTGGTAGGCCGTGAACACTCTGGCTTCTTCTCAGAGGAATATGGGAAGCCGAGGAGGGATGCAGTCTGACTTGGGACTTCTTGATGGATTCAATGTGAGGCATCAGACAAGAATGAAGGAGGACTGCAAGGTTTTTGGCTGGAGCAGCTACAGGTACGGTGCTGGCTTTGGCTAAGGTAGGCAAAACTATGGGTGGAGCAGGTTTGTAACAGATCAGCAGTGCAGTGTTGGACGTGTTATGCTTGAAATGTCCGTTAAAATACCCAAGTGGAGATCTCAAATAAGCAGCTGGATACAGGAGTCTGAAGTTCCAGAGAGGGGCCTGGGCTGACGAGGGAACATGCACACATATTTCAAGCGGGGAATGCAGGATGGGATTTAAGTTCTTTGACTGGAGGAGGAGATCACTGAAATCTAGGATAGTCTAAAACTGAGAGGCTGAGGTGAAGAGGAGGAGGACCCAGGAAAGGAGGCTGAAAAGGAATGAGTGGTTAGGTAGGAAGAACACCGAGATAATGTGGTATCCCGAAGGCTAAGGGAAGAAAGTTTGCAAGGAGCAGGGAGTGATCAACTCCGTCAAATGCTGTTGCCCGACCAAGTAGGAAGAAGAACGACACTGCCCACTGGACTTAGCGGGACGAAGGCCATTCTGGGAAGCAGAAAAACGGGGCAGCAGTTGGTGGGGCTGGGGAGTGGCCAAGCAAGAGTTTTTCTTAAAATGAGAGAAGCAAGTATGCCTTAAAACAAAGCGCGATGCCTGTAAAGGAACAAACGTCACCCCACAACCTTGGCCGACAAAGAAAAGGTAGGGTTTAAACCACTTCGGTTCTTGTGGCCTCTAAGCAACAGTTGCCAAAACCTCCTAATCAACCATGTTCTAGAAATGAGACTATTATAATCTTGATGAACAGGAAGAACCCCCAAAAAACTGAATTTTAGTACTTCACATTAAGATGAGAAAGAGGTAAGAAAACGAGGCCACAATTTAGTGCAGCCATTAAAGAAGAATTTATATACGATCTCTCTTTTTACCACCGTAAGAACAGTAACAGTGAAAATGATGATCCAGAATCAAAACAAGTATTTTCAATATATTTTTGACTAAAGCAAAAAGTGGGTAGATACATTTTATTTTCAAAGATTTTAATTTTTTAAAGAAGATTTAAAAATATGTTTTTAAGTTTATTTACTTTGAGATAGAGTGTGCATGAGCAAGTGGGGGAGGGGCAGAGAGTGAGAGGGGGAGAGAGAGAATCCCAAGCAGGCTCTGCACTGTCAGTGCAGAGCCCAATGCAGGGCTCAAACCCAGGAACTGGGAGATCATGACCTGAGCCGAAGTCAGACGCTTAACTGACTGAACCACCCGGGCGCCCCACTTTTTTCTTTTTAAGTAGGCTTCACGCGTAGCACAGAGCCCACAGCGGGGCCTGAACTCACAAATCCAAGATCAAGACCTGAGCTGAGATCAAGAGTCTGACACTTAAGTGACTGAGCCACCCAGGCACCACCCCCACTCCACCCAGGCAGTAGATACATTTTAGAAAAAAATTACAAACAAAGGCTAAAATTCTGAGTTAATTAAATAGTGCATTCTCCAAGCAGTCCAACTCAATGAAGTACGCTAAGGAAATAGAGCTGGACAGAGTCACTGACCACATCTAACCCCGTCTCGCTTTAAGTTTATGACTGCACAGGGCCAGTCAGAGTTCCTTGCATGTGAGCCACACACTTCCAATCTTTTTTTTTCTTTTTTTAAACACTTTGTCTTTAAGTAAATCTCTACACCCAACACGGGGCTCGAACTTACAACCCCAAGATCAGCAGTCATATGCTCTACCAAGTGAGCCAGCCAGGCACACCCTCCTCCCCCCCCGGCACACACACACACTTCCAATCTTGGTCAATTCTTCCTCTCTTCTTCAAGACACCTATTCCACGTTTACTTCTCACCAAAAGCACAACTGCCAAAAACCTCTAGACAGCCAAATCCAGTGGTCAGTTCTTGTCCTCCCAGAAACATTTTACACAACTTGAGTCTTACCTTTGTTCAGATATTTATATTTCTGCATCCTTTCCTTGGACTCCAGACTCCTACAACTGTCCAGTCCACATCTCACCTGAACATCTAAACACCCGTGGCAAACTCGGCCTGCCTGTAACCGAACTTCCGTTTTCTCGGCAAAACCTGCTGCTCCTCCGAGTCTTCCAAATCTCAGGAAGACTCAACACCCAACTGTTTAGGACTCCTCTTTACCTTGAATGTCTGACAAACAAGTCTTGTTGGTTCTATCTTCAAAATACACAATCCCCGACAGTCGCCTGCCCTTACTTACACTGTTCTACGACGCTACATCTTGTCTGCGAACTACTCCAATAGCCTCCCTGTTTCTTCTTTTGCCACCATCTCCCCTCCCGACACATACAGACCATCTCCCACGCAACAGCTACGCCGATCTTTTAAAAATGTGAATTGTTATATCACTGTTATTCTGTTCACATCCTCCAATTAATTCTTTAAAATAATCCTCCAAGGAAAAGTGAGGCTATATGCAACAAGATTTTAAAAGGTGAGATACTTATTAAAACGAGGTGATTAGTACACTATATACTATTTTGACACATTTGACAATTTCCACAATAGACAAGCTTAAAAAAACGCGAATGGCTTTTCATCATACTTAACATCTAAATTTCCTGCCCCGGACGGCCAAACAAGGCCCTCCTTTACTCTGCACCAGCCTCTCTCTTATTCTGCAGTCATGCCGGCCTTTCTAGTGTTCACAACATAAAAAACATGCAGTCTTTCACAACTGTCTCCCTTCCATTCACCCATGCCCCAAATTCACGCTCCTTCAACTGTTAATTCAGGTCTGTACTCAAAAGTCACATACGCGAAGAGGCAAGACTCTCTTATGTAGAAAGGCCCCCGTCCCACTGTTCCTCTGTCCCCTCATCTTCCTTTATTTTTCTTCTCAGTACCTCACTACCAAAAGCTATACATGTATTTATCGTCCATCTCCACTGTCAGAGCGAAACTCCGTGAAAATACAAAGTCGCCCTCATCACATCACCATGGTCTCCAAGAGGACCACGCTACATGGTCTAATATTCGTAAATGAATAGGTAATAATGTCGCCACAGGTACCACAGACTATACCAAATGGCAAGACAAACTGTTTTTGGGTGACGCATCCCATAATGCTGTTCACAAAGTGGATAACCTATACCCACACTGAACGCCTACTACAACTTGGGTCACTTGCTCCTAATAAAAATCAAGTATTATCAAAATACAGAACTTACTGGCGTGAGCTGCTGAGAATTTAACAACTGCTGAAACTGCTGTTGGTGAAGATACATCTGTCTTTGCTGGTCAGAAAGTAATCCTAGTCCTGAGGCACTGAAAAACGATCACAATTCTTACTTTCTACTAGATACCTTTAATGGTTTTTAACATGTAAAATGAAAGACAACTTTACAACTTGACGTTCAATAAGTTAGCAAAGTCAAAGTTTTAAACACTTTCTGATCACAAAATCATGCACAAATATCTTATTTCCCTTTCTCTCTGTATACAGATAAACAAGAATTCACATTGTCAAGAGACGTTTTGTTTTCCTTCTTATTATAAACCAAGAAGGCACTAAGTAGTTTATGGAATAGAAATTTAAATGTGTTTGTAACATGCATGTAATAATTTTTATTTGTTTAAGGAGAATTTAACCCATACTAAGTAAGACATATGTAAAACAAAGAAAGAATTTCAACTACTAATTGACTTGACCTAACCTTTTTTTTTTTTAATGGTCCCAATGGTCAGTAAAATTAAGCACCAATCAAAAGGGAGCCAGAAGAAATAGTTTACTAGTATCCCCTGCAATCCATTTAAAATGATTTATTCCTCAAAAGTATGTTCGTTAACAACATGGCTTTAGTCTCCCTATTTTGAAGTCAAATGAAATGCCAGTACAATGAAACAGTTTCACTCACTGGAAATTCAAGATAAATATTTGACCTTCACCGGTACCAAAAGCTTTGATTATAAAATTAGCAAAATTGCATAGCTCAATTTTAAGAAATCAATATTCATATGTGATCTCATTACAATACTGTTTTTCTTCGGAATTTATTATACATGAAGGTATCGTAAGGGGATGAAGGTACAAGGGGAGAGAACACAGATCAAGAATGAAATTTTTCGCACAGAATATATTTCATGCTTTGCTACTAACAGTGATTTCATTTTGTTTTATCTGAATGACTTAAGTTTCAAAAACAGTTCTCGCAATAACACAGTTGGCCTAGAAGTTTGCTGGATTTTAATTTCTTTGACTGCATCTACAAGAAGCACATTAAAACTCCCAATCTAACGCATGGACAGCACTAGTACTGTGTGGCACGGAAAAACCCAAAGTATAATTAAGTGGAGTTTCTTACCTGTTAGTCAGTGTGGCTGGCATTGGATGTGTTGCATTAGGTGGTACAGTGGTGTGGGTGAGGGGGGTAGGGTTCTGTGATATTGTGACAGGGGTCTGAATAACCCCATTTAAAGCTCCTACAATGCCATTAATTGCCAGTTGGTTACCTGGCAAAGCTCCAATTATTCCACCCACTCCAGGCACTGCAGGAATGGTGGATGTTACAGTCTGCATTCCACCAGCCAGTGCCCCCACTGTCACACCATTGACCTGCTGAACTCCGCTAACGCCTGAGCCCGGCTGCGCTGGACTCTGCCCAGCGGGAGGTGGGGTAGAAAGAGCAGAAGAGCTGCTGGTGCTCTGTCCACTGGAGGTCAAGTCCTAATGCAAGAAGGAACAGAAACTTAAGTGTGGAAGAACACAGCAGAACTGTGTAATATCATTTGAAGCCATTCAATGGGATCTACTATTGTTCATCAGAAAAACACAGAAACTAACCACACCCAAATTACCTGATTTAACACAGGAAGAGAATTATCAGGTAAAAAGCTGTTTCCCAGATGAGGGCTCTTACTGCTGTTCAAGGAATCAGTAGTAGGAGCTAGAATAATAAAAGACAAAAAGAAACCTATTTACCCTGTTAAATTACGTCATGTGTAAGATTAAAGGCTTATCTAAAAAGCTTATCCTGAAGCCCACATTAAAAACACTTAAATATTAAGTCTTGCTATTTCTAATACCAGTTTAAATGGGAAAATCTATACCTCTATTGAAGACTATGGCTTTAAATCAATAGAGATCACTACACATTTAAATAACTACTATCGTTAAATTATGTACTAAAGAAGTCAGAGCAAATTCAAGTCGATCACTTAACAGATTCTTCACGTTCTCTGAGAATAAGCTATCATTCCTTCTCTTAACCATCTGCATGTAACTGGTAACCAGTTATTATTCACTTATTATGAAAAAGATATTGAGAGTCTATCCTACTTTCCCTTAGATACAAAATAAGCATTTCACACTTACCATTCTGTGCTGAAAATGCATGCATTTGATGAGATGGGCTAGGATTTGTCGTTATTGTTGGAAAAGGCACTGAGAGCTGTGCATTCAGTAACTGAAGACGTTCTTTTTTGGCTGTCAAGTTTTTAATCTGTTCTTCTAATCTTCGATTTTCAACTTGAAGTTGATGTAATGACTTCAGCATTCCTAAAACTAGCAAACATTTGGATGGCTTTAATAAGGACAAGTTCCCACACACGACTAAGTATTTTACAGACCTAAGTGTCAATAACTTAAGAAATAAGTTAAAATAGGAAAGCGGAAATTCTGTAAAGCACTTTTATATTACTAGGTTTTATTTCTAAATTTCCTTTTATTTCTAAATTTATATGTAGATATAAATTGGGAAATAAATAAATACAGCATAATGTATGTGTGTGTATGTAAGCATAAAGGGATAGTGGGCCTGGATAATACCTTCTGGAAACTTTGTTGCCACGTATCAAAAAAATCCGCCCACCTGGTTCAGGTAATTTCCCTTTCTCAAACAAAACTGATAGGACGTTTACGTTTTATTCTCGCCAAAATAAAAACCTAATCACAAAGTCGAAGTGCCTGCCCCAATCTTTCATTCAAATCGTAGTTCAGATGGGAAAGAATCCCTCCAATATCCCTCACCGCAATCAAGAGCGCAAGTGCGTGCGCGCAGCTCGGTTCCGCTCAGCGAGGGCGAGCCGCCCGGCCTGCTGCTGCTGCACACGTTGCCCAGCAGGGAGCAGTGTGCGCGCACCGCAGCCCACATCCCAACTCCCACAGGAAGGCGTGTGCTGTCTGTAAACGAGGCCGTTTCCATCCGGCCTCGTCACCTCAAATACAGTTTCGATTCCTCCCACCACTCGGACGTCTCAACTGACAACACAGAGTAGTTATGCCAGGGTGATGGACGCTTTAAAAGTTCTATGTACGTATTAAAAGTTGTGTTTGTTTAACATGCCCTCAGGGCCTTCCGAAGACACAACTGTACTGGTACAGCCGTCTGTGGTCATTTCCCAAGGATTTAACTTTTATCCCTCCTCTTCAAAATCCCACAAAGAAGCCCTTAGTGTACCCAAATGAGATGCAATAAGACTAAGCTAAACCTGTCCTCCAGCTATCATGTTTAAAGGATTATCCCGGCATGAATTTCCTCACAGTTAGCATTTTTTGTCAAGGCACCATTCACAAAAAAAAAAACAAAAAACAAAAAAACCCAAACAAACAAACAAACAAAAAACAATTTATGGCACTTGTCTACTAACAAGAAGCAAAATGTTTTGTTTTAGTATAATAAAGCAGCAAAAGTTTATATCCCCAAATGATAAAAAACCATCTATTTTTTCCCCCCCCAAAATATATATCCTTAACACTATCCCAGCTTCTCCAGCTACCTACCACTTACAGGAACTTTGCTTTTTTGGCTTTTTTCACCCATGGCCCTCCATAATACTTAACACTGGAAATACTAAATATGTATACAAAGATATATATATGGGTATAGATACAGATATATGATACAACTTAATAAGTGAATATTTAATGAATGAAAATTGTATGTAATTTAGTAATCGTTATTCTTGCTCATCTAAATTGTAAAATTAGGAAGACAGCTTGCCATACTTGACTATATGCATTCTTAAAAATGAATTCTCTAGAGGTAAGCAAGTTTTCTTCCAACAAGTGAAGAGAAGATGTAACTCACGTGTTTTAGTAAAATGTGAAAACTGGTAAGAACAAAGTACCAACGTTAAACTAATTCAAAAGAGTAATAATAACCACTCAACAGATAAGTGCTTACTATGAGCTAGGCAATGTTCTTCACATTTTTTATGCCATTTAATCCTCAAAACAACACTATGATATAGGTACATTATTATTCCCATTCTACAAATGGGAGATTAAAGCATACTGACATCAAGAAATTTGCCCAAGATCATATTGTTAAGAACAGGTAAAGTGAAGTCCAGTAGTAAAACTGTAGAATCCCTATTAAACCACCACTCTATACTTTCTCACCATATTACAGAAAACATATTTCATAATTTCACTGCTACTCCTGATGAAGTGTGTCTGTTACATCCATCCATCTGTCTGTCTGTCCATCTATCTTTCTGTAAAGACATGAAAAGAATACTTACTGTCACTAGGAGTACCCTGTTCTAATAAAAACTGCTGTCCTTCACTCCACTGCCTCTCCAAAAGCTGTTCTATGCTGGCTGCTACTGGAGGCAGATTTTCCAAACTGCTGTTGACTGGTTGATCATAGCGAATCTGTAAGCTGCTTACAGGAGATCTGTTGAAAATATTAACTCTCAGGTTAAACAGAAAGAGAGTGCATTTACGCTTCTTACCTTATGCTGGCCCGTTTCCCGTACAAGTTTTCTAACTCTAGGCTGCCTATGCTGGAAGAATGATAAAACCATTATCCACCCTAAAATTGAGTAATTACCATTCTTCCTCCCCAAATTATAAAAATCACAGAAATAGCTGGCTAGAGTCAGTAATTAAAAACCACTAGAACACATAAACACAACACCAATAATCTCTGAAATAAGCTGTAAAAGAACTCGATACAGCCTTAGACAAAGGAGGGAAAGATAGTATTAGAAAACTTTAAAATAATTAGCCAGAAAAGAAGAGTTCCACAATTCTGCTTTAATATGCAAAACACCAGAGGAACACTGTACAATTATAATAATGTAGAAAGCATTTTAATACACAATCAACAGAATCTCAAATATCAGTAAAAAGAAATTTTTAATGATTTTGAAGGAACCCTTTGTTTTAAAGTAAAAAAATACTTATTTTCTAGTATTTTCAGGATTAAGGAGCATTAGCAAGACCAAAGTAAATTTTTATTTGAGCCCTTTATACACATTTTTCTAAAACGTCTTAGAACTGTACTTCAAATGGTAATAACTCTTTCAAAGCAAATATTACTTATATTAAGATAAATATATAATGTTCTCTCGTCCACTTTTTGTCTTAAATTAGTAAGCATGCCCATTTCTGGTCTCCAGCCTCTACACTAACATAATATATTAGTAAAGGGCTTTGGAGTTTCCAAAGTGTTTCCATGTAATTATCTCATATGATCGTCACAACGAGAGAGAGAGAGAGAGAGGGAGAGAGAGAGAGAGAGAAAGAGAGGGAGGGAGAGGGAGGGAGGGAGGGAGGAGTCAAAAGCGTGGCTTATTGGTTCCATTTCTACAGGAGGAAACAAGATGGAGCTTTAGAGACTTGTCCAAAGACAAGTAATGGTAATGGCCGGTAAATGGCAGAGCTGGGGCCACAACTCAGGTCTCTTAACAACCACCGGTGTTCTGCCACTGCCTCAGTATGCTTCTCTATAAAAATCTCTTTGAATAACAAGTTAGACAAATGAGGTTTTTTATTCTACACATAAACATCACATGCTACATATAGTTGACCATCCCTCTTCAAATAATACATTATGCCAGGATACTTTAGGCTATTACATGTCAGGCTGATTTTTAAAGGATAACATAAAGTTGGAAATATATGCTAAAAATAATTTAGTATGATTTATTGTTGGAAATTCCATTTAGCTAATGAAAACCTGAGAACTATTGTGCTAAGCAAAATAGCACTAAGGGATCTCGCAGAATTTCTGGGTAGTTTCTAGGATATTTTAAGAGGGGAACATGGACATGCTTCCTCCACTAAACACACGAGCAAAAGTCCGCCTAGTTTTCTACTTTGAAAAGAAGAATAATAGAATAGTACAGAAGTAATCACAGCATAAAATTACAAATTAGTCGGTTGATGTTATCGTGTGCTTCTGATTCCTAGTTTCAAAAGAAGAAATATTTCATTTCCTATATAGTGCTCAATTATGAAAAATACTACTACTTTTAGGTCATCCAAGAATTTTATAGGAAAAGACACACCTAGTGGTACCACTAGAAAATAGCAAAATTCGACGTTACTGAACTAATCTACTGATAAAGATGTTCCTTAACAGACTTTACCAATATATCAGCAATACAACAACAGATACTAACAGTATCATCGCATGAAAAATTTAATTTTTAATAGAATTTTTAAGTTTGCATAGTTGAAAAAAAAAAAAAAAAGACTCCAGAATGGGCTTTTCCCTCCTTCTGTTCTCCATTCTCACCCAGTCTAACCATGCTTGAGGCACAGTTTACAAAATTAGACAGCAGAGAGAGAGCAAACAAACTAGAAGAAGGTATAGAAGTTAAGTTGTATATAATTAATAAAAAGAGAGCTAGGGCCTAAAGTTCGACTGTTTTCCATAAACTGGCACAATATTCCCTTCTGCCATTCTCCCCACTGAGAACAGAAGATGTGGGCATTTAGACTGTGCTCAGAAAAATTCAACCATTTCAGTAGAACTTTGCTAAGAGTGTCCTGCTAACTTCTTTATCTCCTATCAGAGATATTTAAGGCACCTAAGTTCGTTCAGATAATATCTAAGACAATTTTACAAAACGAATGTAAAACACTTATTATACTTTGATTCAAACAATTTTAGGAACTAGAGGGATTTTACTTTATTTTATTTAGTTTATTTTTTTTAGGCATCTCTACACCGAATGTAGGGCTCAAACTTACGACCCCAAGATCTAGAGTCCCATGCTCTTCCGACTGAGCTACCCAGGAGCCCCGAGAAGTAGAGGGAATTCAGAAATGAGCCCCATCGCCTGGGTGGCACAGTCGGTTAAGCGTCCGACTTCAGCCAGGTCACGATCTCGCGGTCCGTGAGTTCGAGCCCCGCATCGGGCTCTGGGCTGATGGCTCAGAGCCTGGAGCCTGTTTCCGATTCTGTGTTTCCCTCTCTCTCTGCCCCTCGCCCGTTCATGCTCTGTCTCTCTCTGTCCCAAAAATAAATAAATGTTGAAAAAAAAAAAAAAAAGAAATGAGCCCCAAGAACTAGGAACCAGAGATGAAAGGGTTCAAGTGCATTGCCTACAACAGAGCTAAAACTGGAACCCTAAGTTGAAAGCCTGGAGTCGGTAGCTTCAAGAGGTTTTAAAGACTATTTCATAACCAAAAAGAATTAGCCAAATTAACGTATTTAACGGTACCAGTCGCTAAATGTACAAATGATAAAAACAAGAGAGTTCAAATTGACTGGAAATCTAAGAAAAGGTAGGTCCTTCTAAAAGCTTAAAGTCTAACCATGTGTTTAAATTAATATTCAAATTAATTGAGAATCATTTTTCTTGACTGTCCAGACATGCTTCTTATCTACAGAATGCTTTTACAGCCTCACAAATGTGTGCTCTGATAGGAGATAAAGTAGTTTCCAAATCTCCAAACGTCTCCTTTGCCTCGCCTCTGCAGAGTAAACAGCGCTTACCGCGGTGAGAGACTTCCTCGGGGTGAGCTTCCTCTGCCAGCAAGGCTGCGGCCATTGTCTCCGAGATCTTGATCTGCAGTGTAAATATTTCATAGCTGATAAAGTGACTCTCACTAGATAAGAGGTTTTAAGCTCTTGCCCTGATTTTCCCTAAAACGTACATAAAACCTTTACCACTACTTTGCAGTTACTCTGAAAGTAGATCTAGTATGTTGCTAGTTCAGAATTGCTGAACTGTGGCATGTAAGGCGTTGTCCCTACACGTTTTTGTGGGTGTAGAAGGCCATGGATTATGTTCCGTTCTTTCATTCCTTTCAATTTTACAGCACAGAAGCGTGGTTTGCATTTGCAGTACCCTCCCCTCAGCCACTTTTAATTTCTACGGTTAAAGTAATGAATCACAGCTGTGGACAGCTAATCTGTATGCTTATCACAGCAAATCCTTATGCTTTGTATTTTTTAACACTTTGCATCCCAAGACAAGTCATCAAATACATAGTGTACGACATAAAGCCACACACCATAACTAAAATTACACATATTACACGGATCCTCACACCGAGAATAAAGTTAAATATAACACTAAATATTTAAATTGACAAAAACAAGTAGGAAGATAGCATGCTGGACTTAAAAGGAAAAAATTAATTTCTTCAAAATAATTCTTAGGTAACACCAAATATCTCTGCTTGACAAGTAACCTGTGTCTCCCCTACAGTCAGTTCCTTATAAAATCACCCTATCTGGCCTCTTTCAAGGTTGTCCTCCCCTTATTCTGAGTCAGGTAACCTCTGACCTGAAAGGGTAAAGACATGACTGATCCATTCTTGGTGAACTGCTAAACCCATTCCCTTCCCCCAAACAGGCATGACTACTTGGACATGTCAACAAATCCTTAAGGATGGAATGAAACAAAGCAAATCCAGTGGCTCATTAAAACAGTACAAGAGGCAAATGCTACAAAATGTCAACTGGTAAAAATTCACAGGATTACTAAACACTGTAGAAATTCTCTAACAGGATTTTTTTTTAACCAAGTTTGTGTAATGCAATTTCATGAATTATGCAAATAAAGGTTTAGGCTATTCACAGAAAAGCCCAGTGTTATGTTACTTTCATTGCACAGAACTGAGAACTGAACACATCAATCACAAAAGTCACAGGAGACATTGTTGCATTCCTGCCTGCTGATGGCTCTGCTTAAACATTTACATTTCAGACAGTAAAAAAAGCACATCACTATTTTGCAGCACCGCACACTATTTACTTCCAACTGTGACTCTTTTGGTTGGGGGTGGGGGGTGGGCACAATCCTGTATTAACCACACCTTTAGACTTTTCAAAGAAAATGAGCCAAAGGCAGGGATGGGGGGGGGGGGGATTTACGCTGGGGGAGAGCTGAAAAATTCTTGAAAACTTACCTGTTTGACTGTTTTCAGACTGAACTATAAGAGCTGCCATTGATGAATTTGGATTTAATCTATTGCCATACATATGAGATGGTGCCTGACTAAGAGAAGATCCAGATAGGGTATTTGCCTAAATGAAAAGAGTTACAAAAATAAATGAATGATATTAGAAAATATCTTCACGCTTTTCCTAATAGACCTAGCAACTGTTTTCTCTAACCTAAGAATATAAGCAGACATTCCTGACTTTCTAAAGAGCAAATTTTATTCTTTCTTGTTTTACCATTCCAACATTTCAACTTTTTTGAAATAATTCCAAATAAAAAAAACAAAGACTGGCACATTCAAAGTTAACTACGCTAACTTTAATTTCAAAGTATCTAGTCACTAACAAAACCCAGTGGCATGGTAACCATGTGAACATATGACTAATTATTTAATCTTATTAAACCATTTACAAAATAAAGGCAGGTAGACAACAGATGTCTAACAAATGCTTCAGTCCCTTACATCACAGGCTGGCTAAGGAGGTCAAAAGGGCCAATTTCTACTTTTAGTATTTTAACTACACAGAGCTATATTTCCATTGCTTAACTCTGTCATTAGTAAAACCTGCACACTATTCTGTTACTTCCTATTTTGATAGACTTGGAAGCCTGCTGCTTTTTCTGTTTTGTTTTGTTTTTATTTTAAAAGAAAGCAAACAGGCATCACAAGTATGTTTTCTATACAATGCAGAGCTCAACGAATCACAGCTTTGCCCTGACCCCATATAAGGCACTGTCTTTTTGGCAGGAAGCCAGCTCCACTAACTGAAGAGCTGGTCCAAAGTTTGTAATTCATTCATGTTGCTAACCACAATTCTGAGGGCCTCTACTGGGCCTTGTGCCAAACAAGGGAAAATGAACCCTTAAACAGATGACGCTACGGAGGCTGGCCAAAGTCTTGCGTAATCCAATGTAATAAAAATGCCTTCTTTGATGTGAATACTTTCTCCCACTTTCTAAGAATATTATAACCTTAAAATGTGGCATTCTGGGAGCAAATCTCCTGTACACAAAATACTGTTACTCTAAGAAGGCTATTCCTAGCCTCAATACTTTTCAGCTTTAATATAACCATAGATTTAAAGCAGACTTCTTATTCTTTTTCATGAATGAGATCAAACTTAACCTTTTATAAAACGAAATTATTGTATAGTTATTTCGTAACAGAATTCTGGAAAAGAATTTCAAAGGCTTGAAGCAACTCGAATATAAAGAGGCTAAGTAATCGCAGGACAAAAGATGTGGGATGTTCTACCACACGTACAACTAACTACACACAGGAGACCAAGACATGTCGACACAGTAGTTATAAAAAGCAAAATATTACAGAAAATAAACTGGGTTTCTGGGAAGATTCAGACCCTGACATTATATATGGCTTCTGGCCAACTTACTGGGCATGAAAACTGGACTTTACAATTCACAGAAGTAGTCTGAGAGATAGAATCCTGTCCTTGCTTCCCACTGTTTCAAAGGGTATATTTCCTAGTTCATTCTTCAAGGTCTAAGTTTAATTGGTAAATTTCTGGGTTTCATTTTTCTTCTTATTAAAGATGTGTATACAAAGCCAATAAATTTATACCATAAAGTCTTGCTTAACAATCAATTAGCCCTCAGGAAAAGGTAAGCCATAATTTTAACTTCAAGATCATACTAGATGCTTACCAGGTATTTAGTAGTGTAGCATACTAAAATATACAATTCATAAATGGAAATATAGCTAGGTGTTTTTTTGTTTTTTTACCTCTTGGTTACTCATAAAATAACTTAGGGTAAGAAAAACCACCAAACAGACAAACAGAAAAGTACAGATGTTACTAGTCCCATGTGTTAACATCTCGGGTACCTTACACTTAAAAATATCCTTTGCAGAGCCGATTTGCTCTTACTCTAGATACAATTCTAAAAAGATCATCTAAGCATATAAAAGATTAGAAAGTGGAAAATTCACTAGAAAGAGGAAGAAAAGTCATTTCTTGAGACATCTGCTGGCAGCAGGAATCAACAGCTGACAGGAGGAGAAGAAAGAGAAAAAGAGGAGTGAGGTGACGCTCAAAGAACATGGACGTCTAGATGCCTTAAACCTGCATCTCAGCCTTCTGGCTCTCCTGTTTCGTGCAGTCGTCGTAACGGTTGAAACTTAACTAACGTTACACCAGTTGGGTTATCAGTTTTATGAGCTGCCTTAGTCTCTTGATAAGAATCAAAAGATCCTACTCCAATCAGAAATACCCTTTTTCAGGAAGAATTCTTCCTGCAAGGGCTTTATATTTATCCTTATTAGCTTTCAAATTTTTTGATGCAGTCTTCAAATTATCTTAGTGTCTCTATCACACATTAGGCCCACCATACTACAGGATCAAAATGCAGAGCAGTACTGCATAATAACTGATTTGCATAATGACTATCATCAAGAAGAAGATAAATCATCTTTAGCATAATTCCAAAAGAAGAAAGTAGGTATTTTATAAAGGTGGCAGACAAAAGTAAAGTTAATAAAATAAAAACCTAAAATGGGAATACATTTTTCATCTTCCTAAATGATCAATTTCCCAAATTCCCTGAATGAGTAAAAATTACCTGGTAGTTTGTTTTTAAAGAATTATTGCATTTATTGAAACCAGAAACTTTGGAATGAGATTACAAGTTATTAATATTATCAGGGAGCATTTTATGGTGTATTAAAACATCTAAACCACTCTACATTAAAACTCAAGTCATTAACGTCATTTTAAGCGGTAACAAGAGTTATGAATCCACAAATGTCTGACACTGCTTAGCCAATACTTCTGAAATGATGTTTAGAATGGTTAATGTTGGGAACCCATGATAAGCTTGTTGCCACCTCTGGGGCCAAGAAACCCTCATCAGTTTAGTGAAAGGATTCGACAAGTTAGTAGCAGTAAGAAGGGTGAGTGAGGTGGGCAGGGGCAACTTACTTAGGAGAGCATACACATAATGTTGGGCATTTTGTAGACTCAAAATTTTCTGTTGTCTTTAACAAGTGAAAGCACTAAGATTCTGGAGGACAGAAGGAAGTTCATGTGAACCTAAAGAAACACTGGTAAAGAAACATAAAGGGCACTTGAAAGCTTTCATTGTAAAAGAAATCTGGAATAAAGAAAACAACATACACATACTTCTCCCACAGCGTATGTCAGATGGGAATTTTTAAAAGAGCATCAAAAGCCAATGATGCACACACCAGAAGTCTGCTTCAGGAGACCTGGGATAAAAGACAGGCAATTCTTTTTGGAGAGAACTACCCACCTTAGGACATTCCAATTTTATCTTGCCCAAGTAAGCGGAAGGGCTACTAGGGACAGAGATCCTCCTTGAATCTACTGGCACTATAAGAATAGCTGTTAACTCTGCGGAGGCCGAAGGAAGGAAATCTAAGATATATGTGAACTCTACTACTTTTGCAACTTTTCTATATACTGTACATCTATAATGATTTCAAAGTAAGAAGTTAAGGCATGCTTGGATGGATGGCTCAGTCAGTTAAGTGACCTACTCTTGATCTCAGCTCAGGTCATGATCTCTGCACTGACAGCACTGAGACTGCTTGGGATTCTCTCTCTCCCTCTCTCTGCCCCTCCCTTGCTCACGCTTGCACGCGCGCGCACGCGCTCTCTCTCTGTCTCTCTCTCTCTCTCTCAAAATAGGTAAACTTAAAATAAAACAAAAACAAAATTAGAAGTTAAAACAAAACAAAAAATGATAAGACAAACTAGTTAATAGTGTCTCGCTGAAATCATATCATCTAATCAACACAGTGTTAATCAAAATAGATTAGATCAAGATAAAAATATTTAGTAAATATTTTAAGTTCATATTGCCATAATAAACTTTTTTTTTTAAGTTCGTTTATTTTGAGGGGGGGAGGGAACGGGAAGGAGGGGCAGAGAGGGAGAGAGATAGAGAATCCCATGCTGACTCTGTGTTCCCCAACTCGACATGGGGCTTGATCTGACGAACCATGAGATCATGACCTGAGTTGAAACCAAGAGTCTGAGGCTTAACCCACTGAGCCAGCCAGGTGCCTCGCCGTAATAAACTTCTGCTTTCATTCCCAATATATGATACCTCAGAGTTTTTGTTCCCTCCCCAAGATTAATTGAAAGGAACCACTTCCACCTAAGATGTTATAGAACACTTATTCTAATACTCTAGTAATAAAGCCTCAGTAAGAGAGGTATTTTACCAGATGGACCCAAAGGCAAGTAGAGGAAGAATAAATTGAATAATTATTGAGGAAAATTCAAGCTACTTTGAAAAAAAAAAGAGTATGTTTAGGTGCCTGAGTCAAAGAACCCTAAGCAAATTTAGAATAAGTTATACTAAAACACCTAGAAAGACACACAGGTCTCTACCAAGGCAGTATTCCAACTCAAAGCAAATGAAATCAAAGAAATTTATTGTTTCATAAGTAGACTCACGGACCATATTAAAATATTAACAAGATTAAAATGACATTTCAGCTTGAAATTTCCCCTGCTGTTAATAGTTCACCTCCTATATTTCAAATGTCTGCTTATGACCACGGAGAAATTTTAAAAGAACTCTAGCTGCAAAGCAACGCTACCCAATTCCTAGGCACTTAGGCTCCTTCTAAAAGAGTCAGATTATGAAGGAAAAAAGTCAGACTAAGCCTACTCAATTATTTGAGTATCAGACAAAAATGGATGCTGTTTTGTTAGGGCTTTTTTCCTCCCAAATGTTGGTAAAGGCAGAATAATACAGAATAAACAACAAAAATTCAGTTTGAGAGAACAGAACCTATAAAAACTTCACTTTTGGAACGTATCATAGCAATACCTAGAGGTGGATATGAAACTTTATACTTTGATCATACAGGAAAGGGTTATAGTAAGCTTTTTTAAATGCACAATTAACCTGTCAATAAACATTAAAATCACATGATTCAAACAAGCTCAAAACACAGTAGAGCTTCTTCAAGCATTCCAACCCTGACATATGATATAAAATATATTCTTTCAAAATCTTGTCAGATTCACTAAATTGAATATTACTTTTAAAAATTTCTATCTCATATATACATCCTTAGAAGAGAATACTTTTATCACTATATCTGCCATAAATCAAGCTTTCTCACCGAGGGCAAGGTACTAGAACCTCTCTGTCCTCAATTTCCATTTGGAAGCACGGAAATGAGAGTACCCACCCTCATAAGAATACTGTGAGAATTAACTGAGTTAGTATACAGGGCTTATAAAGAATCTGTGGCACATGGTAAGCAAACTTTAACTTGTTATTTTAAAAATTATTTTCATAAGCTATTACGGCTTCTGTTTTTCCATTAACTTCATTAGAGAATATAATATATCAATTATATTTTGATACTAATATGGCTAGACTTTGAAGATTAAAACATATTTCCTTAAGAAAAACTAGATGGTATAAATGTCTCATTATGCAATGATATTGTAATCTATGTATTCTTTGGTAATAATATAGCAATAGTGCAGGGGTGCCTGGGTGGCTCAGTCGGTTGGGCAGCTGACTACAGCTCAGGTCATGATCTCGTGGTCTGTGAGTCTGAGACCCACATCAGGCTCTGTGCTGACAGCTCAGAGCCTGGAGCCTGTTTCCGATTCTGTGTCTCCCTCTCTCTCTGCCCCTTCCCTGCTTGCTCTCTGTCTCTCTCTCTCTCAAAAATAATAAACATTAAAAAAAAATTTTAATAGTATAGCAATACTGCAAATATAATAAAATTCAAATATTTTAATGATAATTTATACATCTTTTCAATTTGCAAACACAACTTCACCAGAAAAGTTTCCAGGAAAAATTAGAGAACAACGGAAAGTTTCAGATATTCTCCAACTCAATTCAAACTTTGCACTATGAAACATATTCTGATAACAGACCCCATTTCTGTGTCAGCTCCCACCAGTAAGGCTTTAATACTCAGCGTGTGATGAGAGATGAAACCAAGTGTGAACAACTTTCAGGTCCCATGAGTAGGCTGACTGTTAAAGCTGTCAGGTTCAATTGCATCAGTCCACATTATTCAATGCCTCAAACTGCTCCCTAATTGTTAGGAGCTTAACGTATTCAAAACCATTGTTTAGGCTAATACTGAAATGCCCCACAATTGAGTTTCTATAAAGTAGTGGGAGGGATTAAATTATAGTTAAACCATCACTGAACACTCATGATTGGACAAGAGGATGGCAGAATAACCAACCAACTCTAAGCAGGTTTCCTAATTGGTTAATACCTAATCAATACATCACCCAACTTTAGGGGAAAAAATTTAGTCCCCAAGGACTAAAGCAGCTATTGAAATAATTTAAGAACTGGAAAAACCTCAGTCAACAGCTGAACCTAAAATGACTAAAATTCATATACCTATGTTAACATGGAATTATAAATCTTAACAAAAATTTTTAATACTATTTTTAGTAAGGGAAGTGCTTCTGTACAATTTATCTCACTGGTAAACAGGCTGTTTCTGTAACAGCCAAAATTAAGTCCTATAAAAATTGTAACATCAGTGTAATAACCTTTAATTCCAAAGTACTTTATGGTCTAGAAAGTATTCTCATTTGAACTTCATAATGTACCTGTCCCTATAGCCGGTAAGACAGGTATTTAAAGTATTTTATTTTACACATGAGAAAAACTGACACCCACAAATTTAAAAAGCCCCGCCCATAGTTATACTCGTGAGTAGGAAAGCTCCTGGAACCATGGATTTCTGACTCAAATTTCTGCTGTTTGGCATTATGGCACACAAATGGACACAGTAACATTCCTAACAATGTTTTTCAAAGAGATACCTCTTGACACAAAGGCACATCGCTGGGAAATTCATTTTTATGGGAGGGAGGGATTCAGTAAACCAGACAGCAGCCTCCAGAGGCAGACTGCCTGGCTTCCAAACTTAGTTCCCCCACTTCCCAGACAACCAACGCTGCACGGTTACTGAACCTGTACATCGCCCAATGGCAAGTGACATCACAAAGCACTTATAAAAACTTATTTTGCTCAGAATGTTAATGTCCTTGAAATTACAAGTCATTATGAAACTATTTAAAATATAAAAGGTGAAACTTTCATTCTGACCAATCAAGTCAGAGATCTTCTGAAGTCACGTCTATCTGCCTGGGAAACTGAGCCATTTTCTCAAACAGAATGGAAATGTCATATCAGACAGACATCATCTGAAAGGAAATTGAGGACTACACCTAAGACAACTCTCACACACACACACACACACACACCACAAAGTTATCATATTGGAAAACAAAGTATTCAAAGCTGCCTGAAATAAAAGTCTCACAGAAACGTGCGAAATATTAGTCCTTAAATTAACTGTACCTTAAAAATACTTAAACACCTGCATTTACTAAGTATCACATTAATAAAGCTTGAAAGTTCCTTCATCTAAAATTATTTAAATTTATTGTTTATGATAGTAAATACAGAGTTATCAAGAAACCAGGATTATATTTATGAAGTATGTGCCCAAAAGCAAAACCCAGAATGCAGAAAATACAACTACTTTTCATTACATTGTCTTAAAATTTGTTTATTAAAGGAATCATCCTTCAAACAAAAGCACTTGAATTTTCCCAAAAGACAAACAGAATGAATGTAGAACTAGGACAGAGAGTGGAATTTGAAAGGCAAAATGAAAAATTAATGACACACCTACAGAAACTAATTTATACCTCTACTCATGATACAGCAAGGGCAGAGCACATCATTTAAAATAAATCATATGAACAGTAGTTCTATCTTCCAATAATGTTAAAAACTATTAACTATATTGTTATCTGAAAGAATAATTACTCTAAAAACAAATAAATAAAACAAAAGGATTTAACACTGAAGAATATAAAACTAGCTGATCAAACATTTTTAAAAGGTGTTTTCAAATTAGGGCTGCTAAGCATCACATTTTCCCCTACCATTTTACAAGTGTCTCCTTTTTCCCCCATTAAGGCACAATTCTAGTCTCAGTTTTTAATTTCTATTAAGCTCTTCCTGATCTTCCTCCCTGACCACTTTCCAAGGAACAATTCTTAAGACAGCAAATAAGCCAAACAAGAGGCCTGTCTATCTTACTTAAAAAACCGAGGCCAGAAAGATCAAGAATGACCCCTGGATTTTTATCCTGCTGGCACCAGGCCAGTCACTAAAAACTACTACCTTCATTAAATTTGGCAGGGGGGATGGGGGGGAGCAGGGCATTATTCAAATTTAACATTTCCATTATCTGTTTATATTTTCTAAAATACTTGCTTGCTAGTGTGATGTTACAATTGTAACAAGACTTCCATAATCACGTTTTAAATATCGGTAATTTTAATTAACCCACTTACAGCATTGCTAATCAGCTACCTGTAAAGAAACCCTAAATAACAGACTACGATTTGATTACCTAAACACAATGAATTGTGCAATTTGAAAACAAACAGGGCCCATATAGAAGTTAACCAGAAATAAACTTGTCAATTTGAAGAGAGGATTCAATCACCAAGTACATCCCAATTTGTCAGAGTCCTAGCTAAACGTTCCCTTTATTCTAAATATTTTTGTACCCTTTCCCTCACACATTGCCTAGAAAATTCACATTTTGCACATTCAATACCAATACTATGGTCTCAGGCAGCTAAATTGAAGTAGTTCTGCACTCAGTTCAACTGAGAGGTCAATGTGCCTCAGTTGCCTGGAGACTGATGGTTGCTACAGCAGCACAGATAAGCCAGGCTAAATAAGCTTCAGCTTGAAGGCAGAAAGCATTTACTGCCGGACAGAATCATAGATGCAGTTGTCTCAGCATGCAGCATTTGAGTCTAACTAGATGATCATATTTATAAGAGACCCATCTTACTGAACATGGAAAGAGGATAAACAGTAAGGATTTTAATTGGACTGAATCCTGGATTACTTGCAACTATGATTTCTTTGTTCTTCAGTTGAGTCATATGTTAAGTGGAATTTTCCCTCCAGCTATAAATTTCTCTTCACCACCACTTCCCCCATCTACCTCCCTAATGCCAACCCCCAAAACCACAAACATAATGAATGAGAAGAAATGAGATTTTTGCTTAATTCAGCCTGGAATTAACCAGAGAGTAATTAAAACAGACTTTTATAAAGAAAGAAAAGAAAAACGCACACTGGAAATGTTCATGTGAGACTTTGTCCAAGGATAGAAAGCTATCAACAGCATATGGCTACACTTAATTAAAAGAGATGAAACTATTTACAAGAACCATTCTCTCATTTATCCTTTCACCCTCTCTAACCCCACACCCCTGTTATGCTGCCTATCTCACCAGGGCTAGTGAAATGAGCTACAAAAAACTCTCCCAAATTAGTCAAACTCCCCTTATTCAGGTTGAGAGGTTCACCACATAGTTAACTTTCATTTTCAAACATGATACCACTAATCACACCACTGGTTTTCTGTGCTGAACTGTCTGTTGTTTATTCTAATACCTGATCTAATTATAATGGTGACTGCGCTGAGCCATTACATATTTTTAAAAATAACTAAGGCTGTACTCTGATGTACAGCTTACAGAAAATACTTAAAAAGTGTGTATATATTTTTTTAACTCTTGTTTAATATTTATTTTTGAGAGAGAGAGAGAGAAGAGAGAGAGAGAGAGAGAGAGAGAGAGAGAGAGAGAGAGATGGAATGCAAGTGGAGGAGGGGCAGAGAGAGACACACACACAGAATCTGAAGCAGGCTCCAGGCTCCGAGCTATCAGCACAGAGCCCAACACAGGGCTCGAACTCACAAACTGAGAGATCATGACCTGAACCGAAGTCGGACGCTTAACCAATTGAGCCACTCAGGTGCTCCAAAAAGTACATATATATTCTAAAGGCCTGGACAATGGAAATTATGAACACATATGTAAAGCATAAATTTATAGCAACTTACAAACAACTAGCTCATAGTTTGTAATTAGAAATTTGTCTATATGGGGCGTCTGGGTGGCCCAGTTGGTTAAGCGTCCAACTTCAGCTTAAGTCGTGATCTCATCATGGCTCATGGGTTCGAGCCCCGCATCAGGCTCTGTGCTGACAGCTCGGAACCTGTAGCCTGCTTTGAATTCTGTGTGTCTCTCTCCCTGTCCCTCCCCCGCTCACGCTCTGTCTCTTTCCTTCAAAAATAAACAAACATTTAAAAACAATTTTTTTAAAGGAATCTGTCTTTTATAAATTTCTCTAAATACTAACATTTACTTCTAGAAGCTTGGATAAAATTAAAGTTAAATCATAAAGGATTCCAAATAAAAATATCTATATATACTTTAGGAATTTTAAATTATTACACCTTTGGTGAGGTGGTGGGGGAGAGGGAGTAGGTATGTGTGTACAGCTTTGCCAATTTACTGTCCTATTTATAAATACAAGATTATGGTTTTTCTGATTTGACTCTTGCTTTTAAGGATTCCTGAAGACTACTGGCCTATCAAGTTACAGGTCTAAAGTGAAGGAAAGGGATACATTTATGCACAATCACCAACAGAGTCACTTATTTATAATATTCATGTACATTCTTTCCTCTCCCACTAGGAAGAAAACAATATAGTACTCAAAGGGATCGATCACTCTTTAACCTATATTCTCCTACACTGGTTTTTGAAAATTTAGACAGCAGACGATCATATATTATTTCTGTGATTTTTAAAATTATAAAAGGAATTTTTAAAACCACAAAATCGGTTCACACTTTTGAAGTCCTATTTTTAATTTTTTTAATTTTTATTTTTTAAGTTTATTTACTTATTTTGAAAGAGAGAGTGAGACAGGGGCAGAGAGAAAGAAGGAGGGAATCTCAAGCAGGCTCCGGTTTGTCAGCACAGAGCCCAGCGTGGGGCTCGGACCCATGAACCACGAGATCATGACCTGAACCGAAACCAAGAATCAGATGCTTAACCAACTGAGCCACCCGTGCACCCCAAGTCCTACTTTTTAAAAGAAAGAGTAAAAGTCCCCACCAAGTTACCAGTTTACATTAGGACAAAATTAGAAACTCAGAAACTGAAGAGTCAGTTGAAGACAACATATTCCTTTGTCGTCTCTCATAAATACCATGTAAATATGTCTATTATTTCCACTAACATGTCAAAACAAATTGAGGCATTTTAGAAATTCCTATAGGAAGCCCTATTTTCTTTCTTTCCTCTCCAATGGAATTCGCTTTCAGAAACGACAAACCCACCTACAGGTCACTTCACAGCACTGCAATAATTTACCTGAGTTGTAGCAACAGCTGGGGCTGCAGATGATGCTGCTGATGGGGAGAGAGCTCCCACTTGTTGCAAATGCCCAGAAGATTGCTGAGGTAAATGAGAACTGGAGACAGGAGTACTAGATCCTGAGCCAGATACTACATTTGGAAAGGATACTGCTACATCATTGCTGTTATAAATACCTGAAAGAAAAAAAATTATTTAAATACTTTGCAACTTAGCTGTCAAATTTGTCACAGATACTTAATATTAACCATTAAGTCAGAACACCCACATTTCTTCCTGATCCCTCCCCTCAATGATAAATTTTATTGGTGGTGATAAAAAAAAATGTATTAATAACTGACTAAATACTGACTTGTCATAAAACACTTGTTTAAAAAGAACCTAAGTCATTTTTAATTTGTAACAAAAATGGCTCTGCCATGTGACTGGGATCACATCAGGAAGTGCCTCGTAAAAATAACAGTTAGTATTTTAGGAATCCCTAAGAGCAAAGAAATGTTTCTTAAAAAGGAGAATGAAGCAATTAGAGTTGCTTAAAAATCACCTGGTAAGCTTTTCAAAACGCAGATACTAGAGCCCCAGAATTCATGATTGAGAGAGAGGTCTGACATGGATGACTATGTTTTAGAAAGGTCACCCAGTTTACAATATAGAAAATAGAAGAGAACTAGACTTGAGATTCAAAGATCAGTAAGTGGATTCTAGAAATATTCAAGAGGAAGAATGAACAGACTTTATGACTGAATGGGGCGGATGAGTAGGGGTAGGGATGGACGGGGAGAGAGGATTAAAAGATAATGACAACGTGGACTACATGGTGGTGGTAAGGGTCACTTCAAGGACACAGGAAAAAAGGATGGAGGCACGAAAGCACTTTCAGAAAGCATCATGGAGTTGGAAGAAGAAAGGAAAGGAAAGGAAAGGAAAGGAAAGGAAAGGAAAGGAAAGGAAAGGAAAGGAAAGGAAAGGAAAGGAAAGGCAAGGCAAGGAAAGGCAAAGGAAAAGCAAAGGAAAAGCAAAGGAAAAGCAAAGGAAAAGCAAAGGAAAAG